>NC_092819.1:50142500-50490000 GCF_023375885.2 Dermacentor andersoni | reverse complement strand
ATCTTTTATTTTCCAGTAATTTCATTGAACGAGCATTAAATAGGCTCTCTAGCGAGCGCAAGCTTAGCCACGAACAAATTCTTCCAACCACTTAAAGGATAAATGGGCCCACTAGTTTTCCGAAGGGCACAGGCACACACAGACTATACCTTCGAGGCCACCAGCCGCATTAGGCTATCGGTTCAAATAGTTTTGTATACATCTTCTTTGTGTTCACGAAAATAAAAGTTCGATTGATTGATTGATTGATTGATTGATTGATTGATTGATTGATTGATTGATTGATTGATTGATTGATTGATTGATTGATTGATTGATTGATTGATTGATTGATCGATCGATCGATCGATCGTTCGGGTTTACATCGAAAACTTATAGGAAAAGAATAGTAACCCGGTCCCGGTCAGCTCACCGCGCGCCGAATCGAACGCAGTGACGTCAAAAGCTTGTCGCGCCTAACCGATGCAGTCAGGTGGGAAAGCGTTCTTGCGCTGTGTCAGTCGGAAGCAGCAACCACTGGCGTTTAATTTCGAGTCTTCCGCAAGAGACGTTTGTTCTCACTAAACAGGTCTTTGTTCATTCTTTTTCTTTTTTTTTTTGCAGGCGAACAGTTTTTGCCTCTAACTATATATGGCAAGGTGCGATATGCGACGGTGGATCTTGGCAAATGTGCGTCACTCCTGCAGGATGAGCGCGCGTTGCGCAAGTCTGTTCACGAGAGCCCGATTTCCGCCAGGCGGGAAAGAATGCTGAACTAAACTTTCGAAGCGAATATATGGGTTTGCAAATCGCGGCCATTGAAATAAAGAACAGATATATATATATATATATATATATATATATATATATATATATATATATATATATATATATATATTGCTGTGTTCGCCAGACGTCGAAGAGTTGGATTTCTACCCAGATAAGTCCAATGGAACTCGATAGGTTATGTTGGAAACCGATTTGTGAAAAAGAAAAAAAAAACTTACTGACGTAAGGGTGAACTACGAACGGGAATGGGAGTGGGGATACCTTAGTCGGAATCGAAGGGAGTATGGGGCGACTTGGTGTCCGTTTATGTTTCTTTGGCTCTTCCAAGGTCTGAGACCCGGCGAGTTGGTGTATCCACGTTGCGTCTATAACAGGCAACGCCGACTATAGTCCGGTCTGTTCCTCGCTCTTCGTCTGTACACATCGTGTATAACCACCGTGGAATCTGAGCGAACACTGAATTTTCGAGCAGTCCCTGTGTAGTCGGTAACCGACATATCATACTGTGTTGATCGCTTATATAGTGACAGTATGGTGTGCAAATCCTAATACCAGCAGGAATGGAACGGGGACCATTTGCAGCATCCAAATTGTAATTGGAATGTAATGGGAATAGGCAGCTAGCTAGCCCTGCTCCGCAACAGTGACACAGGGCACTCTCTCCCCCTTCTCCCTCCCCCAGCGTAGGGTAGCCAACCAGACTCTTGACTGGTTAACATCCCTGCCTTCCTTATCTCTCTCTCTCTCTCTCTCTCTCTCTCTGTCACTAAATAAATGAGACACGCAAGCGCGTTGCATGCTGCAGTTGTGACGGCGCGCAGAAAGGTGTATACGCCGAATTCCTTTCGCGTAACGCGTGTGTTCGCGAAGCAACAATCCGGAATGTCCCGTTTCAGTTCGCTCTCATGCGCGTGACATGTTCAGAAAAAATGTGCATGCGTTTCTATTATGTTGTTTGTCTTGGCTCAGCTGAAAGATAAGCGTCGAGCGAGTCCATAAAGGACGAGTTCAGTGACTGAGTAAAAATAATTGCGAGATTTTTTTTTCTTTTGGGGGGGGGGGGGGAGGCGTGGCTAGGACATTTCTTGATATATCTGCTCTTCACTAGTGCTTCCTTCTCTTGTTTTTTTAAGTTTGTTTATTTCGAACGTCTTCATGTGATGCCCTAGTTGTCCGTTCTGTTAGCAGATTCATGCGTTATTTCATCTGCTTCGCTCTTCTTGTTGGTTGACATGAACTCTCTCTCTCTCTCTCTCTCTCTCTCATATATATAACTGATTATGTAGAGAGCATGGTGTCTCCATATGGACCTGACTTGCTTTTGAATGTTCTGAGCAGTGACGACAAGATAAATATCTTGAGCATTACGCGGATCCAATGTACCTTTAAACCTCTTAATTAAATTATGTGGCTTTACGTAACAAACCGCAATCTGATTATGAGGCGCGCCGTAGCGGGGACACCGGATTAATTTTGACCACCTGGTTTTCTTAAACGTGCACCTAAATCTAAGTACACGGCCGTTTTTGCATTTTGCCCCCATCGAAATGCGGCCGTCGTGGCCGGGACTTGATCCCACGACCTCGTCCGTGGCAGCCCAACACCATAGCCACTAAGCAACCACGGCGGGTGCTTAAACCTTTGCTAACAACAATGTTTTAAGGCACTTTAGTGTAATGCTAAGCAGTATTATTTTGAGGGGTGCGCATATAACCAGGTACGACGAGAATATCGCGACGTGTTGCTCTCTATTACTGCTATTAGGCAGTCCTTTTCTTTTTTCTTGCATCAGAAGGACCCTGAGTATACAGTAATAACCGTCGCATCTATAGTTCTAACAAATATTAAGAACAAAGAAAAAAACAAATAACCAGAAAGCACGCCTTCGTGCATAGCGTTCGGTGCAAGCGTTTCCAGGTAAAGCTTACGGTTGCTTAAGTAGCAATTGCCGGGAAGCGTGAGAAGCAGTCCTTTAATGAGAAGCAGTCCTTCAGTGCTGTCGAGTTTTCCTCTTAAAGCCGGAGCTTAAGCGTCTCCCAGATTTTTTACCATTCTTTTCACGACATGACACGTTCACCTTTAAGAATAGTCAATATATATGTTAATCAAATTTTCTCGTTGTGACGAGTGGCCTGATATCGCTTAATTCATGCTACACGTCAAAAATATTCTTCTGCATTGTTTGCGCCGTGTTTCCAGAAAAATACATAAATTTCGGAGGCCTTAATTAGTTCATGACTGAAAGGGACGGTGAGCCCAATCGTGGTTCACTTCCAGCTATCGCGTGACGACCATTTTTTGGCCGGCGTTATCAATACTAGCCCGCGATATGTTCCACGCATCTGGCGACCACATATATCACTTCCTTCTGATATGTAATTTCGCTTGACACGTAACTTCTTTATTAAAAGCTTAGTTACTGACTTAGGTGACACACAATAGAGATCAACAGTTGTCGAAAAAAGAAGCCTCAGTCAGGAGCCAACGTTTCGACAGGGTGACTTTTGTCATCCTTGATACGCTCGAGTGTGTCCGTTTTGCGGTGACCCCTTTATCTTGCTTGCGTCGATTTCGACAGTAAAGGGAAATACTTTAGATACGAGGCTGTACTGCAAGAGTACTGATTCGGAATCCTCTCCACTATAGTGCGGAAACTTCACGGAGTCGTCGCTACCTGCATTTTGCTTTAGCGTTGTTTTCCGGTGTAACAGCCACCGCTGTTGTTAAGTGTCCAAACTGAAATTCCGTAACTGCAGTTTACGAATTAGCTTAACCTAAACGTTTTAATTGGCCTCACGTTAGGCTTCAGACGATAGCATACGAGGACTCAATCCGCGTTGACTTCATTAGTGGTGCTTTCGTTGAACGTTCCCTTCCTTCATATTTTAAAGATTAAGCGATTTATATGTGATCTTATCCTAAAGAGACTGCTTTAAAAAAACGCATAGTTTAAATGTACAAACCGAGATCCCAAGGTTCAAGAACCGTAGGCGTGCCGCACCTCCCGTCAAAGTAAAAAAGAAAGAAAATAGAAAAAGAAGGGAGGTGTTTAGTGATGTAAACTTTACAAATTCTTTATTCCAAAACGAAATAGCACAAAGATATCAACGGGAGATTTCTGGAGAGATTTTATTTACAGGAAAGGCAGTGAGGTCGACACATCCGCAAGAAGTATAACAGTGCTATCACACAGATACAAAACGGGCATAAACTGCACCTGAAATAACGATTTCAGTTCGCATATAAACAGGTCCAGATGTTTAGTTGTCATTCCAAGTAATTCTGACAAAAAAAAAAAAGAAAACGTATATGTCTGAAGCAGAGTAGAGTTTGTGAATAGACGTCTGAGTAGACAAGCTGGGCACTCGTCGCCCTCGCTCGAATGTCGTTTGCCTCATTAGAGGCGTTTGTCTCGCGGTTTATCGCGCCGACCGCGATCTCGTTCTGCCCCACAGACAAGAGGCCATTAGCTCTGTCTTATCTGAGCACACGGACAAGGCGATCTGCCCGGGTTTCGCGACGAGGCGACGTTGCACTACTACCCCTCCGCGTGTCCATGTCAGCCGGCAATGACGCTGACACGTGGGCTTTGAATGGCTCTTTTTCTCTCCAATCAGTTCCGTTCTCACGACGTCGGTATTGTTTTGAATCCGGAACTAACCGAACACACGCGCACACAATCACGCACACACCCAAAGAAATGGAGGACGTAGTTGCTTACGGCGCTACGGATTTGTCGCTGGTCTTGTGACAACGTGCGTACGGGAAATAAAAAAAATGACGTGTGCGTTTAGACTATGAAGTTATCAGATTGTCAGGTTATCAGATTAAAAGAAGATAAATGTGCGGGTCTCGATCTTTTAGTTCGCGAATATCTTTCTCTGGGACCCGCCTCCCTTGGGCATTGTCAAAAGAGTGCTAGCTCAGTCACAGAATTAATTTTTTTTTTTCAAAAGAATTTTCTAGTTAAACTTGCTATTTTCGACCTGAATCTCGGCCAATCACCCATAGCGTGTATGCGCCACTGGTAGAGGACAAAGAAACCGACAGGACAGACTCTAAGATAATTTCGCACGCTCTGATGGACAAATTTATCAGGGAGTTCAGTTGGACTCAATAAGGAATTCCTGGATGGTTGAGCAAATATACTTGTGAATTAGTCTTATTGTTAATTCTTAGTGATTGTTACTTGCTTACTAACTGATTGACTCTTGCTGTTGTTAATCCTCTCATTTTAAAACGTGATTTCACCTTTCAACAGCAATTACTTAGGAGCAAACCTGAAACCTTATTTCGGATTGTAACTTGGAATGATCCACCCATTTCTTGGCCAATCGCTCATAGTGGGTATGCCACGTTTTCGCTGGAAACCTCAACAGTATCAGCACCATGGGCATTGTTGGACTCGAAGCTTCTTTAATGCAGAGCTTGTCATGTCAATGATAAATATGTTAACGTCACGTAATGTTGCGCTAACGTAGATAATATGCTGTTGTGCTGATGCTATGTTGATGGGCTGCGCGTGATGACATTGCTTGTGTTCAAGCAACATTCGAGAGTAAATTAGTTTGACCTCTTCAATCCTTGAACGAAATGAATGGTCGCCGCTGCTTCACGTTCGATGATCGATTGCACCTCCAAATCGAAACGTTTGTATACATGTCTTTTAGGGTCGCGTTGGAATAACCCGAACGCCAGTCGTGACACGTATACCAGTGTCATTACGCAAGTGCTTGCTCTTCAAACTTTTCCACACTGACGTCGTAACTGTAATTCGCGCTTGCCTTTCAGCGCCTCAGCACCCCCTGCACCCCCTCCCCCCTGCACACGTGCACACACAACCACACACTACGTCATCTCTGCGAGACACCGATATCAAACCCGAAGCAAAATGTAAAGAAAAGCTATAGGTTGTACGAATCGCGTGACCTGAGAGAACGTTGAATTTTCGAAGTAAAGCGACTCCATCTTGCTGTTTCTCCTCTGCAAAGAACGTCTATACAACGAAATGACCTGTATAGCGAAGCAGTTATTATTCTCCGGTTCTATTGTGATCTGTGCGGTGCGCTATACCTTTACAACGAAGTGACGTGTATAGCGAACGACTGCGCAGGCCCGAAGCACGTCTTTATAAAGGCGTTCGACTGCATCTAACAGAATTTTCGCAAAGCCCTCCTCCTTTCCGTAGCTTCCAAACTTGGAGTGCGCGCGATTTGCCTTTCGCCCGGCAGCCTCACCATCTGCAAACATTTGCGCGGGCGCAATTCTTCCGCGAGAGCCAGCTGTGCAATAGCGTTCCCTTTGTTGAGCGGATTTCGTTCGAAGCAGCGGCCGGATCGCGCTGTGTGTGTGTGCGTCTCTATTCTAGTTCTATAGTCGTGATGTAATTAAGTCAGCTGACGGCTGCTAAATGAGGGGAAATAAAAGAGGCAAAGTAATAGGCATGCCGGACGGCTATTACAAATCAAAACGTCAAACTGGACGGACGGGAGAAGGTCGCGCGACAGTTGGAAATGGGCAGTGTGTCGCGAGGGTAAAGCGTCCATTCTTTTTTTCGACTTCCAGCTGAGCAAGGCTGGCTGAAATATATTATACTGCCGGTTCTTTTAATATTATTTCTGTCGCCCACATTTTGTCTCATCGCTTTATTTTTCGTTTTCTTCCACGGTTACCAAAGGCAACACATAGCCTCCCATTTCTTGTGTTCTATCCGCTCTTTCATTGTCTCCCTCCCACCCCTCCTCCATGCTTCCTTATGTAGCCGTATTCCATGCGCAGGATAGCAGTTCGTCTCTGCGCTCAGAGTTGTGTGTTGTCGTTCTTGCCATATGTCTCATCTACAAGGCGTTCAATGTAACGCAACTATAGGTCAAGGACACAGACGAGGTCAAAGACACAGCGCGGTGTACGTATGTCCATGTTGCACTACATTATGTGCGTTCCGATTCTGGCCAGGATTGGAGACTGTCTACGGTTAACGGCTTCGGGTTCAAGTAATAGGACGAATCTGCAAGACGTTCCCGCGACTTGACGCCACCTCGTGCCGACACACACACACAAAAAAATAAAAATATAAATAAAGACAACTCTTAAAAGCAGATATTATCGATGTATCATAGCTTGTTCTTCTTGTGCGAACCTATGGAAAACGCAACGTAGCTTACATCGAGCGCACAAGAAAGCAGGACTGCGTTTTCTTGTGACAGACTATATACCTTCCAGTTGAGTTTCCAATCATTCTGCTCAGCCACAATCTTGTTTCGGCAGCAAAAAAAAAAAAAAAAAAAGCCTGCATGTTCTTGTTGTGGTCGTTGTTTTCACTTCGATGCTACGCTAAGCTGTCTTTTTTTTTCTTTTTGTCGGCTTCGTAAGTTCTATAGCACGCTCTATAGTATGATGCCACTATAGCCAGCATTGCAACGAGACATTATGTGGCCGCTGTCCGGACGCTCAGCTGTCCTTATGTAGACGCGTCTATACGGCGAGTATAGAAACACAGCCATTGAACGCATTCGTCCCGTGACAGCTCATAAGCGACGTCTGTTAGACGAAGACTGCGAAAATACAGTGAAGCGTGTTTTATTGTCATTGTATTCGTCTACGTTGCGCTGAAGCTAACGTTGTACAAAATGCCACCAACTCTCCCAACAAAGTGTACGTTCTACTGTACGAGATTTCTGGCGTTTCTTTTCTTTCTTCTTATTTTTTAGCCTTAAGGAAGCATATTCAAAAAGGCACCTGTAGTTTATAGGACAAATTCGCTTCTTGAGCTGGATTACTCAAAAGGGTGGACATTACTCGCACAGAAATCGAAATGCATCATTGACTAACATACACATTGTTTCACTAATACACTTATGAAAAACTTCGGACACATTAAACGATTTTATTATAGCACCATTTTACTGTGCGTGTACTGTAAACATTCGTTATAACAAAATCCCATTATTTTCTCTTCATTGAACTTTTTCACAGTGCTTTTGTATATGTATAATTAATTAAATAATTAATTAATTAATTAACTATTTATTTATTTATTTATTTATTTATTTATTTATTTATTTATTTATTTATTTATAGCTAATGTGTTTGCATATACGGAGGACGTACGGCGTCTGGGTTTGCACGTTCTGCGAATGTAATAAGTCTTTATTTGCATACACACGGTGGTCTCACGCGGTGGCCGCGTGCAAAAGTCGAGATGACATGGCGAAGTGGTTATCTTGCCAAAGCTGGCACCTCCGGGCCGGAAGATATGCGATAAGCCGATTGGTATAACGACAGGTCGATTGCCAGAGCAGGCGAAAGCGAGATGCGCTCTCTCTCTCTCTGGCCAATCTTACCCACACGCTATACCGTGTGTGCGATACAGACAATTGGAGTACGTTTCGATAGCCCGCGCATTGTATCGGTCAACTCCGTGATTCAGCGTTAAGGAATTCTGACTTGTCTCTCCCCTTTTTTTTCTTGCTGCGCTGGCTGCGGGTTCCGTGGAGGCGACACGTCACGGCGAAAACAATCGGCTTACATCCCGTCCTGGCAAAATTAGTGCGGGCCATATCAGCCAACACCACCTATAGATAGCACAAGGCCTGTTCACTCCGATCCATGACGTCATATGCTACCGGCCGGAAATTTCCATTGCCAAGGCTGGCGTGACGAAAGCGGTGACGTCGAAGTCATCGCGGCTTACTCGGGAGCATACCCACTAGATTCTATGGCAGTCGGGCCAGTAGCATGACGTCACGGATGGGAGTGAACGGGCCTTGTGCTATCTAGGTGGTGTTGCATCAACGCAATCCTGGTACAGAAGTCTATGCTTGGTGGGAAACGTCCTCTAATTTCCACAAATTAACATTGCGTCAGCACGTGCCCGGTGTGCCCCCACCCTACCCCCGCGCTACGCCACTGGATGCATGGCATTGATGCAGCCCGATTTGCAACCACATGATGCGTATTTCAGGCGTATTTTCGGCGCGGTGTTTCCCGTTGCCGGAGCCCAGCTGATCATGGCCGAAATATGCGTGATGCGAGGTATCTGTTTTAATCAGTCCACATGGAACACGTTGCCGCAGTGATAACAGAGCAATCTGTGCGGCAGTGTGAAGTCGACGCCTGGCGGCGTGCGCACACTGGAAACACACCGGAGATAAGCATCATGTGGGTATACGATTTGATTGGACGTAAACACGACCGAGCACGATTTTATGTCCTTGTGGCACGTAGACTTCACGCTCTCCCACTTAATGACAGGCATAGATGTTCTTGTATATGATTACCTATATATACACAAGAAAAAGCGGTCCTGCGTCTCTGTTTGAAGCACGCGAATGCTTGTTAGTGGGTTTGGTTTGGTTTGGTGCCTGTAGACACAGCACAACCCACTACGGGGGATTGGCCATGAATCGGGTGGCAGTGGGTCGAAAAAGAATAAATACCTAAATAGGACCTTTTTTTTTTTATACTGAAAATGACATATTAAATGAATTCTAATCGTTAATAATTTTCATGCTATTGACACTCGGATTGTCATCTTTCTCGGAAAACCAACCTTGAAAACGCTTCCTGCGATCAGCGTTCCGCATATCACAATAGATTTGTGCAAAATTATCTTCTTTTCTCTGTTATTACGTAACGATATATATATTTTAATTAGTGCATAAGCACTCTATCGCTCTGCAGTGTACAGTTATATTGAACGTGGCAAGTAATGGAGTTGCAGGAAGGACGAAGAGAACCACGCCCACTGTTTTCGATTCACTCTGGTGTGATGACCCGTTTCACTATGAAGACCGTGCGATATTACGTCTTCCCCAGCAAAGCAGTTTTATTTCCTCTAAAATTTATCTACTCATCTTGAGCAAACCGGCCAATTCTTGGCCGATCCCCTACAGGTGGTATATGTGCCATTTGTGCAGAGGACCAACAAGGACAACAAAAACTGGCCGTCGGTTTCGATCGCATGTTGCACTGTTCTTCATTCACATGTTATGCTATATGTATAATACGTGAGTTAAACCAAGACACTTTGCGAAGACCTGATTCAGAGAAATTGTTGTTTGCGCAGCCGTGCCCGTGTTTCAGGTCAAACATACACGTCAAAGACAAACGGGACAACTTACCGTATTTGAATTGACTTGTCCAGCGCAGGACACAACACGGACGACAGAGAAACACCCACGAACAGCGCTTTTAACCTATACCGTATCCCGGCGTTCCCACTATGTCGATGCGACCCCCCCCCCCCTTTTTTTTTTAAATACGCATCGAAAGTTGCGCCAGATTTCCCCAGTATTGTTATCGGAAACTCTATGGTCTCCAAAATGGCCTTGGAGACCGGACAGCGCGAGGCTATATATATATCTCGGAGGTCATGGTTCGAAAGCGAAGCTGACGACGTCGCCGAAGCGCGCGCTCTGATGGTAGACGTATGTATATACGTCATCGTGACGTATAATTACGTGCCTGCCTCCACTGCAGTGAGGACGAGGGAAGCCGCGAAGAAAGCAGCGGCAAACCGACGCCTGTCAACCACCGCTCACACTTTCTGCAAGCGCAAACAATGAGCACTGCACCGTACCGCTTTCCGCGTGCGACAACACCGTTGACTCACCTCCCGAAGATGGCTTAGGAAGGTCCGTAGACAGTAGTCTACTTAATACCTGTATTCATTAGTTTCAAAGCAGTCTGGGCGCCTTTAATGAAATTGAAGAAAAATAAAAAGAAGCCTAGCGGCTATGGTGTTGCACTGCTAAGCATGAAGTCGCCGGATCGAATTCCCGCCGCGGCGACCTCATTTCGATGGGGGCGAAATGCAAAAAAACGCCCGTGCATCGTGCATTCGGGGCACGTTAAAGGTCCCCTCCTGGTGGTCAAAATTAATTCGGAGTCCCCCGCTGCGACGTGCCTCATAACAGGCCTAACCGTAGTTTTGGCACGTACAACCCTAGAATTCAATTCAGTAAGTGTAAGAGCTCTACAAGACGTCTATATTTGGAAGAAAAGGGGCCGATGCGGAGTCTAAGCAATTTATAAGAAATATGTATGCTTTCTCTATAACAAATTGGAAGATGCTCTATGTAGAGCGTTTTATAGATTGCTCCGAGTTCTCAAGCGCGTTTTTTCTCTTTTTTTTCCTGTTGTGTATTAGTCAAGCTACATAGAGTCTATATAGACAACACATATTAAAAGTTAACATAGTGTAACAAGCACACAGTGTCGTTGAAACTCTGAGAACCTTGTACTACCAGTCCAGTGATCGCTGGCGTCGTGAAGCGTTGGGAACATGTGGCATACGCGTAAGCATCTGTTTCTCTAAGGAGTTCGACATTGTTATGAAATATGAGTAGATTATTCGATTACAGGCGCGCTGTACAGCTGGGCTCTCAGCAAGATAGATCTTATAGAAGAGCAAGATAGAAGATAGAAGTCCAGATCATTTGCTGCGCTGTTTAGCATATAAATAATGAGGACGTTGTAACTTAAAATAAGTATGTGGGGGAGGACTAACAGTTTCGACCACGCGAGATTTTCTTTGATGCCGAGCTCCAAAATCTCTGGGTACGCGGGCGCTTTTGCTTGCACCCCGTCCATCGAAATGCAGCCGCCGCAGCCGCGAGTCGAACCCACGACCTCGCGCTCAGCAGAAGACAGGGATTGTGGTCCCGGAAGTTATGAAACTTCTTCGCGAGGCAACGAGGAGAAAGGAAGCGTCGCATGCTTGGGATTAAAAGAGCACTGAATGCCGCATCATGACAACATGCGGCGATTAATCACTGCTGATAAGAAAGCTTTCCGTGAATAAATCAATTGTTCCCGAACCTCTGTACCAACCAAAGTAATTCCACATGACTTTGTCTTGTTAGTCAAATCAAAATCCGCTCATGAAATAGCAGAACTGCCGAACATTCCAAATCAAGCGCTCTGGTTATTGTACTTATATCATCACGTGCTGAATCCTGAACTTAAACGCTGGAGAGAATTCTGCCCGCAGGCGATGAAACTGGCGAGCAACTCATAATTCCAAAGTTCACGTACACCTTCCGGACAGACACCGTAGACACTTCGGTCAGCTCATAGAACGTCTCAATAGACGTGACGCAGATAGGCGGTCGCGTATTTATATAGTTTACATAGGTGTTCCGTGGTTCAACCTTCTGGCACGACGCGCGACTTTCGTCACGCATCGACAGCGCTTACGTTATGCCTTACATCGTCTCATTCCACACGTCGATGTCACCCCGTGGTGCGACGACTCTTTTTTCGCATGTGTTGCCTACGCGCCGCAGCGAATTTCAGCCGGTGAGAAAGTCGCGATTAGGTTAGCTCGTTTTTTTTTTTTGCTTTTTTGTTCGTTTCTTTTTTCGTCTACTTAGCGGGTAACGGAAGGAAAGTCAAACATTGCGTCCGCACCGCGCCGGCGCGCACGCCGCGGTTTCATAAACGGCGCGTCGCGCGTGCGCAGTGACGCGCGCGCAGCAGCCGCCGCGCCGCGTCGCGGCCGTCTGCTAAAGCGGAAAGTGGGAGTTGCCACACGCATGCGCGTTTGCCACACCCTGCGGACGGCCATTTTGTACGAAGTTGTCACCGTGAGCGCGGAGGGTGATACGCCGCTGTGGGAATACGTTCTTTTTTTCTTCGTCGTCGGTAAGTGACGGTTGGTTAGTTCTTTTTTTGGGCCAGGGCTCGCGACTCGAGCCGCGAAAGTGGCCGCGCACCCGCGACTGTTCCGACGCAGCCGGGGCCTCGTCGGCGAGTGAGGCACCGACACCGGCGCGCGCCGAGGAACCGCTCGGGGCGAAGTTTTTTTGTACGCGACATGACGTGGTTGGGCCAACTGCGTTCTGATGCCGTCCCCGTTTCCGGGTGTTTTTCTCGAGAAATTTGCCCCGTTTCGGTGGTACGAGTGTCCGCAACTGTCCCGAAACGTGTCTGCCGAAGTTTCGCGTCGAGTCAAACGGCTGCCAGCGCGTAATTTCCGCATAAATTGGGAGAGATGCTGCATTCCCCCTGCAGCTCGGAGGTCTAGCCTCGTCAGCGCGTATACAAAAAACCGGTTGCTTCTAACCAGCCGTTAAGCGACGAACCCCGGAGTGTCCTTTTCTTGCTACCTGTTTTCGTGTTTCGTTCAGAATGGCTTGCTTGGCGTGGTGACAAGAATTTTCGTGTTTCTTTTTGCCCGGGAAGGAATAGTTACACCGACTCGGCCTTAATTCTTGCCGGAGGCTTGTAAGCGGCTGCTGCTTGGAAGGCATGTGAGCCCAATACATGCGCTTTGTTAGTGGTAGCCCTGCTCTAGACTCGTCGCCTGTGTGAAATATAACTGCTTTGGGTTTGCGTCCGGAGCGCATTGTACGTTCTGTCGCGACCCTGCGGGCTTGTTTGGGTGCCGGTTGGCGACGGTCATAGGCGGTGCGTCCGTTCCGGCGGACCGTCGTCCTGTAGTGAACACGGTTTTGGGCGCGAATGACGTAATGGTGCCGGTCGCTCGCAACTTGTTGAGCGGGCCGTATACAGGTGCCGTCATCGTGGACCGGCGGGGCTTCTGACTTCACAGAAACATGTTACAGGCTTCGGTTAATTGAACGTTTTTATCCTCGTTTACGAAAGGCGCCGTGGTCAAGGTCATGCCGAATCGTGTTAAATAAAAACAGAAAACGCTGGCGCACTCGACAGGATATTCCAATTCCGGCGAGTTCTTTTCCCCCAGCCCTGCCGGTGCGAGTCGCGTGTGCGAGATTAAACCGGTGTAAACCAGAAGGGGGCAATGAAGGGAAAGAACTTGAGATGTTCGGGATTGAAAAGCTTGTTTGAACGACGGGGATTCTTTACGGCGGTGCCTGTCGTCCAACGAAATATGCACAGTTGTGCCTTTTGTGTGCGGCTGTTTCCATATTCGCTGCGAGCTGTATCAGATGGTGCGGCGCGCACAGGGGGGTTTTCCTGGCTTGGGCAATGACTGCTTGCATTCGATCCGCAAGAAAGCAATGCGCACCTTGCTTTTGTCGCCGTTACTGTTCCATATACGCCCGCTATTGTAAAACAAGGTTTACGTAAAGCCCATCGCCACCGCGGTACTCGATGCAGTTTCGTTTTCACTCGCTGTTAGCCATTGTATCAGAGCCGGTACTCCAATTAATGTCCTGTATAGCGTGCCTATCTACGCATTTGGTTCGTACATACATTCTCTATTGGGTGTCCGCCCATGTTACTGGCTCGTGAACCGTACCATTTGCCAAGCGATGCGTGATTCATAGTTCAGGTGTGTCGCTGTGCTTGTAATGTGTGCTGAAGCGAGAGTTCTTAATTCAAACTTACGTGCGGCAACTCTTGTTTCAGAAATTACCCCCTTTTTTCTGCCAGTGGACAGCAGGCAACTAAAGCAAGATGCCGAAACCGGTGAGTCCGCTGAAATGCGCCTGTTACTTTCTGCGGGAACTAAGCTTTAGCGTTAAGGCTTTCCACAATATCTGCAATGTTTTTCTTTACTTTCTGGCTACTAAATCTGCACTTACACCCTGCGAGCGTGACACAATGTTCCTTGAAATGCTGCAGTGTTCCTGCTGTTTTTGACACGACGCCTTTTGTTTTTACCTCACGCAAGAACGATCATGTATTCCAGGGAACAAACAACTTGCATGAGCGGTGCAAATGCCTGGTGGAGTGGCCTTGACTAGTTTGCTGTGACCAGCACTACTTTGTCAATAGTGGTACTTGTCAGAGCTATTGAGTTTAAGGGCTGTCAAACATGGAATACAATTATCAGTACTTGTAGTGAACTTTTGTTTGTGGTGGCTCATAACGTGAACAGCCTTTGGGCAGTGGTACACGCTGCTCGTGGTGCTTATTCTCCAGACCTGGCACTTAATAACACAAACTACCCGCAGAATGTGAAGGATGTGGGAATTCTAATGGTAGTGCCTTGTTTATACCTTAGTAGCAATTTCTATGACAGGGTGGATGTCTCAATTTTCCCTTAAACTGATCAAGGAAGCTAAACCTTGGCTGTATTGCTGAAGCTCGTAGCAAAGCTCTTCTATGCTGAGGTTGTGTGTAGGTCTCATTGTTGTCGTTACAATTAACATATTGTTTTTGGTCCTATCGTCCAATGCACTTTCACAGAATAGTTGAATATGCTTCTGTCACAATTATGGGCTGTCAAGGAATGTGTAAAAATTAGTTTTGTTCAAAAGTGCCCTGCAGACTGCATTGAAAGCGACTCAAGGTGGTGGAATGGTCCTATGTGCATTTGATAGTTAGTGATTATAATTATAGAATAACTAAATCTTGATTTAGTGTGCTGTCACTTGTGTCGCATTAAAATAATTGAATCACTTGCTCTCAAAACACATGCGTAAGTTATTGGTTGCAAGGAAAAACTATTCCTGCATCGTATGCCGACGGATCATGGCAAGTTGAACTTCTTGTCATAGTAGTGCTTTTAATAAAGTGGTATTTAGCTATATTCTGCACAGCCGAGTGAAGTTGTGCGACTGAAGCAGAAAGCTACACTTAACTGTGGGTTAATATCCGCATTTTCCTTGCCGCTGTGAACAGGACTGGCAAAAACGTGATTACACAAATGTGTACAACATAGCTGAAGGAAATGTCTGCATTTCATCCCAATTTGTATGGATTCTTGTAGATACTAGTTTAGAGTACTGTCTGCCTGAATCACAAGCGTCGCTGCCAGGCAGCTGCTTCCTCAGCGGGGCCCAGCTGCATCACTGACAGCTGTGCACATCCTTGACCTGCACTTCCGCACGTTTTTGTGCCATGCATCCACACCTGTTTTTAAAGATGAATGGAAAGTGTACTTTTGCTTGCATTCTTGAACCGGAAGTGCTTGTTTTTTTAAAGGTAAACGTGCGGGTGACCACAATGGACGCGGAACTAGAGTTCGCGATCCAGGCGAGCACCACTGGGAAGCAGCTCTTTGATCAGGTGAGATCTTATTTAGAACTAATGGTGGACGAGTGGTTTACTTTGTACGGGGACTTGCATGTTTTGTTAAATGCTGTTGTGGCAGGAAATTTTAGAAAGGTAGGTAGTTTACATTTGTTCTGCTGATGCATGCTGCAGTGTTTCAGAATCAGCTTCTGCCTTAAACATTGTTCCATTGATTGTAGTTCTTTGGGAAATTAAGTTTAACAATAAGGTGCACTCCTGTCCCGCGACCTTGAGTGGGTGGTTTATACTTGCCACACTGTGCTTGTCTGCTGTAAGTTCATAACATGGTGGCAGCAGAGCTGTTGCGAGAGTCTTGCGAAGCTGCCTTTTTAGTGTGCAGTATGTATTGCTATAAGAAACTGTACAACTTGCCTGCTTGCATAAACATTTCAGCAGCAATCCAACTTTCACACCTTCATTATTACCTCATCCCCCCTCCCCCCAAAGGGCCATGTAATACAAGGTTGCTTAGAGCGCCAATAGAACACATGTACCAGGCACATGCCAGTTGTGGTGTTCGCCCCAACATCAGATGCAGTTCTTCAGGCTGGTTGAACACTGTAGTTTTGGTGTGAAATTTTTTTTGCTTAATTAAAATTTTAGACTCCTAATGGGAACTGAATTTGGTTTCATGTGATGGTCGGCTCGGAGAAAACAAACAAATCGCTTGGACATGCAAACTTGCTTCTGCCAAATATTGCCATGGCTATTTGCGACCATGGCTTTGGCATTGGCTTTGGCACTGCACTGCTAAGTCCAAGGGCCAGGAATGAAATTTCAGCCATGGTGGCTGCGTTTCGACGGAGGTGAAATGCAAAACTGCCAGTGTACCATGTATTAGATGCACTATATAACCGCACAAACGACAACGGACGAAAAAGGAAACGCGCAGGACAAGCGGCTACATACTGCATTCCAATATCGGCCACCAACTAGCCTGCCTCTCCCTGTTAAACATTAGATGCACATTAAAGAACCCCAGGTCGTCGCAATTAATCCGGAGTCCCAAGCTATGCCATGCCTTATAATCGTATCATGGGTTTGGCACTTAAATCCCCAGAATTTAAAATTCAATTTTATGGCTGGGCTTAAGCCTGTGTGTTTTGTGTAGCTGACCGAGCACTGTTCTAACTATGGCCTTGTAAGAACTCCCCCATCGTAATGCTGTGGTTAGCCTATGAAGGTGCCAAGGAGAAATGTTCAGTCATACTGAAAGGTTATGCTCCTGAAATTGCAATGTATGTTGTCTTTGCCGTGAACAATGCATGATGTGCCAGAAAGGACAGAAAAATGACTGGTAGTGTGCTGTCCTATTGAAATTCGCACTAGCTTGTATGGCAGCAGTTGCTCAAGGCTTGCAGATTGTCTGCAGTAAAAAGAAAAAAGCAATTGCATTTCAAAATAAGGCACTTAACCTGGCAACTTTTGTGGAAGCTTTCTGCACAAAAAGAACCAAAATAATTTATAGTACTAGTATGAAAGTCAGGATGCTGCACTGATCTTATTGGCACCATACCCTCTGCATAAAATTCAAAGGTAATGTCAGTTCTTTTGAAGGTGTTGATTTGCATATTGTAGTAAGCCCAGTGATACTTGATGTGTGAAGGTATTTTCGAAAGAAAACTTATGATTTTCATGCATGTTTGTTTTGAGACAGCTTATTGTGCTACCTGCTGTGGTTGCTCAGTGGCTATGGTGTCGGGCTGCTGAGCACGATGTCGCGGGATCGAACCTCGGCCGCGGCGGCCGGATTTCGATGGGGGCTAAATGTGAAAACACCCGTGTACTTAGATTTATGTGCACGTTTAAAGAACCCCAGGTGGTTGAAATTTCCAGAGTCCTTCACTACGGCGTCCCTCATAATCAGAAAGTGGTTTTAGCGCATAATGGTTTTAGCGCATAAAACGCCATAATTAAAAAAAAAATTATTGTGCTGCTTGATACACATGTTGGAAACCAGAGTGTGTATTTGGTGGTACACTGCAATGTCCAATCTTTGCATACAACTAATGCCTTTAAGTTTTAATGCCATGACGAGTACAAAATGCAAAAACACATGTGTACCACCCGTCAGGTGCACGTTAAAGAGCCCCATGTCATCAGGATTAATTGCTAGCCCCGAACTACGGTATGCCTCATAATCAGGTCATGGTTGTGGCACATCAAACTCCAGAATTGAATTTAAAGGTATTTCTGTCTTTGTTGCACAACACATGAATAGCATTTGATGTTTTTTTTTTGGCATTGGGTTGGTTTGTGTCAATAGATTATCCAGTTGACTACATATGAAACTTCAGTTACAAGATTTCTTTGTTTTGCAGGTGGTGAAGACAATAGGCCTTCGAGAGATCTGGTTTTTTGGCCTCCAGTACACTGATAACAAGGGCTACATCACATGGCTCAAGCTGAACAAAAAGGTAAACTCAGCCTCAACTCTGACGGCGTGTGATCGGAAAGCAGTTACGCAGTTAGTGTGAATGAGAAAGTTTTCTGTAGCCATGAATCACATCGCCTAAGTTACATTTTTGTCTGTTAACTTGTCTCATGCCTGGTGTTAAACAGAATCATTTGAAGGCAAAGAATCTTGCCAACTTCTGTTCCCACTGTAACTTCCCTGGTGGCCTGGCATTCCACTCCTGACTGCCGTAGCTACATTCCATGGAGGGCGGCATGGAAAAATGATCATGTGCTGAGATTCTGAGAACCTGGGCGGGCCAAATTATTCCTGATCCCTCAGCCATGTCATTTTCCATAGCTGCAGTGGAATTTTTGGGGGGGGAAATAAATGCTGTCAGTTACAAGCACTTCATTAGTTAAGCATTCGCTATCAAATTCTTTGCCAGGTGCTCAGTCAAGACGTGAAGAAGGAAAACCCCTTGCTCTTCAAATTCCGTGCCAAATTCTACCCAGAAGACGTTGCAGAGGAACTGATCCAAGAAATCACCCAGGTAAGACATTTGATCTCGTTTGTCTCGTTGGCACAACATCGTCCACCTACAATGTATCGAACCTGCTTTGAGAACACGTTGCGAGCCTGGCATTAGCCTATGTGCGCCCAATGTTGTTGCAATAAGTGGGAAGTAATATTGCCACACTTTGTGCGCAAACCATGATGGCTTAGTGGCTAGGGCGGCGTACTGCCGAGCGCTGGGTCGTTGAATTCCGACTGGTAGCAGCCGTATTCCAATGGAAGCGGAATGCAAAAACTAATGCACTGAGGTTTACATGATAGTGAGGAACTACAAGTGGTCAACATTAGTGAGAAAGTGCCCCCTCATTTTAAGGCAGAGTTCGTACACCTCCTTTAAGTTCTTGAAAAACCATTGAAATTTGAGATTCAAGGGCCCTTAATAAAAACCCCTTGAAAATAAATGTGCTCCTTGAAACATTCTAAATAACAAACTTCGCATAGGGGCTATGCTATGGACACTTTCTATTGGGAAACAAACAGTATTTTTCATTCTATGTGTAGAAATAAGGTTTGTTTTCCCCTCCAGAATTTCGGCCTTTATCATCCTTGAAATCCTTGTCCTTCGAGTTTGCACCGAATCGGCATGAACCCTGTAAAGGTTCTTGGCACAGTTTCACTTGTCTGACCACTAGGGAGGGAGAGAGAGAGACGGAGATAAAACATCTTTATTGAAAAGTCCCTGCTAGGTTTGAAAGGGCAACAGGGGGCCTGGGAGGCTGGTACAGTAAAGCTTCCCTCTCCATTGGACTCGGGCCAGGCCTTGAACCGTACTGGCGTCCTCCGCCAGCCGGACAGCCCAGAGCTGGTCTTCTGGGCATTTGCTGAGCAGTATAGCCTCCCACTGTGCAGGGATATTTATTTTAGCATTGTGGTTTATGCCGTGTATGATATTGTTTGGAGCTGACGGGCATACCCATGTAATGTGATAGTGGTCTGCACGAGGTGTATTGCACGTCTTACAGTGTGACGAGTGTGGTTCTGGGTGTTTTTGGTGCATGAGTAGTGGTGCAGGGAAGGTGCTTGTTTGTATAAGTCTCCACATAGTAGCTTGTTTAACCAGGGAACATGTCAACATTTTGTTGCCGTTACAAATGCGCTAACTTCCCGAACTATGCAAATGTGCATCGAAAGCGATGTCGAAAGCGATGTGATAGAATATGTTGAAGTGGAGGAGGGCACCAAGGCAATGCACCATTTTAGAATATCAGTGAACAGAAAGTGAAATGGTACAACCATCGAATTTATTGAAAACATTATTTTGCAGCCAACTTTTTGTTTTAAAAGCTGCTCCTACTTTTAGAGGAAGAAGGTTTGGTGAGCCTATGAAATACTGAGGCTGGTGGCGATGCCATCTTAACCCTTTACTGCACAATTTTTTGCTTCCTCAAAATATTATTCATGGAGTTGTAGGGAAGCATAACAGTACCTGTACTCCCATCGAAACTTACTTTAGCGAATGTCAGTGGTTTCAATTTGCAGAAAAAGGGTATGTTGCGTATTTGCAACAATGTGCAAATAAAGAAGTTGAAAGTAAAAGATAGATTTAGTGAGATTCATACTAAGATGCTTATTTGCACGAGACAATCATTGGTGCACCTATGATTTAGTGTGGAACAAAAAGAAGCACTTGTACATGCTTGTGCAGCACAGGTGGTTCCCACGCTTCGTGCAGTACGTCACGCAGATTCCCGTGCAGCCACGAACCATTGCAGTGTTTTCGGGTTATTGTCAATATGTAGAACATCGAAGCACAGACGTAAAGCTGTGCACGTGACGACGTGACGCGGCAACGTGCGGAGGCACAGCTTACTTTTGAAAAGAAAAAAGGAAATTCGACCAGAGAACATCTTGTCCACAAATTTAACCGAAACGGACTTACACTTGTGGCTGTCGTGACTAAATGAATAGTCACTGCCTTCACTATCATGAGGAATTGCTTGGCCATACCAGCGTTTCGGAGCCATTTCACTTTTCCGAAGGAAATAAACTATGTACACGTTGTTGCATTTGTGCAACATAGCAATGTTCTGTCGCCAGGAACAAACTATTCCGAAATGACAATGTTTTTTTGTACCTACAGAGTCAGAAGGATGTGGAGCATAGCGTAAGAATTTTTTTTGCACTTTGTCTTATGGAGAAATACATTTACAATTTGTAAAACTTACCTATATAACTGCTCGCAGGCGCGCGCAGCCTCCGCCATGTTTGTTTTGGTAGAAGATGTGAAGGATTAGCACAGATTGCAGCACAAGGTGGCGCGTTTTACAGATCAATGTTGCGGATATGCAACAACGTGTACAGGCAGCTCCAAACTGACTTTGTTTCGGTTTTTAACGCCGTTCATCAGAATGTTGCGTAAATGCAACAAGGTGCAGTAAATGGTTAATGTTACCGCACCAGCCCACTGCGACGTTTTGAATTTTGACAGCGTCTGCTCAGGCCTAGTTGAATTGTCATTCGGAAAGATGGGAAACACTGTATTCCAAAGGAGTCAGACTAGTTTTGAAAGGTATCCCAACTTTTGCCGAGCTACAACAGACAAAATGTAAAGAAAGGCATTGGAATCTGCGAATTCACGGCGTACCGTCACTGAGCTTTCAGCGCAATATTCAAAAACAAGCTTTGAGTTTCATTTTATCGCCTCTTAAGAGATCTTACTGAGAAATTAATGAAGATGAGCTTTCAAGAGAACACTTTATTTGTCTAAACTGAATGTCACTTTAGTGCTCCTTTAATTTTGAGTTCTCTCAAGGGAGGACGCAGGTCTTAGTAAGCTGAAATTAGTGAAAATAAGATTTTCGGAAAACTTGTTTTGGCATCTGCAATGTTTAATTTACGCAGTTTCAATGTGCGAGTGAGAAGTCTGTGATTTGAAAATGCACTTTATTGGTAAAATGCACACTGATCACTCGATTTAAAGTGATGTGTCTAGATGGCTAAATATTTTTTTCATGTGCTACCTGCATTCAAACTTAAGCTTGTGGTTGTACAGTGGTCACAGGGTTTGCAGGGTGGGCTCATGGCATTGTCCATACTTGCTCAACATTTAAAAGATCACCGCTTCAGCACTCTGTACAGATGGTTAAGCAAAGCTGAAACGTGCGGCCCCGATGTTTATCACTGGGTTAATCCCAATGGTTCATTAAACGACTGCTTGCTAGGCTGCACGAGCCTGTTCTTTTGCCCGGGCTGCAGCATCGGCACAGTTTAGACGAGCTTGTTCCCGGTTCTGCTTGCGGCATTGCTGATCAAAAGCTGCCTGCTCAGGAGTACAGTCGCCGACCGATTTTCCGGACTCCAAAAATTCGGACATGCCCGATTATTCGGTCAGCTTCGCGGCACCGCCATTCTCCCCATAGACCATAATGTATAACAACTGCCGAAAGTTCGGACACCTTGCAACCTCTCGTCTGATTTTTCGGACACTCCTTTAGCCAGCTCGGTCGAGAGCACCATGCACCGTCTCTGACCGGTGCATGCTTCGACTTGCTGAACGCCATTTTTATTTTGAACGGAGCTTCCTTGCTGCCCCGCGAAGTGGCGCTACTGGAAATCCCCGCTCATCATCATCGTTTCTTTCTGGTTAGATAGAGCGGCTCTGCAGCAGTTCCGGTTTCAGCTTAGTAAGCCACGTCAAGACAATCCAGCAGCCGGTTTGTTTCTTCGCGCAAGACGCTGCGAGCTGGCCGCGTTTTTCGTTTGTGCGACTGGTGTCGGCACGGTGGTGTTTGCTTTGTGTGCTGTGTCGAGGTTTCGGTGATCCAACTCGGCATACGTAAACATCGCGTTAAGGGTCTAATGGCGTCGACAGTGCCCGCGCAGACTGCGCTGGGGAATGCCGGCAAGCGGGTGCCGGGGGACCTAAGATTTGTCGCCTTCCGATGTGCTCCCTACTGACGCGGAAAATGTTCTGCCGAGAACTGCGCAGTGGTTGCATTGCGATTCCAGACACCGTCTCATTTGACAGTTTCATAGGTGCTGACACTGCTGTATTGACATGCGCAGAACTCGACGACGGCAAGATCATTCGTCAGGTTTCTGCTGCACCGCCGGACGATGACTCCGAGTCGGAAGATGACGCACCATGTGCTACGCTGCCGTCGCATGCGGAGCGTGTACAAGCAGTGACTGTGCTTTCAGCCGCCAATAGTGACCGTACGACCCTCTCCGAGATTCAGGCTTATCTGATTGCGCGTAAACGGAACAGCGTGCAACGGCGCATTCACGATTTCTTCCAAGCCTACGGCCGAGCCCGAATAAGTGCGTGGAAATAAAGGATTTAATTTTTTTTTCTTAATCTGCTTTTTCGGACACCTGTTTATTCGGACATTTTCGCAGTCCCCGTGAGGTCCGAATAAACGGTCGGCGACTGTATGTATGACGTGTGGCCTATGCATTTCGGAGCCAGAGGAACTGCTGCGTGCGCGCTCGGCTGCGGTGGAGAGCGACGACATCAATACTGGCGCAGCTATTCCAACACCACCTAGATAGCACAAGGCCTTTTCACTCCGATCCATGTCATGTTACCTGGCCAGACTGTCATAGAATCTAAAGGGGATGCTCCCGAGTAGGCAAGTGACTTTGCCGTCACTGCTTTCATCTCGCAAACCTTGTCACTGGAAATTTCGGGCCAGGTAGCGTGACGTAATGGATCGGAGTAAACAGGCCTTGTGCTGTGTAGGTGTCGTTGGCTAATAACATGCCTGTTTCTATTTCCGTGCATGGTCAGGGGGTTGCGCCGGATAAATTTTTGGCATACAGGTGAGCGACAGGCGGATAGACAGACGAATCGGCTAGCCATATAGAGCTTCGCTGTAAAAGGCTATGATGCCAAGTTTTTGCGCTTGAATTTTATATTTCATGGCATTATGTGGGCGACCCACTGCAAGCTGCCAAAATTTAAGCACATTACGTGAAGCAGAAAATTTCTACGTGTCGTTTTATCGCAGTGGAATTGCGAAGCAGTCTGGGGACGCTGATTGGTGACCAAGTAGTAATCTGCGTAGTCACTGTGCACAGTGTATGCATCATTTTGTTCTCGCATGCGTATCTTGCAGGTCAGCCTGAGATAGTTCCTACAGGTGTTCTCTTGCTCTCACAATAAAAACAAGTCAGTGAAGTTCGAGCACAGGGGAATGGCAATGCATTTGCTGCACTGCTGGGTGCCAGAGCATGCAGAGTAAGAATCTAGTACAGCATAGAACACTTTTGGAGCGGACACATCAGTGGCCTTGCACTTCTTGGCATCGCATAAGCCATGCCAAAATTGTTGGTGTTCAAGGGGGAGTGGCTTAGCAGTTTCCAAATTGAAATTTCAGGTGAAAATGTGTGCAACGGGCCCACATTTTGCGGTGTACATAACCATATTGGCTCCTCTACTGTGTTTCAATGATAGACTGAGCATAGTTAGATGACCGTGCATGTTGTGGCTTTTAAGTGGCGCAAATTTGATCACCTCGTGCTCCGCAGCGCCTCTTCTACTTGCAAGTCAAGAGCGTCATCCTGACCGACGAGATCTACTGCCCACCAGAAACATCAGTCCTCTTGGCCTCCTATGCAGTGCAGGCTAAATATGGAAACTACTGCCCAGACATCCACAAGCCAGGCTGTCTAGCCAACGACAGGCTGTTGCCTCAGAGGTGTGTATGCACCGCTTTGTGCTTGTATTAAGACATGGAGTGACAGTGTAGTAGTTGAAGACTCATTTGCACATGTTTCCTCTATTAGTAGTCGATAGCGATTCCTGTGAAGTGTGTTGTCATCACATTGAACATGGCTGCTTGCAGTATTTTATTCCGGTGCTAACAGTTTCTCTTTCCTTGCCATGCGAAAATTGGCCACCTTTGAAGGTTTTAGTAACAATTTTGTTTTTATAGTATCATGGTCACAACGTCATGCTATATATCAAATGAAAGATATATAGTTATACTTCTCAAAGATATTAATTTTCAACGCAACTGTTAGGGTGTAAATGTAATATTTGCTAAAAGAAGCTTTATTGAAAAATGGATAGAACTTTAGCATTGTTGTGCTAATATGAAAAGAAGAAACAAAGGAAAACATCTGAAATAAAGTGTTTTCACATCAATTGGCTATAACACAGGAAAGTTTCAACATACTAGGTCGTAAGGAACATGAGTTTCAAAAAAATTTCCTGCCTTGCGGTTCTGAGTCTCCTTTGTTGTCTGAACTAGTCTTACCAATTTCATTCATCCTGGGGGTCGCTGTTGCTAGATGCATCCAAACTATCACAGGAGGACCCAACAGAATTGCTAGAATGTTGTTCGCGCGAAGGTCCGGCAACTGAAGCATCTGTCATCTTTGCGATCAAACGGTGCAAACTGCGCTCTTTGTACCGCTGTTAAAACTTGCTACCACTTCGAAAAACAACTATGCAGAAAACAAAGCTTTATTTCTTAGAAAATAAATTGGATGGCGTAGCAAATCTGTAGGAGCGCCCGTAGTCTTAAATTTTTGTGCGGGGTATGGGAAGCCATGCTCTACGAGCATGGTAAGGGAACAGTTAAAATTTCTTGCACGATTGTTGGCCATCAATTGATGAGTTCGTGATTTGACTTCGCAAATGTGTAATGGTTGCTACTAATTATGCAGAATTTGAGGGAATCGTCTAAATGTTTGCACGATTAAAGATTCACCTGAAAACAACTTACCCCAAAAATAGCCAGAAAAGAGTTTTTAGTGCATTTGCTGTATGCAGATGATTGTGTGCAACCAGGTTAATCTGCATTTTGGTCGTTATGGCATTGTTGTAGGACATTTCGTCCGGTGCTTGTACCAAGCCTATATTTCCTGGGGGCTTTTAACTGAAATTCATCACTCTCTGCTAGCCAAATCATTGCTACTTTCTCGGTTGTTGTCGCAGCCTGGTACTCGGTTCACCTTTCAGCGTAGAATTTGTGAACTCATAATTGCTGATCTGTTAGAATGACTATTTCCACGCCTAAAAATGACCTTTCTTCTTCTCAGGGTTATGGATCAGCACAAGCTGACCAAGGAGCAGTGGGACGAGAGGATAACCAACTGGTGGGCTGAGCACAAGGAACTTCACAGGTGAGCTCTCTTGCGAAAGTGTTGAGATTTACTCAACCAGGCTTCCGAAAGAAATGTGACCTTAATATACCAATTTTATCTCCTTGACGTGGTGTGCCTCTGTGTAGGGATGATGCTATGATGGAATACCTAAAGATTGCCCAGGATTTGGAAATGTACGGCGTCAACTACTTCGAGATCAAGAACAAAAAGGGCACTGACCTCTGGCTTGGCGTCGATGCCCTTGGCCTCAACATCTATGAGAAGGACGACAAGTGAGTCTTTATGAGACATCTGTGAGTAGTGATAAGTAAACTTTTCATGGTGTTTAGTAATTGAATCGTTAAGAGCAGTGAATGCTGTGGCAGGGAGCCACGTATAAGAAATTGAGGATCTATTTTAACTGGCATTTCGTTGATAAGAGCTATCACTCTGCGTAGATGGCAACACAACTTTAGTACACTATGGCCCAATGTTAAAGGGAACATCTTAATAGGATGCTAGCACTGGTTGCTGCTCTGTAAACTGAAATGTAGGTTGACCCCTGGCTTAGAGGCAAATAAAATTTTTTAAAAATTTACTCGGGGTCAATTCGCCCATTTGTCGTCAAAAACTGTGCCATGAACTGTCTGTATTCCTTTCTGGGGACAGCAGCTGGGCCCTTTTGTATTCCCACAACACTTCTTCAGTGGAGTCCAGGGCATTTGTTGTGCAGGACTAGACACGTGCAATTCGCCGGTTGGCCTCTGGGCATCCTTGGGTTGCTGCCAGCCATTGACTTTTTTTTTTGGCCTCATCAATAGCAGCGTCAGGTTTCTCATGCAGTGTTCGCAGACTGCGCTGGCCATGAGACTACTTCTGGGGTACCGATTTGACCGAGTTGATAGTTGTACTTCCGCCTCAGTCTTGTTACAAAGCACTAAATGCTCTTCGTAATAAGATTGCAGCTCTTCTTGCTTGTGCAACTTCTTCGATGAAGTCTCACCTTTCCACTTAGTGAAGTGGCGCATTCACGAGCGAATTCCATCACTTTTTCAATTCAGTAAATCGAATCTAGTATTACTAGGAGAGCTCGTGCACGGTGTTGGCAAAGCCCCACCATGGCGCCCCCTCAAGCTCCGTATGAACAATGTAGCAGCTGTAAAATTGACTTTTCAGTGAAGCTTGACAGTTGCACAGTCTCATTTTCTGTCTGTGGAAACCCTAAAATGGTGCAGTGCCAACATGCCCCTGTTTGCTTCTGGGTATTCTGTCACAGTTCTGAAATGCAGTATGAAAATCGAGCACGTTTGTGCAGAGTCTGGGAAGTTGTCAGTGGCAACAAATGTGGCGACAATCTCTCTTGTTTCTGTCCAGTAATAGCCAAACAGCTAAAGTTGGCAGACCACTATATAAGATGAGGGAGTACTTTTAAGCTTTTTTTTTTGTGAGGACCTCTCATTCTCATTTTTACGATGCTCATATCAGTCGACTTAATGCATCATATCAGGCGCAGACTCTAATAAATGAATACTTCTTGAATGATGTAAAATTGAATACCAAATCTGTGCTTTTTAAATGTGGACCACATTGTACATAGTTTTGGTGTCCTCATAGCTATAAAGGCATTATCAGCAGCCAAGAAGGCACAAATTAGGGTGCTACACGTGGGATGGAAAGTGGCAACAGTACTGTAGTGCATTGTGACTTACTGTGGACGTATTGGTAAGGTGCACCTGTCAATGCTAATTAGTATGCTTCAAATTTTTTGAATCGCAGGCTCACACCCAAGATTGGTTTCCCTTGGAGCGAGATCAGAAACATCTCTTTCAATGACAGGAAGTTTGTCATCAAGCCCATTGACAAGAAGGCTCCCGTGAGTTTTTCCTTTGGAAATCAAAAAGGACGTCTGATTACATAGTGACCTCTGAAGTTGATTGGCTAGTCATGTTCTGCTCACATAAATATTGCAGCTGCTTCTTTTTGTACTTTTCGATCCCAAGTATGTGAGAAATGACAACTAATCTTCCTACCAATAGAAATTAGTGTTTATCTGATTCACAAGATCACCCAGCTTTTATGGGTGCAAAGTAAGAAAATAATGTGCATTCAAATTAAACGTGGACTTTATTTTAAAAGGAAAAAAAAGTACCCTTGCCTCCAATGTTTGCAGTCTGAAAAAGATGAATCTGTTGTATTTACCTTCAGATTTCAGATTGATTCACTTAACATTCGGCATTGTCGCTGTCTGACAACTACTTGTCATTGCCTAAAGATAGCACGGTGAACTGTGTGGTCCACTGCTATTCCACATTTCATGGAGCGCCTCGCCTCTACAAACCACTTCGCCAATTTGTCCTGCTACAGTGCTCAGAATGCCAAGACACGTGACATAGCGGTTTCCACCTAGCTTAGTTTGTAAAAGACGAAAAAAAAACTTCGTTCATATGAGCTTTCATAATGAAACTACCACGTTGTCATTGCCAGGTTACACGGCCGCTTTTGTTGCCGTCTTGTGGCAACAGACTTGCTGCGATTGTAGGTCATTGCCGGCACTTCAAAGGTGGTTTTGCCTTTGCATCCAGTAGTAACGCGCATAAAATTTTCTAACCCTCTTTCATGGGTATGAAATGTACGTGTTTTAAACAGAGCTAAAATGTTGTAGCAACATGTACCGCACCAAAGCAGGGGTGGCAGCATCACATGTGTTCACGCTTTCTGCGTTGCAGGACTTTGTGTTCTTCGCCCCCCGGCTGCGGATCAACAAGCGCATTCTGGCATTGTGCATGGGCAACCACGAACTCTACATGAGGCGCCGAAAGCCAGACACCATCGAGGTGCAACAGATGAAGGCACAGGCTCAAGAGGAGAAACTGGCCCGCAAGCAGGAAAGGTAAGGATTTTTCTTACTCCTTTGCACTTAGGCCTTTGTTTTCACAGGCAACCTAAAACCCCTGGGCAACATACCAGAAAACTTTTTTCTTGCCGTGTTTCTGGCTAAATGTCTTCAGCCAACACTAAACGACAGTCAGCAAGCGTACTTCCTTGGCTTAGAGCAGGAACACAGGACAAGGTGTAGAAGTTTGGCATGCTACTTCGCTTTCTTTTGAAAGCATGGTCAGAGGAGACAGACTGGTTGGTGCATGATCTCCGGCTGTGTAGTGTCACACATGTGATGTAAAGCAAATGAAATGTACAGTGCTCACTGAATTAAACGCGTCAATTTAGGGCTAAGTAATGCGCAAACTTTCGTTTCAACTGGCTGCAGTTCGTGTCACATCGACGTAATTCAGGCGCGTACACTTACATCGGAGTCCTCGTCACCTTTGGTGACCAAATTCCTAGCGACATGGTTCTCTTGCATACTTTGCACATATGTAAGGTTCTACTAAATGCTCAGTGTTCCATTCATTCCGTGAGCATTGTACACCTGTAGTTCACATATAGGACAAGAGTTGTCTACGAATTCCAAATGAAGCCTTAGGTGGCTTTGGGTGAAGCCTACTTCCTTTTCTGCGTGGGTTTCCGCCCCTATTGCTAAAGTTTCTGCAAAATATTTATTTTTGTTGATTATGCTTATTCTCATTGTGTTTTGTACAATAGAGAAAAACATCTTTTTCCGGCGTTTATATGAGCCTTCATTAAATGGCTAACAGTGTGAAGCTCCGACAGTAGCGATTAAGAGTTATAATACAAGCATATCTTTTTTAACCTAATACAGTTGACTTCCATTTATTGAAACCTGGCAAAACCGATGAAATTGATTAAATTATCTGGTGGGTCAAATAAAATGTGCATAAAATGTGCATAAAAAGAATGGCGAAACACTGCCGATTAACTTAAGAGTATTTGGCCAACTCTAAAAGAGCACCCACTTTCTATGTGCTCAAAGTATAATTAAAGCTTCTAAACAGTGAAAAATCTAACACTCCCAATTTTTTAGTTGCTATTCGAGTCGTCATAAGGGTGAAGCACATGATTGCTGACTGGTGAAGTGCGAATAATCCAGCGGAGGCCAATTTTAGGATCGCAATAACGAAAGTTATAGCCCATAAAAATGCATGGGCACTGGCCAGGATCTTCGTTCAGGATCGATTAACCAAAAAAAAATCTAACAGGAGTTGATTTAACCGGTTTACTGCATTGCCATCTGAGTTGGTCGCAGACGCGCATGGCACCTTTGGTGCTACCATCCTATGGCTTCACTAGAGCTCACAGAAGTATAATCGCAATGATCATTTCCTACCAGTCTGCTGGCACAAAGGTGTTGCAGACTGGTTTTAAAAAATGCATTTCTAATGCCATCTATCTATTTAAGTAGTGCCACAGCGTGTAGCACTACCCTGCATGACCGTGTCTCCAGTGTTCTGGTGCAGTCGACTTAATTCATCTTTTACGGGACCGACCAAATTAAACGAGATGTAGAAAAAGCTCCACACTGCCGATTCATTTTTGGCTCAATTTTCTTGGAATTAAAAAAAGCCTTGCGTTAGAATCGGGTAAATACTGTAATCAGACATTAAGATATGGTTATTGCTTGAAAATTCTCCTGGGTGGGCTGAAAATGTGCATTGTCAATGGAAGACAACTTTTGTTCTTAAGCTCAACCGAGACAGACGCTGTCACTAGTGGGGTTGCTATTAGAGTGAACATAGGGGTCAGGTAGGTGCGTGCTTACTGGTCAAGTTCAAATTATGCGGCGAAGGCCTATTTTAGGATCAAAATGAACTTAAAGCCCAGAGAAATGCATTGGTCCCTGCTGGGGCTTTTGGTCGGCATCAAACTAATCGGAGTCAAATTACCGGAAGTCTACTGTATACTGTAAATTAATGTTTAGTATGCTTGCGTGAATGTAAATGTTTTGGTGAAAGGTAGAGGCTAATAGTAGTAAGATTAAAATAATTTTGAAGTGAATAGTTCCAATGGTTGTGGGATTTGCATAAAATGTTGACACAAGTGCCAGATGTCAAATTGTTTTGTGCATCTTTACTGTGTGCTCTGTTGAAGTTGAATGTAAATTCCTCATGTTGCAAGCCAACAAAACCTGAGGCGTATAAGCGCCATCAAGTGAAGGTTGTTCACATTTAGCTTCGGCCTGCTTGAATCTTTGATGGGAATGATGGTTTTGTTCGCAGGGAGAAGCTTCGCAAGGAGACGGAAGCACGCGAGATGGCCGAGAAGAAGCAGCAGGAGTACGCGGAGCGGCTCCGCCAGATGCAGAGCGAGATGGAGCAGCGGCAGCAGGAGCTGACCACGGCGCGCGACACCATCGTGCGGCTTGAGGAGCAGCTGCGGCAGGTGCAGGCCGCCAAGGAGGAGTTCGAGCGGAAGCAGCGCGAGCTCGAGGACATGATGCGCAAGCTCGAGAACGACAAGCTGATGGAGACAGAGGAGAAGTCCCGCCTCGAGGAGGCCATCCGCGAGAAGCAGATCGAGGTGCAGCGCATGCAGGAGGAGGTCAACACCAAGGACGAGGAGACCCGCAGGTGGGTTCCCATGTCTGCGCAGTTCTTAGATTTGGAGTTTGGGGGGGGGGGGGGGGGGGGGGCTTTAAGGCTGGGAAGGAGTGGCATGTTTGGGTGGTCACTTTTGTTAAAGGTAGTTTCACTTTCAAGAGATTTTGCGCGACTTGGCACGAGGCGCGTACGGCCATCAGCATTTCTGGTGCTGTGCTAAGCTTGCCGTCTTTGCGCGGTGCCAAGAGCGCTATTGGCCGTGTATTTCGATGCATCCAGTGCCAAGCCTAGCATGATCTCACAAAAGTGACGATATCCTCGAATGTCATCGCCCGAGGATACCGCCTCGGTGCTTTGGAACAGGAGTTATAGCGATTCACTATAGATGGTAGGGCTGGATTAACACAAGGGTTCCCTTTTGCTCTATTCTATTTTCTCATTGCGCACTGTTCGCGACCTGCTGATTCGGGTGGTAATGGAAGCGCAGTGTTGCTTCGACCACTGACGAAAGTGCAAGAAGGAATAGAATTTGAATAGGATCGGTACATTATCCCGGTCCTGTACTTGCAAGAGTTGTCAGTTTTGCTCCTTAGTTCATGTCTGCAGCAGCAGACCAGTTTTGTTGACCTGAATGTTAATCTTGCCTAAATAAACATCAACTTCAAGTCCAGAGCTTGTCCAGTGGTCTTCTTTTCGCTAGTTTTGGTGTTTTCTATGTACGAACTGGTCCCACAAGCAATCCTGCGCTAGTGCTGTCCCTGTCAGCAGCTGTTTGGCATGCAGGTTATAAAATTGATAGCTTGCAGCTTTAGAAATTCATTGTGTGCCATTGATGCTGTGAAGTCTTGTGCAGAGAGAATGTAGCCGCTTCATTCAGTTTCGTGTTTTGTGCTATGAGCTGTGAGCAGATAGTGGCTCCTGGGTAATCTGTCGTTCTGGTGTTGAAATGCCACTGTGCTTTGGTTCATTGGTACCACGTCTGGAACTATATTATGTTTATGAAATCCCATGGAAATGTCAGATAATGCGTTGTGTAGTACTGCACGACATAGGCCAACGTGGCGTGCTGTAGTCCTTGCATTTATTCGGGAAGATGAAGGCGGGTAGGCACTGCGGCATCCAGCCCTGCCAAGAAAAGAAAAGATCATTTTGGTGCTCATAAGCTGAGGTTGACATTTACAGCAGTGATTGACGCGTGATGAGGGATGGCAGTTATGATAATGCTATGCCTGACGTTGCACATTGTCTGATCTAGGCTCCAGGAAGAAGTGGAGGAGGCCCGCCGGCGGCAGCAGGAAGCTGCTGAGGCGCTGGTGCAGGCGTCGAGCACACCCCAGCACCACCATGTGGCCGAGGCCGAGGACGAGGGCGAGAACGATGAGGAGCTTGCCAACGGGGAACTGGGTAAGCGGGGAAGCTGCAGCAGCGAGGAGGAGCCCGCCTTGCCACTCACTGCCAACGGTAAGCTGCTCTCGAGCGCACTCAGGTCCCCCACGATGCACTGCACAGCTTCGTAGAGTCGCTCTGGTTCTGCACACACATCCACTGAGTGGAACTTGCTCGCTGCATTTCCTGTAAAATAGTGTAGTTTGTTCCCCTGTTCTTTTTTTTTCTGAAGCACCTCCTGCTTGCCAATTTGTTGGAATGCAGATGTTGGTGCGTGAAGCTTGCTGAGCCTTGCTGTAATGTTTTTGAATATGCTTTGGACATGCATCAAACAAGCCATTAAAGAGCTGTGGAAAAATGTGGGAGCTTGACCTAATGATTGTCAGGTTTCAGACCTTATGTTAGCAGCCTTTGGACTGTTTGAGCTCCCCTATCCAAAAGCATTGGCACACTATCCTAGAACTTCAAATGCAGGAAAAGTTCATGAGAACGGTTTAGTTTGGCAAAAGCTAGTGGAATATCTTAATGTACTGGCACATATATTATTTGTATAAGCTCTCCTACATGCTTCTTGCATGTAAAAGATGAGCCTTGACACTTTCATGACTGCTGGAAAATTGGTAGTTTTCGGGGGGTCTAGGAAATATTTTCTTCCTGCCACTGAAAATGCTTGATGTTAAAGTGTATGGTATCAAACTGTAGAGGAATTATCTTTCCAACACTATTAATTTCAAACAACATATTCATTAAAGATGGTATTAAAAACAATATGAAAACAAGAAAATTGTAACAAGAATAAAAAGGATTGATAAAAACATCACTGCTGCTTTGCACAAAATAAACCTTTAAACATTTTGAAATATGTATATGGGACACAAGGGCCATATGCAATAATCCTGCAAATAAAAGCTATGTATGCGCAAAATTTCTTTAGATGGGAACGTGTTAGCCCCAGTCAAACCGCCACGCGGCACTCCATAGCGCAATGCCAAGGTCCACTCCTGGCCGTCTTCGTGCATGAAACTTCTGTCTGCGCAGCTGGTAGCCATTAATTTCTGTCGTTTGGTGGGACGTTCACATCCTGCAGATAACTGTGACCTTTAGAACATGCCGGATATGCTTAGATGAATGCGCAACAGTGTTTAAACGCTCCAAGAAGAAAGCAGAAATCACCGGCAGGTGCCTGTTAACGTTCCAGGGTGGTTTGATGCATTTTCGCTGCCCGTACTAAAGTCCGACGAATCAAAGTAGACTTCCAGATCTGTGCTGCTACCATCTGGAAATTTGAGCCCAGAAGCATCAGGATCCGCCTAAACTCGCCGTTTCCGTGGAGCAGCGGCGCACGACGTCGACGCGATCTTCTAAACTGCGAGCGCTCATAACCTCTACTGCGATGGCACTTTAAAAATCTGTGTGGGGAAAAAGAGAAACGGAAACACAAATTAAACTGATAAAATAGTTTCTCTTTAACCTCTTAGATGGCGCTAGCTGTCCAGAAGTGCCCGGAGAGCGCTAAATTAGAATGTGTAACCCTCAGTAACATGCTATTGATGGGAATAGGCGCAGTCACGAAAGTGTTAACGAGCAGGAAGGTTGGGAAATGCTTAGGAGACACCTTAATTTGATACGTTATTGTGGCATTACTGACAGTGAAATTTTCTGATGTTGTGTAGCTAGCTGTAAGGCTAGGTATAATGCCCGGGTTAAACTGGCCAGGGGGACATGAACGAAGAGAGCCAATGCATCAGAATGTCGCAATGCCCTGACCTACTAGCTACAGAAACCAGAACGGGCTAGTAGAAAGGTATCGTAGTAAATTGTTTCGGGTGCTATGACGCTTGACATTAATTTTTCTACGGCTGAGAGTCTGGACCTTCATTTCATGGAAAGTAGAAAAATTTTGTCAGTAGGCTTTGTAGAGTGCTGACATTGTAGTCAGACAGAGCATTGGGCTCCAACCTGTCAGATCTGAGAGCCCCATTGGACGGCCCTTGCCGTCCTGTCATCATGTGACATAAAAAGGCAGGGGAAATTTGATAAGCCACTGACTTTGATTCAGCTTGAGTTGATGCCCATAAATGAGGTTGTGTGTGGTGCACGAGCACTCATTAGAACATATTGTTCAAGCATATTGTTGAACCGCCATAAGCGGACAAATATTAGAAAAGGGTTCTTACATAGGATATCAGTTTCATCTCAGGGAACAGTTACTTTCAGTGCTGTTATTCAGATGTTTTCGTACAAATGTGCAAGTTCTACAATTCTTGACGCCAGCAGTACAGCTTTGTTAAAACACTAGCTGAGCATTGTGGTTCAGTTTACATAGTTGTGTAATGGCTGATGATTTGGGGGCGTTTAATGTTTGCCAGTCTGACAAAGTCGGCATTTGTTGAACATTTGAACACTTTTGCAGTGATGCAGCTTAGCCAGTGAGACATAGTGCTGAGCCCCTTTAAACTGCCAAGTTAGTTGGCTGCTGAATACATAAACCCACAGAAGAGAGTAGACCATGTGTTTGTGTGTGCAGACCCTTAGTGCGTGCTGTGCTTCAATTGGCTTTCCCCCCCCCATTGAGTAGGAGCAGGAACTGCAGATCTAGAGGCAAAATGTCCCCATGTCTTGCGCTCCATGGTTGGTGGCTTGCTGGTTGGTTGGCTGTGTCCTGGTGAGCTCTGCTGTCCTCATTGCCCCCTCTCCTCTTTCCCTCATCCACTTTGTTTGCCTTGCTGTTGCATTTTGCGTTAGTGGTGCGTGGGTCATTGCGACTGTCTCGTCACGTTCTTGCTGTTAACGGAAGCATGGAATCTTTCGTGTAGAGTTGGGAGCATGAGGAAAGAACAGACTGGAGAAACTTTCCGTCGTTGCTGACGTCTCTTTATGGGCCAGTTTAACCCTGTAGTTCTGGTTCTGCTCCAGAACAGGAAAAAAAGATCCGTAACGGTTCATAACAGTTTTGGTTTGCATGCAAAAATTTTGGAAGCAATGTAACAACAAAAACATTAATTTTTTTTTCAAATAGTGAACTAGGAATTCTGAGATCATGCTTAATGCGTTCAGTTAAGGCGAATACACTGAGCATGATCTCGGAAGCAACACATCAAGTGTACTCACCAAAATGCGAGAGTGCTGTTCCGATAAAACGAACTTAAATGAACATGAATGATAAACTTCGGTAGCAAAGCATTGCATCCTTAGAAAACGAAAAGATTAGCTCTTCAGCACGCAAGCTCTGGGTTTTGAGACGCTGCCGATCTGCTAGAGCACCGAGCAGCAAGCTTACATTAGTGGAACACTTGATTGGCTATCGCTCGCATTATCCCTGCCCGAGATACGTGCTGATGTGGACCCCTCAGGCACACTAATTTTGAAGTTGCTTGGCATTGGTTTTTTTTCGCATTGCAGTCTTCCCCTAGAACCGAAAATAAAAAATATTTCGGTTTCGCTCCGAAACAGTGTTTCGTTTATGTTTTTGTTCCGGTCAAAAATATCTTTTTTTTTTTTTTTTCGTTTTGTTCCAACACACTGTTTGGAGCACTTCAGCTGTTCAGGCATCTGAGTGTAATTCTCTCCAGTCTGTTCTTTGCTCGTGGTCAGGCACGACTCTTTGCGAGCATAGAATAATTCAAATTTGCCATGTTCATTTGACTGGGGAACTTGACATTGTATGGGCCTTGTCATTTCATCTTTGTTTTTTCTTTGTGGTGGAACTAATGGGTATTAATTGGTATTAATGGGTACCGGTGTACTGAACCTTGCATGCCTGCTGAACTACGCATGGTAGTTGTGCTTTAGGAGCTAGACATTTACTTTGCCTTTGTACCGTGTACGTGTAAGCTTGTAACCGAGAAGGGGAACCAAGGAGCTCAATATTTTGTTATGCACAACCACATGAAGCCAAGGAGAAAAGCATGGGGGAATATGGTTTTAAATCAAATGTAAAATAAGGTAAAACAAAATTGAATTCACCTGCCGTGGTTGCTCAGTGGCTATGGTGTTGGGCTGCTGAGCACGAGGCCGCAGGATCGAATCCCGGCCACGGCGGCTGCATTTCGATGGGGGCAAAATGCAAAAACACCCGTGGACTTAGATTTAGGTGCACGTTAAAGAACCCCAGGTGGTCGAAATTTCCGGATTCCTCCACTACAGCGTGCCTCATAATCAGAAAGGGGTTTTGGCATGTAAAACCCCATAATTATTATATTATTAAAATTGAATTTGGCAAGAAAAAAAATCCACACTTGTTGGAGCTGAACCCGCATCTGAATTATGCGTAATGCGCCACCAGTGGAGTTACGGTGACTGCTGGACACTTTCTTGGATATTTATGTACATGTGTGTGAGATGGCCCTGGGAGTGACACAGCCGGCAAGTGTTTAATTTAATGCAGAGCATACTTTGCCTCGTTCGTGGCACTTTGTGGTAGGCAAGGCACGTGGGCTCCTTCTGCCTTGCCTTGCTAAGAAAACCAAAAAAAAGGAAATACTGTGTGACTAATGTTGGAATCGAACCTCTGCTGTCGAGCAAAGCAGTTAGGTGCTCTAACCACAGGGCCACGATCGCGTGCATGCTCCTCTTGTTCCAAAGCAAGCCAGCTCTGTGAAACACTCGGCAGCTTACACTACGTAGAATCTGTGTGACGTACAGACGAATGCTGAAAACAATCAAGTTCTAACATTGCTTCGCCGAAGTACAAAGGCCATCGTTTTAACATATACTGCATGAAATAGCCGTACGTACGTACAATTCTATAACAGGTAGTTCTATTGATGTCGCAATTAACGTTTCTCTCGTTTGCACTTGTCCGCAACCTGTGTAGAACCCAACAATTGTCATGTCGTAGGCTCGTGTTGAACGACTAGCGTAGAAATCGTGCCATTGCCGTTGTATGATTGCCTTCAAAGTGGTCGTTGTCGCGCTGGTGCACGCTTGCGACCAACACAGAACTACTCGCATTTGCAGGAACACATTAGTCCACCTGATATCACTTTCATCGTCATCATCATTGTCAACCTGGTTACATCCACTGCAGGGCAAAGGCCTCTCCTATACTTCTCCAACTATCCCGGTCATGCACTAATTGTGGCCATGTCGTGCCTGCAAACTTCCTAATCTTTATCACTTTGAGGAACCCCAAACAATGCTGGATAGTCGGGTACCCGCAAAATGCTTCACATCAGATTCCCAGTGCGTGGGATCTGCAAAACTTTTTGACCACTTTCGTTTCCCCTTGCCTTATCATTTTCAGTTTAATTAAAAAACCACCATATGCTTTCCTTCGTTATCTGTTGGCTTCATTGTGGTTGTCTAAACTTGTGTTAATCATAAGCACTGTTGCCTTTAATGTTCTGCCAGTTTCATTATGAGCATGCAGGTGCAGCATACTGAGTGGCTGCGTTTTCTCTGTGCAGGGGCCGAGTTTACGAACCACGAAAACGAAGATGTTCCACGACCTGAAGAGGAGCGCTCCACAGAAGTCTCTAAAAAGAAGGCACTTGGGGACCAGCTTGAGGTAGGTTGAATGCGTGTTACTGACCGCTCTGTAGTCACATTGAGGTTGTCTGCATTATAAGAGTTTGTCGGCCAATCAGTTCTTGTGGAATATCGCAGGGTGGAAGAAGGTTCATGAAAGGGAAGATTCTCAGCGTCCCTGTTAGCGATAAATTCTGCCTCATTCAGCAATCTGCTAGCCTCCTGGCTAGCTCGAATGGTAGACCGAGCTCCCTCGTTTAAATACCTGGACTAGGATGAACTTAATCGCGAAGCTTTCTTCCCGGGAAATCGGTATGGGCTTCTTTTGTAGCTTCATGGTATAATTGGGTGGCTGAAAATCTTCCCTTTCAAGAGCTTGTTGACCCTTTCCGTGCCAAGCTATCATCCCAAACTTGACCAAAAATGACAAATTATATTTAAGGGCCGCAGTTGCCAGCATGTTTTACTTCCTCAGAAAGAATTCAGTTGTGCTTGCACTACTCGGTGGGTTATGCTAGGCCATGTACTAAAAGCACGACAAAGCAAAGTACAGTCAATGAGCTCAGTTTTCCCTTGGCTGTTTCTACGAGAAACGTGGAGGAACCCTGTTCGTTCAAGACACGGAAGAGGTTAATTAAGATTTCATTGGAGCAGAAAAGGCCTGCAAATAAGCTGTTAAATTGTATAATGGCTGGAGTTAGACAATTGCTGCACTATGAAGCCTTGATGCTGTGAAAAATCTGTTACTCTTTGTGTTCTTGCACAAAAACTGCGTAAACTGCAATTTTTCTTGGCTTGGTCAAGTGATAACTCCCAAGCTCTTTGGAGAACCTGTGTGTTAACTAAGAGCTATGAGAACGTCATAACATCTTTTGAAGTGTGGGGTCTCTTCAAAGGGACATTGAATAAAAAATACTCTATTACTAAGCTACCTGGACCTGTCACAGTAGTCCCTTAGCTATGGTATTGCACTAACTCGAGGTTGCATGTTCGGTCCTGGCAACGGCGGCCACATTTCGATGGAGGGTGAAAAAAACGCTTGTGTACTTAGATTCGGGTGTACCCAGGCGGTCGAAGCTAATCCGGAGTCTCTCACTATTACGTGCCCCATAATCATATGGTTCTGGCACGTAAAACTCCAGAGTTAATTTTAGGAAAGTATCTGTTAAAAGTATCAAAGAAGCCAAGCCAGGCAAGGTGTTAAAACAAGACTGGTTTTACAGAGCTTCCAATTTTTCACACCAGCTCAACTTGACACAAGGATAAGGATTTTGATGGCACTTACTCTAGCTAGTGAATTTTTTTTTCATTGGTAAAGATGGATGATATTGCATTCCGAAAGATCCAGAAATTGAACTTGGCTAGTTTCAAAAACTTTTTCTGCATCATGACCACCTAAATATGAGAGAACACTTTTAAATTCATTACATCCCACTGACATGCAGTTTCTGGAGTTTCAGTGCAAAATTCAAGAAATTAGTTTGGCATTCATTTTCCTTTCTAGCAGCGACCTCTTATTGCATAGTTAATGATAATTGTTTTGAATATTCTTTCAAGACTAAATTGATCTTGTTTCTCCTTAGTGTCTCTGTGGTTTGAGTGCGGTCCTACAAGCTTAGACTGGTGGAAGCGGTGACCATTCTGAGGCAGTTGCCAAATGCAACATCATGCTTGCCGAGACTTAAGTAGTACTGTTTGACATTCGGGTCATTTGAAGGTCTTTAAGAGCCCCACAGAGCTAAAGCTTCACTTATAGCTCACGTGTAGCTTTGGAATGTACTGCCACTGAGCAGTTCAACATGCGCGTGCCTTTCATGGTCAGCCCTTCGGCGGGAACACTCCTGATTGCCGTCGCTGGTTCTCAGTTAGCATTGTCTGACATCTGTTGCTCGCAAACATAATTGCCGTGGTTACCCAATTCTAAAACACGGCCAATATTTTTATGGGTTCAGAATAAATGTGCACCCTTTTCTGACACGCACCTCAATTTCTAACAAGAAAAATGTAGCATGCTTACGATTTTTCTAGCGGGAAAAGCATCAAACATACAATTTTCACCCTCCCAGAATAGAAATTTATTCATGGTTAACCTTTTGGGGTCATTGTTTGCAGTCAATGATTGCTTTTTCAGACATGCCAGATAATTCGGACACCTTCGCAAGGACCACCACGTAGAGCCAGTATATATAAGCATGTCTGAAATTTCAGACATTTAAACTTGTTGCCATTCAATTCTTCAATTTTTTTCTGCGACCGCAAGCCTGAAATGATGCTATTTGAAGCCACTACCTGCGTCATTATCTTGCAGCCTCAAACCGGCACACTTGCATGCCAGTCCGCTGGTAGCGGACTGGCATGCTCACCATAGCCAGTTCACCATAGCCACCATAGCCAGTTCTGTGGCCACATCATTTTTAGTGTGCGGCTGTGTCGTCGTTTTCTGCTGTCATCCATTCTACAACGCTAGGCATTGCTGCTTTGACATGTGCTTCCAAGCTTCCTGCTGTCCAGTGCAGGTTCTTTCATTGAAAGGATTTGCAGTTGTTGGAAATAGCACCGAATTCGCTTTCATCTTCACCGATAGCTTCTAAGTGAGGAGAGTCTGGCAACGGGATTAAAAGGCGTTGCATGATGCCAGTTCCCAAAAGATCAGTTTTGCCAGAATACAGTAGTGTTATGCGGTCAAGCATGTACAATGTATTGCTGTGAAGGATATCAAGATTGAATAGGGGTCACTGTATCTCTCCCTTAAATGCGCACGCTCCGTTTCCTGTCAAAGTATGAACACCGAGAGACCTGTAAGTGTACTGGCTATTTCGGATGCGGCTGTGGCAATTTGAGCGCTTGATGGCAGTAAAAGGCATGTAATATATATATATATATATATTCGAACTGCCCGATTTTTTTTAGATCACGCAGTCTGAGTCCGAAAATTCGGACGTTGTCTGATGTACCTGCTTTGTGGCTGTTACAGTCGGGAACTATCTCGTGTGTGTTGGGCGCAGCGCAGAAAGAACACTCGTGTGAACACATGCTTAGGGATTTATTCTGCATTTTCTTTTATCCTGAGGCTTTCATGGAGTACTCTAGATACTGGGGAGACCACCACATGAACAGTTTTCTGTAGGGACCTCATCATTGCAATCATCTGAGGACATTCAAATCGCACGCGTGGTTCGAGCGCTTAGCCACGTTTAACCGGAATCGTAGTTTTTGCGTGTCAGGAGGGGCCTCATGCGTGACCGCGAAGGATTAATGCCCACCGTCACTTTCGGACATCTCTGTCACTGCCTATGGACCACACGTCACACTTCATGTGGCCTATTACATTAGTTCCACTTTTCCTGGACGACCTCGCATTGATCTCGAACGAGACAGTGGCTTACATCTAGACAACCGTTTTGCCAGTTCATCCTGTAGCACATACAGTTCTCTGGAGCATAGAATTGTCGCTCTGTTGCCCATTAACTTAGCTCGTAAAATAAATTCGGATTTAGTGAGCTTTTTTGTATTTAAATCGTTGCATCGTCCTTGCTAACCCACACAGAAACTTCTGTGGTTTACCGCCATATTATGAGGTTGCACTGGTGCCGATCGTAGGTTGTTGCCGACACTGGGGAACATTGTTTCGTATCAATTTTGTAACTGCTGATTTTCTAACTTTCTTGGGTAAAAGGTGTGCTAATTAGTTGGGTAATGCAGTGCTTCTTTTGCCAGCTGCCACAGAGTTAGCTCTCGCCATTTACTGGTGCTTGCTGGCTCGCAATGCTGTCTTGAGCCGTCAGTGCTCGATATCTGTCTTTGTGCTCTTGAGCCCCGTATTTTAGCTCCTGGCCACCAATATAGCTTACCATTACGCAACTGCAGGCTTTGTCAAACTCTGCACTCCAATTTGTATACATTGGAGGCAACATTATGAACACTAGACTTCTCATTGCTCACATTAGCGACCAAAAACGTAGTGCTTCACTTATCAGACACGGGTACGCGTCACGTAATTTGAATGTAACATTAAGTTGCATATTTTGCTACGCAAAAATGCGTAGTTTTATCTAGAAGACATTGTAGATCTGTACCTGTTTACCACCAAATGAGTGGAGGGACACATTTCTTCTACCAGTCACCACAGCGCACTGCTTGAGCTCTCGATAAAAACGTAGCCTGTTGCATATTGGAAGCACAAAAGTGTGCAAACATGATTTGACATAACCTTGTGCACACGCGTTGTAGTCTCGTATTTCGTAAAAAGCATCTCGGATCAGAAACCAGTGCACTGCAACACTTCTGGAGGGAGACTCCTGCGACTGCACTACTTCTGCAACTTCTGCAGCTTTGCCTGAAGGGTGAAAAACTAAGTGTAATACCCCTGTCATATGGAAAATCAAATGTCATTTACAATGGAGGACATTTGTTGCGGCTAATGTCATTGCTGTGCATTTCACACGGTGAAAACCAGTGACATTTGGAAATGATGACAATGACAGTAATAAAAAAAAAAAAATTGGCAGGCCCACTTTTGTCCAATAATTATTTTCTAATAGGCTAAATTCCGTTGGCATATCTGATCCTTCCTTTCACACTTTGCTTTTGGATCACTAACTTATCGACGTTGCCAACCAAGTCAAGCCAAGCAGAAGATCAGGCAAGCAACATGGCGGAAAGCCCGACGGGCACATTCACTACCTCTGCTGAAGAGGAATGAGAACGACAGTTGCGTGTAATCTGTTCTGATGTGTAATTATTCTGATGTGCGTGCAGGCTCCTAATATGCATGTCGTTGGCGCATGCCATAGGAAAACAAGCGTGCATGTATGTCAAGTCAAAGTGGCTGCGGCTGATGCTCCAGTGTGAACGAACAAGATTGCCAAAGCAAAAGACGGACGTATAGTCACTGGATTGAGAGAGTAGCTTTCTGTAATTATGCACTGTGATGCACTTAAACATAAAGTAATAATTCAGTTATAAAATCTACAGAATAGTTATTTTCTGTTAAACAAAAAAATGTGCAATACCTGTTTGTAAAGCTGACCGGTAGGCTCCTGGTGTCGAGGTTACAGCCGGTTCCAAAACGAATGTGAATGAGTTTGGCAAACTCATTCGTCAGGAAATGCAATTTTCAACGAATGTCATTGTTTTACCATGTGACGGTAAACAAATGGAATCGTGAGCGAATGTCGTTTGTTGTAAATGAGATTAGATTTGCCATGTGACAGGGGTATAAATGGTATAAACCGAGCATAAATAGTTTGCAGCCCTTTGGTTCTCCAAACAACTATCTTGGGTGCCTTTCCTTTCATTAACGCTGTGTGACTGGTACTCCCAGGTCATGAAAGACTTGTGCATTATCGGCTTGGCATAGCGTTCCCGACTGGGAAAGTAGCAAATTTTTCAAGAAAGGAAACGCAACGCAAGCAAGGTGGATAACAATTATTGTTTGGGGATAAGACACAACCCAAAGGGTGCAAGCTTTTTTTTCTTTTGGAGTGTATGAATGTCTGCAGGCTGGAGCCCTTTGCTGCAGCATCACTCCTAGTGCAACCGTGACCTTGAGAACATTTACGCCGATCAATTGAAATTGGCAGCAATTAGGCCCTTGAGATTGAAAACCTTGTCCCGCATTTTTCAGATGCTGAGCAAGGAGCTGTCTGCCATGAAGGACGATGCCAAGCTGACTCGCAACGACATCCTGCACCAAGAGAACGTCCGACAGGGGCGCGACAAGTACAAGACTCTCCGCGAGATCCGCAAGGGCAACACGAAGCGCCGCGTAGACCAGTTCGAGAACATGTAGACACACCTTTCTTCTACCCACCCTCCTCAGTCCCCCAGGCCCCTCCCCCTACAGTCTTCCATACATACGCCTCCTCCTCCTCCTGTGTGCTTCCCCATTCCGCCCTCCTCCTCCGCACACTCGTTCCTTCCTCCATTACCCCAGACGTTGTCCCCGTCATCCCTTATTTTTATTCTTTATGTGTGCACAGCATGCAGGAATCGCGAGGAAATGTTTTGTCATCGTCGTTAGACATTTTTTTCCCCCGTTCGTTGAGTGCGTCATTGCCACTGCGTCAACTTGCTTTTCCTTACCTGGCGTGCTTAGTTTAGAGACTGTGAAGCAAGCATTCCAGGCTTGAGGAGCGTTGCTATCTTGCGTGGGAGGGGGGCCTGTTGGTGTTGAGGGGTGCGGAGGGGGTCGGGGCGCTGTTGATGTCGAGGGACGAAGGCAGATACACGCTTCGCAGTGCCGTTGTTGCTAGTGCGGTAGGGTCGGGAGACGTGTGGCGTGTTGAGGCTGTTATACCCGAGTGCTCCAAGAGCACTCGCCGAGTTCGTTTTTTCTTTTACATAAGGCAGGGTCATGGTTGGTGCCTACAAAGATCTTGTTAGCGGCGTGCACCACAATCGTTTTTTACAGTCTGGTTCGCGCTAACTTTTTGTACGTTCACTAGCCGAACGGTGGCTCCCTCTGCCTTTTTCCCTCCCAGTGTAGGATTGTTAACATGTTTGTGTCTGTCTTTTGCTACAAGCTTTGTACACAGACCTTCTTACTGTGCTTTTCGAAGATCTTTATTAGAACTACTACTCGCGTTATGGAGGTAGCACAACTTTTTTTTTTTTCCTATGACAGTAATCGGTGCCCCGTAAGAATTGTGCCTTCAGAGGAGTTTTCAGAAAGCAGGCTAGGCAATCAAGGTGCTTTACGCTCAACATTTGGCATACTCCTTACATGTTGCGACATTTTATTTTTTTTTTCAAGGATGAGGGCGTGTTGATGCTGTTGCCACTTCTTTTCTCCTCTCCAGACGTGCCTGTTCTTCTCAACGAAGTATTGTTTACTTAGACTGTTGTGGCATTACTTTGTTTTGTGCTGTTTATGAACCTTCTTTTCTTTCTCTAATGTGCATAACCTCTGGAGAGACAATATCCTAGTGAAATGTGAACTGGTTGGAGGAACTGTTCATAAATTAAAACTATTTTTTTTTTCTGAGCCAAAACAAATAAATGAAGTCCAGTTTTATAAATTACTGTTGCCCTCATTTTCTTCCATTTCTGCATTTGTGTTGTATGCAATGCTCCATTTCATACATCAGATGTTGGAAGTGCGTGCTACAAAAGCTAGACATCGCTACCCGCGTCGGGACCAAAAAGTGTCGTACGAAAGATTTGTGTGCATTATGTAATCTTAAGCCTACTTTTGTTTCAAGATATGCATTTGTTAAGTGTAAGGCATCGCACATATGAGCCCATCTGGCACCAAACGAATGGGAGTGGCATGTTTCTGCAACCAGTGGCCACAGCTCGCTGCTGGTGTTTCGCAACCAAGCAGTAGATAACAGACTAGAACATGCACGAATAATGCAGAATGCGACGGGAGACTTCTTTTGTCCGCAAAATGTGGTAATGTGTGAAATAGCTATTGTGTAGATAGCATTGTAGATAAACTGCACTGAAACATGGAAACATGAGATTTCTGGCAGTACTGCTTATGTAGCTCCTGCAGTGTTGCCTGTTAACTATGGAACTAAGTATGGTTTATGTGAAAATGTTTAGGCTATAATATATGACATAAATGCGCACAATCATTGCCAGATTTGCACATAATGAATTGAGAGTAATTAGGTACTTGTATTACATTTCATGGTAATTTAGGAATTTGATGTTTACATTTTTTTAGTTGGCAACACTAATTCAATGACCTTCACTAACCGTAATGTAATTCGTTCCATTCTAAACCTTCCGAGAACAAAGCCCTTACAGGTCGGCACGAAAATATAAGTACAAAACATACCCGACATAGATCCTGCTTTTCTGCCTCTTGTCAAATGATGACAGAACGCCAACTCATCGTCGCCCATGCTGCAAGCAGGTATCCTGGGAGATCGCTTTAAAGGGTTACAATCACTTTTGAGTAATTTTGAGCCAATTAAGGACTGGTCATGTCAAGTTTCAGGAACTTGTACTGAGCCAACGTGAAAATATGAGAAATTTTTTGGTGTTTGTGGCGCCATACTGTCATTTTGGTGTTGGTGTTTGAAGGCGAAATTCAAAAAATAGTACTTGACTTTCATATCTTTTAATCTACTTGTTATTGTGAACGTAATGGAAATTGAGTTTTCAAAGAACACTTCATTGAACTGTCTTATTCTTTCTTTGTAGTGTTAGAATCTTTCCTCAGTTGGTTGCCTGCTACCTTGAAAAGCACAATTCAAGGTTATTGTGTAACTCGTATGGTAGAATCCTACGCATGCTCTGCCATTTCGCTTCACAGTACACGGTGCCTATAGGATGGTGTGGATAGTTACTGTCGATGAGCTCAGTATGAAGGTTGCACAGAATTGGCCGAAACGAATTTTCTTTCACATTTTTTATATGCAGTGCAGTTACGTTTTTCAGTGGTTAGGAGTGTGAGAATATTCAGAAGTTCGAATGCAAATCTAGGTCTCTGTTTGATTTAGATTCAATTTGAGAATTCGCTAACTTGTCGAACATTCATCGAATGTGCGAGAGCGAGAATGGTGGAATTAAGTGAAGACTGCCCCAAATGATCTTGCTGAAGAGAGCTGTGGTTGCTGCGTAGAGGCACCAGTTCCTGCAGGGAGCGCATCGGGCAGATAACTTCTGCTCAAGGATATTCGGTCAACGAATGCATTATTAGGCAGCGTATATGTGAACTTATCCTCATTAGGCAAATATTCGTATTTGTCCATTTGCACCGTGCTTCCATCCCTAAACAATGCGGTGCTGCAGCATCACGCTTCTCTCGTTTAACGAGCTCTACACGCTGTATCACCCACTTTTATTGCGATAGCAATTATAGAAACACTCCAGGTGCATTTCTGGCGTCGCCGTCGCCGTGAGGTTCTGTGTAAAGTCCAACGGCGATAAAATAGTCGCCGCGCACCGTATGCTGTATGTACCAGTGAAAGCGTGCGAGGGTGAGCCGGCGATGGCGGCTCAATCTCGCGCACTCAACGGAGGAAAGCGGAAAGGAAGCGCGCAGTCTTCCGTCGCGCGCACGGCTTCCGGGGAAGGGTAAAAAAAGGGGATGGGGAGGCTCTTCTCCGGGTGGCCCATCTTGAACGCCAGTGCGACGGATAGAGTCCGCGCTGGGCTGTGTTTTCACGGTTCGGTTCGCGTTGAAGCGAGAGGCAGCACGAAGGTCAATACGCTCGCTGCTGCTGCCGCGTTTCCATACTGCAGCGTTCTGACGGCGAGTTTCCGCGGTCATCGAGTGAGATGTGTTCATGCTTGCTTGTGTACGCGTGACACCGTGCTTGTTAATTTAGTTATGCCTGTGCGTGCAAGTTTACACGACCGATGGAACTATTATCCTTACTTCGTACAGCGGTCCATTTGCTATCGCAATCGATATTTCGCCTTCCGGGCGAAACTGCGATTTTTTTTTTACTCTCGCTGTCCTGGGGCATCAGATACGTGAAAGCAATGGGGCCACAATAGAAATCCAATATTTCCCTGTGTTTAGAAATAAAATATTCCATATTATATTTGATATTCTGAAGTCCTTCTTTTATTTCGCGACTATTCGTGTTCGATTCGGAAATCTCATTATTCGAACACCAACCTTTTAGTTACTATAGTTGCCTGCGACTTACCAGTTATAAATGAGACCTTATATACGCATGTCGTGGTAACCCGATTTCACAAACGTGACGCCAATCTTGTATATGCCAGATCTTGCCCAACTCCGCGAATCGCCGCGAATGCTATATGGGTCGCATCAATCTGACAGAAAAGAGGACCAGAAAATAAATTAAGGCTCCTCATTTTCCCCCTCTGATCGCCTTCCCCGCGTCGCCGGCCGACTGAATAAGCTTCACGGAATGATTAGTATCTCGTAACTGGCGAGCCGTCCGGAGCGTATAACTCCGAAATAACTGTCACCACCTGACGCGGTTTGGCGAACTCCAGAATATTGATACACGATTACGTCTGCACGTCGCTCCTACTAGCATGTCGGCCACCTCGACCATTGTTAGCTATACTACGGTCAACGGTAGAACGCAGCATGAACATTGGGCAACAGGTGGCCGTAAGCGACCGCAAGCATTCGTGCACATTAAATGAAACCATGTCGAAACAAGATACTTAGCACGTTCGATAGTAGCTAGATGGGTCAAAAGCCGGCAGCCTATACGGTATTGCCGCGCGTTGTACGCTTGGTGAAGATGTATATATATCCGAGATAATATATATATGAAGCCCGATGGTCAGGGAACTCTGCCCTAATTATTGTCAGCGCAGAGAATTTGGGGGCCGCGTCATGCGGTGTCTCTTGGGGCCGCTAGCCATGTCGTTCTCCTTGACGTCGACGACCACATCGTTTTGCCTGTCGTCTGCTTCCGATGTGGCGCGTCGCCCGTCGTCTTTCGAGTCGACTCGGCTCGCCGACGAACCTCTAGCCGCCGGGGACTCGTCGCCCGCTGCCTCCACGATCCTGTTGCTTCCTTTGTCTAGTATGGCCAGGAGGTCTGGGTCTACAGTGTCTTCCGCTGCACTGTCCGTGTCCTTCGCAGCAGCGCCTGGCCCCTTGCCGACCATTCTGTCTAATTCGTCGTGCTGCTCTCGGGAGTGGGCTTTCTCCCATTCAGCAGGATATCTGTGCGCGGAGATGCGCCGAGCTCTCTTTTAGAGTGGCAGGCGTTGATCAGAATCAGTCTGTCATTTCTTGGCCTTCGACAGTGCCCTAACGTTATAGAGAGCGCCGCAAAACTGTAACTAAACATAGGTTACAACAATCGTAACCGTCTGAAACTTATACTTTATTACCAGGTTGGTATTCTTAACTGCACTACCGTGTTTTATTTTCTGCTTAAAATATTTACCTGTCTAATAAAGTCAGCCTTACTTTCCACGCTGTAAACACCCTTTTGCCAAGCTGAAATGTGCAAAAATGTGGGTCTAAAGGTGTTTTGATCACCGAAACAACCTTTTCATTTCCGCTCCCCCCCCCCCCCCCCCCCCCTATGTATTATTTAGCTAGAACACCCTTCTGGATATACCAAGGCTGTTTTCGGCTGTCAAAACACCTGTTCTTCATGCATGTCGCCACCCTACTGTTGGTTGGAGGGGTCTATTAGCTGGCTATATCGAAACATGTGTTCTGATAGAAACTTAATGCTTAATTACGTAAAACAGATGCTCCCACTTGCACTAAACTGCAGGTTGAAACACCATGGCTATACAGGGCGCAACTATCACGCACCAAGATTTTAAAATATGCAAATGCTACGTAGCTAGACAGGACCAAGGTAACGTTGCTTGCCGTCGCTTGGAGATACTCAGTTTTTCTTTTTTTACATTCCACCTAATTACCTAGTCTTAAGCAACTTCTCTAATATTACAATTAGATTAAAAGTGTTCTTTTCACTAGTGAAAGGTGCAACAATGACTAGCGCGTGCATGCATTCCTTCTAAGCAGCACGGGCATAATGCTATCTATGCCTTGCTCCCTTTGGAGGAAAGGGTGTTAAAGCAACTCAAACCAGTCTTTGAATGGCTCTTTTAATTTCTGGAGATGCATTTTCCCTAGCGTGTAGGGGTGTTAGGCAAAGACACAGTAAAATGCCCTTAATCAGGTAAATCGGTTTACAGTGCACCTATGTTGTGCAGTCATGTATTAAGGTTTACTCTACATATGCCCCTTCTCTTAGGATCCCTGATGGGAGCGGCATTAATAATAATTAGCATAAAATCTATAATGATGACACTGATACGGTCTTCAAACGGAGCTGACAACCCGGACCACGACGCATTCTGCCGCGTTGTCACATTCCGCCATGTTGATGTTGTGAGCCAATCGGAGAGGTCGCAGCCAGCCTGGGAGCCAATCGGAGCTTACAATATGGCCAGTTTTACAATATGGCGCGGAAAGGCCGATTTCACGGCGAGCTTCACGACGCCACCGCTCACAATAATGTGAACTGGAATGCGCAAACACACAGCATGCTGGTACTAATACTAGCGAGCCGACTTCAACTACGGTAAACTACTAAGGTGGGTTTGTTGTGTTTGTACTACAACAAACCCACCTAGCCCTCGAGATGAAAAAGAAAGAAGGCGAAACTATACTGGCATTCCCTTCGGCATTGCCTCGAACCCATGTATACAGCAAGCGGCGAGGACTCTCATTGTGGCGCCTACAGGGCCACTGCGCAAATGCTCTGAACGTGGTTAAACTAAAGCCCCTTAAACTTCGTAAAGTATCGACGCTCTCCTCCTCCGCCTTCACTCCTCCTCGTTTCTCCTCTCTTTCACGCTCCCTCCTCGACCGTGGCGCCGCCTACAACGTAGCAACGGCGCTAACAATCTCTCCTCGCCACTCCGTAGACCATGGAGGAAGCTTCCGATCTATGAGGTTCCTCCGCGCCGTAGACGCTTCTCGAGCAAAAATGGCGCTGATGCATGGCGCGAGGGCCCGCGTGATGCTATTGAATAAACCGGTTCGGCAGTGGCCTGAATATATATGTATATAGCTATCCCGGCCAAGCGTACTTTGCGTGGAGGTACGAGTTCAGAGCCCGGGCCAGCTGGCTGCCTTCACCGAGCAGCTGTCGCAGCAGCTCGTTCGTGCCTCGACGCGGTGACGAGACCGGGACGCTGCGGCGGTCGCGCACCAGGAAGTGCAGGTCGCGGACGTGGTCGGCCGCGCCCCGTGCGGCGAGCGCCGTGTCGGAGAGCGGGCTGCAGACGCCCAGCGTGAGCGCGCCGCGGTCGGGCTTCACGCAGTACTCGCGCGCGTGGCAGTCGCGGTTGAAGTAGCACGACGACTTCGCGGCTACCGCAACGGCGGCCGGCCGACCCGCTCCGTCGATGACGAGACTCGACGGAGCCTCTTCTCCGGGTGCGGCGGCGGCGTCTGAGCCCGACTGCGTAGAGTATGCACACGCCGTGGCGGGTGACACAAGGACATAAATTCATAGCCACGGAAGGCGAGAAAGTTGGAAGGCGATTCAAATTCTGGTTGAAATTTCATAAAAGGCAATGCCTTTCTGGGCGAGTTGTAGATGAGAATGGGGTATATATAAATATATATATTGTGAGAGCCGCGCTGGAGTGACTTTTGATCGACGTCTAATCGCCTTCCAAACTTTTATCATCAGTTATCGCATGACATCATCAGCGCCATTATCATATTATTATTGCCGTCACTATTATCATCTCACCATCCTAGTCATCATCGTGGCTTTAAAAAATTCGGTATATGGTTCACCACCATCATCACCAGTTTTGTCACATTTTTAGACTGCACTATCTTCGGGATCGGCCCACGAATGAGGCTGGAAACAGACATTAGAAAGAGCCATACTTAATACGGAAAAGTGGCGGCGACTCTCCAAGGAAGACATCGTCTTCAAAAGAGGCTTGGGCTAGGTTTACATGAACTAGACAACAGCAAGTCGAGGCGGAAGTCGTTGCTGGCTGGGAACTCGGTCTGCCCGATGCGACATGAGGTAGAGATTGCTGCGGAAGCGTACGGTAGCCTGCGGCGAGGTGGCTGCGAACTGCCGACCTGACCTGTCCGCGTTCGCAGGTGCGTTGCATGTGGATAACGCGGCGCAGCCGGACTCGACGCTCGTTCGGCCAATTGGTTTAGCCCGACTGGCCATAGCGTTTTCATTAACGCGACAGGCAAATATCAGTCCGAGCAGTCGACTCGACTCGTTTTTTGTGGGGTTCATGTAAAGGCACTGTATAGGAGTGAGCATCACGTGACAGTCTTGAAACCTAATTGTACATATATAACGAGAGGCTCATGGCAAATGGCCTTCACTACATGTTACGCAAGCTGAATTTCTAGCCACCGAGCTCGCAGATAACATTATGGGGAAGTAGAGCGGAGTGCTGGTGGCAAGAGACAATGATGACGAAGACGCTGCTAAAAGCCAGAACGAACCAAACAATGCCTTTAAAGGTTCGGCTATCATGGAGGGTCTATTTCCCACGAGTGAAAGCACAGGCATTGCCAGAAGTGTGGTCCCTAAATATTCTAGGGACCATTCCCGAAGCACCGTGCAACGGAAGAAATGAGGGGGCGAAAGTGCGTCAGAGGAGGTTCGCTTGCCGAGGCTATAGTTGCCAGACGTCATGCTCCCTCCCATTGCCTTTTTCCTTCCTCCATGATTTTAGCAGTCAGAGGGAACGCCGCGTTATAGGGCTGTTTGCAATGTCTCCGAGGGAGCGGCGTGGCGCAATTCATAAATCACAACCTGCGAGATGGGGTTAATGGAGCGGCGTGCCAGCGCGTGTGGCTTGTTCTCGGATGCCGTGCAAAAACGAGCTCGTTTTGCGCTGCAACCGCTGCGGGGCGCCACCCGTAGGGGTGGCATAGAGTTACTGCACGTGGCTCCCGCGTGGCTCCCTGCAGAAGCGATATACAGTAACTCTAGGGGAGGCCGAATGGCGGGAAATTTGAATTATGTAACTAGAGCTGTTCGGGGCATATTCTCGGCCATTCACTTTGGCGATGTACTTTCACTTTCGCGTGACATGGCGTCTGGCGCGAAACTTCCTGGAGTGACGGGCGTTCTGCCCATGCGTTACGCCACTCTACATCCGCTGAAAGCGGTATCGCAAACGATGAAAATACGTTTTGTACAGCTCGGGTGAATGCTTATAATCGCAGCACTGAACTGATTTATGTCTTGAGCCCGACCAGCAAAGACATTGGTTTAGTTCCATCTTACACGTGTGTTATATTTCTTGCACTGAAAAATAAGTTAAATAACCCTTGTGGTTAGTTCCAAGAAGTGGGAAGTTCCTCTTTCATTTACAGTCGCTGACTTTGTTATGTGTGTAGAAACGTTACGTAGCGCCGGTGCTTATCCCACTATAGAGCGCAAGAGGTGACGTTTCTGCAGTTCGAAATAATGTGCAATAACAGTAGCAAGTCAAGCAAATTATGTAAATTCGCACTGGCTGCTGTGAGTATATGTAACGCATTTTTCTAGTCCAGATATGTCAGCAATCGATTACATAGTTTTCTATCTACGGCATGGTATGACGTTTAATATTTTGATTTCTCAACCGATGCAGTACCGCGCTTATATATGAAATATTCTTGAGACGGAGATCAGATGAGCTATCTGTTACGGACCCAAATCGGTCCTGGAAGTGCAACATTGTGCTTTCGAGGAAACGGGATATTTCTCGCAAGGTGAGTCCTTTCCATCGAAAAAAAAAAAAAAAGCCGTTTCTTGTGTATGCGAACCGTATCCTCAGAGCAGCGACTTCAAGCCTTTACTTAAAGCAGCACGATGCATTCATTGCGTGTTTCAACAGTGGCCCGTGTATGATGTAGGATGGCGGCAGTTCAGTCAGTAATCGTTCATGTCAAACATGGCGTCTACATTGTGTGTCCGGTTCCCGCATTGCTTCCGGAGCATGCAGTCAGAAAAAGCATAGCCTTCGAGACCTGTTTCTATGCCGCACTGCCGAGCACGAGGATTCCCGGCTGCGGCGGCGCCTTCCGATGGGTGCGGTATCATGCAGTGACGCTCGTGTTAAGGCTTTTGGAGCGCGTCGAAGAACTCCAGGTGCTCAAGTTTAATCCCGAGGCTTTGGCGTCCCTGATAACCCACTGCGCTAGTTTCCGGACGTTAAACCGCATTATTGAATTAACAAGGACTGACTTGAAAAGACATTGGGTCATTGGGCTTTCGTTCTAGTACGAAGAGGCTATAAAAATGCCAGGTGACGTGGGCTACTTTCTAGCATAAATTCAAAGCAGCAACTTACAGGTGACTTTTGGAACAGCTCCTCCGTGGATATCTGCGGTCTTCGAGCCAACGCGTGTCCGACCATGGAGGTCACGAGGGCCAAATCAAGGATCAGGGCGTACATGGCCGACATCTTCCATCGGGAAGTTGCGCTAAAAGGAATTAATGCTCACACATGCGTTTTTGCTGTCGCCTTTAACGTGTGGCACGTACGCGCGATTTGGTGTGCGCCATTTTCTTCGTCCTCTTCTTCGCAGCGCTTTGCCGCTTCACGGTCTCAGTAATTACCAACCTATAAAATTTATTTCGATTCTGTGCGGCACACGGCTAGCACCGGCGCAGTGGCTCGCGTCTTTATATTCACTAGCTTGATGTGGGCGAGTTGGTGCAACATACTTGAAGAAAAAAAAGAAACAGCGCTACAAAGACGCGGACTAAAAGAAGAACATGTACGACGGACAGGCGCTAACTTCCAACGAAACTTTATTTTAAGAGAAAGGGTTTATATAGATGGGAAACATGAATAGTACCACCGTGACATCAAGACCTCTGTATCGCATCAGAAAAGCAGTCCCTTTTTCTGCAAGTGCAACTGGCGGGCAACTAGTGCACGTGCCCTCGGCCCTAGCTATTTAAAACGCTTCTAATATCTCCCTTTCTAGTCTATCTCCAGAACGTGCCAGAAACTTTGTGTCACAAAGATACGGACGGCATTTGTGACGTTTACAATGTTCAGCCAGATGACACCCCCCGCATTGTTATTTACGGCCCAATGGTGTTCTCTCGCCCTTTCATTGTAACACCGCGTCCCGTTTGCACAATATAAACCTGGTTTGCAATGCTCTTCGGAAGGCGACGAATAAGGCCGAGGTAGGCGTTTTGGAAATATTTTTCTCCGGAAAGACCCACAAGCCTGAATGCCCCTTTAGGGCCATTGTCTATGAGAAGAAGGCTTGGCAGATGCAAGTAGGGCGCTACCTCAAGCGCCATTTATGTCATTTGCCCCTATAGGTGACCCTTTCCTCGTGCGGAGCTATAGTGAAGTTGGGCTGACTTTAGAACAAGGAACTTGGAACGATGTGTACGCGTTTTCAGTGGACGTGGAAGACTTGTATTATGTGATTCCTCACGAGGGATTGCTCTGCGCCATTAAGAACAAGATCGAAGACTTCGGTGAAGTTAGGTTCAATTGTGCAACCGGAGTGAATAGTGACCAGCTTCTAGAACTCTTGAACTGTTACCTTCGTTCCACCGCCGTTAGTTTCGAAAACCAACAGTATGTACAACGCAAGGATATTTGCATTGGATCGTCGCCTACGCCCATTCTATCGGATATCTTTCTTATAGCGCCTTTGACAAGTGTGTAAACTGCATTCTGGTTCAGTCGTGTGCTTCCACCATACTGATCGAGGTACGTCGATGACCACCTCGTGGTTGTACACGTGGTACCAGGGTCGAGGCTAGATGACAATGTAGAATGGGCAATTAACACTTCTAGAAATGCATCGGAGGCTCTAAAATTCACGTGCGAAAGGCCAAGTGATAATTTCATTCGTTTCCTGGACCTTAATCTCACTTTAATGAACACGCGTGTTTGTCTGGAATACCAGCCAAGGTTGAACAAGCAGCTGATTTCACATGACAGTTTCCACTCGAAGTTAGTCAAAAGAGAAGTTGCAAAGACTTGTCCAAAGGAAGCTCTAAATAAATCTTGCATCCACAAAGGCCTAGCCGGCTTCCCTTATTTAGTTTCTAGCGTCCGTGATAAGCTTCTTCAAAAGATCAAATAGGTAAGGGAGGGCGTTAGCAAAGAAAAGGCAGTTGATAAGAAGAGCGATACAAGTGATTCCATATTGGCACAGGGCGTCCCACAACCTCAAGAAGGTTGCGCAAAGGCACAATGTTAATCTTGTCTTCAGCGCACTATGTAAATTGGCCATGATATGCCCTATACTGACAAAAGCAACAGCAAAACCATGCTCTAATAAACATGCAGCGCCGTACACGGAATGCACTAGAAATGTCGTGTATGAGACACCCCTAAGCTGCAACCAGGTTTATATTGGGCAAACGGGACGGTGTTGCAATGATGGGGCGCGAGAGCACAATTGGGTCGTAAATAACAATGCGGGGGGTCACCTAGCTGAACATTGTAAACGTCACAAATGCCCTCCGTATCTTGATGACACCAAATTTTTGGCACGTTCTTGAGATATACTAGAAAGAGAGATATTAGAAGCGTTTTACATTGCTAGGGCCGAGGGCACGCGCATTAGCTGCCCGTCAGCTGGCACTTACCGAAAAAGGGATTGCTTTTCTGATGCGATAGAGAGGTCTTGATGTCACGGTGGTACTATTCGTGTTTCCATCCATATAAACGCTCTTTCTTCGAATAAAGTTGAGTTGGAAGTTAGCGTCCGCCCGTCGTATACATATTCTTCTTTTAGTCCGCGTCTTTTTGGCGCTGTTTTTTCTTCGAGTATTATATTCAGTACATCGCATTTCTTTTGTTGTTGTGGGTCTTACCGATTTCCTCATGCTCAGTTCCACTGTAGTGGGTATAAGCGCTACTGATCTGGAGCAAGACTCGGGCAGGCCGTCGGAGCTACACCAGCTACCATGGCTCACGGTGGGGCTCCGACCCCTGGGCGTCGAGGCGGCTCGGAGTACCAGGGGCAACGTCCGAGCCGGCCGGGGACGGCGTCCTAATCCCAAGGGAAGACCATGCGGACGCCGAATCTCGATGGATGGAGTGACGCCCCACTTCGTCCGTGGCGCCTTCCGGCTGCTGAACAGCATGGAGGGCGTCGCGCAGCTCACGACGCTGGTGGTGACCTGCGTCGTCGTAAAGTGGATCCGCTTCTACACGCTTCGCCTGAGCGTACGCAGGGCCAGCGCCGCGCTGATGGTCATGTTCTTCTTCCTCGTGTGCTACTACTTCGCCCACCTGGAGAAGCAGAGCATTACCAACCGGCGACGCTTCGTCGCCTACACGCCGGACCAGTTCGCCGACCACGTCGCCGGCGACGTCAAGATGATCCAGCGCTACTTCTGGATCGCGTCGCGCAAGCCTTCCAAGTACGGCAACTACCGCCGGCTCAACAGGGTCTCGCAGGCCCTGCTGCGCGCCAACCGGGACCTGCCGGGCGCGGCCAACCGGACCTGGTCGTTCGTCATCGTTCGCTCCCTGGCGCCCAGCGCGTTCGTGCTGCCCAACTGCCGCTCCTACTTCTTCGAGGGGCTCTTCAAGGTGTGCGAGAACGACGACACGCTCTCGTTCGTCGTGGCCCACGAGATGGCCCACTGCCTCCTGGATCACACGCTCGAGAAGGAGTCGCTCGCTTACTTCCTGGACAAGCTCAATACGCTCGTCTGGGTCTCCTCCCTAGCGCTCATCCGCGGGAACATCAGGGCCGCCCTGGTGCCGTGGTTCGTGAGCCGCGCCCTGCACTACGCCGTTTTCCTGCCGCACAGTCGCTCGATGGAGCTCGAGGCCGACTCGCTGGCGCTGCGGATGACCGCCAAGGCCTGCTTCGACTTCCGCTACAGCATAGTGTACTTCGACAACGCCGTGGCGCTCAAGAAGAGGGCCGCGGGCACCAAGAAGACGAAGAAGCTATTCTCGACGCACCCGACGCGCCGCGAGCGCGTCGGCGCCCTGAACCGCCAGATGGACGCCGCCCGGGAGCTGCACAAGGCCAGGAACTGTCCACCGCTCCTCCCGCTCCGCAAGAATGACAAGGCCAGGGTCGAGGCGCTTCTTAACGAAATCGCCCAAGAGTTCGCGAAATAATATCTCGATGGCATATACCGTGTTTCGAGGCATTCATTCATTTTACTGCGACACTATGCTGATAAGTACTTTGTAAGGAAATGCGGTGTGTGCTTTGTCTCAAGAATTGCGTGCAGTGCAGCGTGGGCTATGTGTTGCGTCAGCCGAGAGGGCTGCGTGTTTCTTGACGACGGAGGAGGGCTCACCCGCTGCGCGCTGCTATTCCTTCCGTGAAACTTGCGCGTGAAGGGCAAGCAGAGTCGTGAAATACGGTTCATCCCTCTTTCATCTCTTTTATTGCGATAGCAATTATATGGACACTCCAGGCGGATTTCTGCCATCGCCGTCGCCGTGAGGTTCCGTATGAGTGAAAGCGTGTGAGGGTGTGCCGGCGAACGCGGTGCAATCTCGCGTGCGCGAGCGAGGAATGCGGTCCGGATGGCGTGCCCTCTCCTGTGGTGCGCGAAGCGGGAGGAGGGGGGGGGGGGGGGGGAGAGGCGAGGTAGGCGGGCAGTTCTTTTCCAGTGGCTGCTACGGTGTCTCGATGTCCTCCTAGACCGCCGCTCTGTACCGAGTGGACACAAGCGCCGCGTCTACTACGGCGTTAGCCACGCGAATCGCGGACGCGGTAGGGACGCGTTGCCGGCGCCCGTGTGTCTTGAAAGCCATCTGCTACGTGGCTAAAGTGCGCGCTCGCGCAGGCCTCATTTTCAAAGTGATCTGCGGTGTTTGCAGAGTGCGCTCGAGAAGGAGTCGCTTGCCTTCGTATGCTGTGCTTCGTATGCTTCGTATGCGCTGTGCTTCCGACGTTTCGTTTGCACTGAAGCGAGACGTGCATGAAAGTCAATTCGCTTGCTGCTGCCGCGAATCCAGAATTTTCACACTCACTCCAGAATTTTCACAGCGAGTTTCCGCGCTCATCGAGCGAGATGTGTTGATGCTTACCTGTGCGAGCATGACACCGTGCTGGTAAATTTAGTTCAAACACCTTGACAGGCTACTTGGTTTGAATCCATGAAAGAATGTGTAAGCGCGACTGAACAAGCACGTAGAAAGAAGCCGACACACAAATACAGCGCTGTCTCTGTGTGTCTGTTTCTTTCTACGTCCTCGTTGAGTCACGCTTACACATTCTATTATTGTTAATTTAGTTGGTAAGTGAATGCTTACAAGCTTATACGGCCGATAATTAAAACTACTATCCTTAGTTCGTACAGCTATTTACTAGTTTGCTATCGCAATCGGTGCTTCGCCTTTCCGGCGGAATTGCGAATTTTTCTGATTGGCTGTCGCGACCCGTAGCTTTCGCAGCACTGCGTGGAGTTGTTGGTTCGTCCGTGGTACACGGACAGGTTAATTTGGAAACAGTTGCAAAAATGAAGATGCCTCCCATGGCAACTATACGGCTCTAAATTGGAGGAGGATCCCACAGCTGCGCGGAGTGATGCGTAGAAGCCAAACGAGGGAGAGGAGGAGCTTCGGTGCGAGTGTGGGGCTCCGAGGATTGTAGAATGGGGACGCGCCACGCACTGTAGGATGTTGTTTGGTAGTGCTACCTAAAGCCCCTCCATACACGTGCGTGGATGCAGGGGCTTTTGTGCTACCAAGCGACAAAGTTTCCACAATGCCCGTTGAGGAGAGCTTACTACGCAGTTAATGAGTCCCAGGACCATACCAAATATTTTAAGTCTGTTTTTCTTTTTTGCAGCGATGAACATTTAAGGGCGTAAAAGTACCCGGAACACGACCCTCCATGCATTAAAAATGCTCAGTGAACATTGTTACGATCGGCCAGTGGGGGTAGTGACCTTCTAGCCTCCCCTAGCCCGCTTCGTGAAGCCAACAATGCGTCTCCCTCGGACAGGCTACCAGCGCAGCAAGGCGAGACACGTTTGGCGGACCGAGTATTGTTAGCTGGTTCGCTGTCGCGTTCACGGACTAATTGGAGCGAGACAACTCCTGGAAAAGGGTGTTCTACGGCGTTCCCCCATGGCATCCGGTAATCGTCGCGGTCGTTTGGCAGACGCGGCAGCTAGCTGCGGAGTCAGCTCAGGAACCATGACGTGTCAGCGTGACAACCCCTTTCTACGAGGCTCCACTACTTTCGGTGTGTTCAGTGGAACAAAAGTGCGGGAGTGAGTGTGAACCCTGGCCCTCAAAGGCGCGTCCTTCGGCGACTTTGGACGCTCCGAGTGGGTGAAGGTTGGACGGCAGTTTTCCCTGGCCTAGGGATCTAGGGAGGACAGAGGGGGTTTAAGCAGACGTTTTCGGCTCTTCGGTGTGCTTCGTTTCAGTCATGCTACACTGATGAAATGCAACGTTCTACACACTTCATGTAGATATTCTAAATAAATCCCGTACTCTTCGTTCTCGCTTTGAACAAGTTCCTCCCTTCAAACACGTCCTTAGCGTGGATGATTCGGATGACGGCATGGGCCAGCTACCCCTTTTGACATGCCCGACCCCAGCTCTTACAACATGCAGGTGATTTGAATTGTACCAAGGATCTCGAACTCGCCTTAGGCATCTCGCCACGCATGTTGTACACAGCTGTACAGCTACGTAGCTACACGGTTATGTCCAGGGGAGTGGTTCCAGAATATGAACCGTAGCACGCGAAACCCCACTCCCCCTCTTTGAAAAATAAATTTACGTGTACCAGGATGTTGCCTGCTGTGTTTTATATCGCCCCATATGTTAGCACCGGTAGAATGCAATCATTGTACACTTTTCATTTCAACGACAGTAGTAAGCTCCCAGTCAGGATGTGGCAATGCCTGCCGTATGCTCTCCAACCCATTTTTATTCTTCTGTAAATTTTCTTCTCGTTATCAGGATCCTCTGTGAGTAACTGGCCTAGATAAAAGTACTCATGTACGGATTTTAGAGGCTGACTGGTGATCCTGATTTATTGTTTCCTTGCCAGGCTATTGAACATTATCTTTGTCTTCTGTATATTAATCTTCAACCGCGCTCTTACACTTCTCGGCTAAGAGGAAGCTTTAGCTCTGGTGCTCCAATCTAAATACATGTAAAAGGAGAATTCGTTTTTCTCGGCAAACACTGCACCAAATTTGGCAAGCTTTGTTGCATTTAAAATAAAGACTTAAAATCTAGTGATTGTTCGTTTCGAATTTTTCATTCAGTTGTCAATTATTTATTAAATATTGGCAAGAGTCGAAAATTTTGAGAAAACGAAACTATCAAGTTTACATCTCTGTAACTCAGCAATGAGGAAGGATACCACAATTCTGTGAATTGCATCTAATAGTACATCTAAAGTGGACAAATTGATATGTTACGTATAAATAAAAAAAAAATTGGCAATATGGAAATACAGCTTTTGCAAGACCCTTGTGCACAACGCAACAAATTAACGTAAGATGTAAAATGACATATCGAATTTGTCCGCTTTCGTTGATCTAATGGCTGCCGTTTGCAGAACCGCGATATGGGTTTTTGATGCGGAGATATTAATTTGTAAACTTCGGGCTTCTAATTCTTTCAACTTTTCGAATTTCTGAAAATTCTTGTAACAAAATTCAGACCCCAAATTCCGCGTCCCCACAATCACTAGACTTTCTGTTTCAAATGCTACAAATTTCATTAAAATCGATCCATGGGCTATCTCAGAAAGACGTTTTTGCGTTTTACATGTCTTTGAATAGGGCGCGTCGGAGTTGGGCCCGAACTAAAGCTTCCTCTTTAAGGTCCTTAATCATTTCTTGCAATTCCTCTCAAGGTGTTCGGTATGGTATCAGTATCGGTTGGGTATCGCTTTATGGCAACTTCCAAAAGTGATCGCGCTTCCGAACGTGAACATTCGGAGACCGAGAATTCAACTGCGATGCGAAAATAGAAACGTGTTGTATTGGGTTTGGGGAAATGATTATTGAAATAACGGTTCAATTGAAACTTGTTGAACGGATTGCAATTCCATTTAGCCACGCCGTTGTAGAAGTTCGTTCATACGGGGAACTCGTTCAAGTGACATTCGCTATAGGGCGGAATTCAGCTGCGCTTAATGAAAACTCGGTTCAGAGTAGGGGAGAACCTTGTCTTGGTACGTAATAGTCTGGAACTTGAAGGCATTCACTTACTCTGCCTATGCTGACTTTTGAGAGCGAGGCTGTTAAATTACGCTTCATAAATTACGGTGAAGTTAGGTTCAGTTGTGTAACCGGAGTGAATAGTGGCCAGTTTTTAGAACTGCTGAGCTTTTGTCTTCATTCCACTGTCGTTAGTTTAACAAACCAACAGTATGTACAACGCAAGGGTATTTGCATTGGATCGTCGCTCGCTCCCATTCTTTCAGACATCTTTCTTAGAGCCTTTGACAAGTGTGAATAGCATTCTGAATCAGTCATGTGCTCCATCCATAATGAGGTGCATCGATCACTACCTGGTGGTTGTTAACGAGGTTCCAGGGTCCAGGCTGGATGACACTGTAGAATCGATAATTAACACTTTTAGAAATGCATCGGAGGCTCTAAACTTCACGTGCGAAAGGCCTTGTGATAACAGCATTCGCATTCTGGACCTCAATCTCAATCTAATGAACACGCATGTCTGTTTCGAATACCAGCCGAGGTTGAACAAGCAGCTAATTTCATACGACAGTGCGCATCCAAGCTAGTAAAAAGAGGAGTTGTAATGACTTGTCTAAAAGAAGCTCTAAATAACTCATGCATCCACAAAGTAGAAAGCAGTTTTAAGCTCCAGGTTTCAAGGCTACGCCTAGCCGGTTCCTCTTCACTCTTGATTTCTAGCGTCTGCGATAAGCTTCTTAAAAATCTCAAACAGGCAAGAGAGGGCTTTAACAGAAAAAAAGCCAGTTGATAGGAATAGATTGCATGTGATTCCATATTGGCACAATGTGTCCCACAACCTCAAGAAAGTAGCGCAAAGGCACAGTGTTAATCTCTTCAGTGCACCGTGTAAGTTGGCCAAGATATGCCCCATGATAAAGGGAAAACCCGAACCATGCTCTAAGAAAAATGCAGTGCAGTACACGGCTTGAAAAAGTAATGTCGTATATGAGATACCCCTAAGTTGCCAACAGGTTTATATCGGTCAAACCGGACGGTGTTTTCATGAAAGGGCGCGTGAGCACAAGTGGGCCGTAAATAACAATGCGGGGGGCCATCTGGCAGGACACTGTAAACGTCACAATTACCTTCCGAATCTTGGTGACAGCAGGTTTCTGTCACGGTCTAGAGATAGACTAAAACGGGAGATACTAGAAGCTTTCTGCATTGCAAAGGCCGAGGGCACGTGCATTAGCTACCCTTCAGTGACGCTTACCGAAAAAGAGATAGCTTTTCTAATGAGATAGGGAGGTCGTGATGTCACGATGGGCTATTCTAGGTTGTATCTATATAAAATCCTGTTTCTTCAAAAAAACATTTAGTTGGAAGTAGCGCCTTGTCCGTCGTACATGTTCCTCTTTCAGTCCACGTCTTCGTAGCGCTCTTTTCTTCAAGTATGGAAAACCAACTCGCCCACATCAAGCTTCTGCTGTGTCATATAAGAGTCGCTTGAACGAAACGATACATTTAGTGTTGGCCGATGTTCAGTGTCCGCATTAACAAATAAGCATTATTTGAAGACAGTGAGGACAAGTTGAGAAGTAAAGCCAGGAAGGGCCTGGCGACGAGGCAAGAGTTGCACGAGTCGACAGGAAACTTTTACTAAGTCATATTCTCGAGGCGAGCAAGCGCAGGTCTGCACCACTGACAGACAAAGCGTGGGAAGAGAGATCGAAGCAAGGTCACGGATCTGCTTAGCCTGGGCTCGAGACAGTCACGGATCTGCTTAGCCTGGGCTGGCCTCCGAGATCTCGGAGGCATGGCCTCCGAGATCACATCGACGCCGCTGTGATGTCGGAGGCCGCGACTTGAGGAATGTAAACTGTGGCGACAGTACTTGGGTTGCGACAGTGACGCTTAGAACGACAGAAAGCTGAAATAGTTGGTAGGATTCATTATGCAAAAAAAAAAAAGAGGTGAGGCGTGCAGACAGGGCACAAGAGTAGAGAAGTGGACAACTGAGCTAGTTGTCCACTTCTCTACTCTTGTATCCTGTCTGCACGCCTCGCCTCTTTTTTGCATAATGAGAGTGACGATGCCACTCGAAAGAAGTCCACCGCAGGTTCAGTTTATTCTCATGGAAAACAAACTGGTGGTGTCGACGTCTTCCGCGTTGTCCATGTCGTCGTAGAGGCTCGGATTGTGCGGCGACTCCAACTCTTGGTAAAACGAGGCCACGATGCACACGAAGTAGATCTGTGGGTTGAACGAGACAAGAGCAGATGCACAAGAAGAGAGAGAGAACATCGAAACACTCACACATGCCTACCTGCGAGATTGTTGCCACCGTGAACAGTATGCCGAACGTCAGGGCTTCAGCCTGCTGTGTATACGAAGGGGTGCAGGGTGGGTGAGAGAAAAGATACATTTGTAACGAATGACAAAGCCAACTGATAGGGTTCTTGCACTCGGGATTTATTCAGCGGAACAGCCGAAACTGGAGTATCACGCCATGCAGCCATGTTTTCCCACATCTTTTGAAGGCTCGGTTCCTGGTTCGGTGACACGTTCGTGCAAGGTACCGGAGTTATCAAATATGAAAGGATGCTCCTAGGTTTGTGTTTGAAGCCATCAACTCTGCTTGCTGTCGCACTGAGAGATGGATAGAAAGAAAAAAGAAAAGTATTTTTTGGAGCTATCGCTGCAAATTAATTGACAGGGATAGTTGCAGCCTTATCGCAGGAAAAGTTTGGCCTCCTCAACTTAGAGGCTTAATGCAGCGAAATTTCACTTTTGGCTAAACTGGTTATAAGGGAGTATGATACATAATTCGAATCAATCTTGAAGAAGCGGCAAGATTTGTGATCGTTTAATACTCTTATAACCTGCCTTTAACATCGCCTTAGCGGACGACGCGTGCACGCGGTGGTCAGCGGACGTGACGAAAAGCCACGTGCGTAAATCCCAGCACGTCGCCTCCGAGATTTTCGACGCACAGCGGACGCTGCCGAATCGCGGAGGCCATGCCGAGAGGCCGCGCAGGTTCACAACGTTAACGCCCCGCTTAGTATGTCATGCAATGTAATAGGTTTGTTCGATTCAAAGGGTGCACGGCACCACAAACAAAAAGGTGCGGGGGGTGCCAGTTATGGTGTGCCGGGCTGCACCCACGCGCTGCAATGTTCAAGGGTGTACTGCACCGCTGCGGCTCCTTGCCTTGCACCACGTTCAATCGAGCACGGAGGATCAGGGTTGCACCGCTGCACCTCGGGGAATCGAAGGCCTAGGTGCAGTGCACCGTGAATAGGTGCAGAAGGTGCAGAGAAACTTGGCCGAATCGAATAGACCTAAATGTCAACTTTTTCTCGGGCTCTGCGCGACTTTCGCAAACGGAGCAGTGCTAAGGCTGCATTATGCGGCGCGTTTGAAGCAGCCGGCGCGGAGCCAAATAACTCGTAAAAGGGGATGCTTTTAGTAATTTTCATCCGGCGGCTGATACCTGTACTGCTGAACGACATATACGCCCCCCCCCCCTCTTTCCCCTAGAAAGCTCATAACTATAGCTAGCATTGAAAAAGGGGAAAAAAAAGTATGTTGGCAGCATCTCCCTAAGGGCAAAGCAATGACAGCGACAGCAAGGTTTGGCGTTGCACTGAAAATACTCTAACGGTGTTCTAACTACATATACGTGGTTGCGACACGTTGGTGGGATGCAGCACTCAAGGCAACTGTATTGTTTGGCGGAAGGACCAGCACCCTGGCAGCTGCCAGGCGTTTCAGGACGCTGTCGCGATTACGAGCGCCGCCACTGACGCTACAGGAATCGCAGCTCGATGTTGCGCGAGATAAGCTCAAGGGGAAACCGTCAACGCCAGTCAGCAGTATACCCAGTGAAATTTTAGATAACGCTATAGGTTGACTCTTACTATTGTGCGTTCCGCTCAGACGCACGCAATAGCTCAGCAAGAATGCTATTGCGTGTGCTTACGGCATGCCTGCACACAAGGATCACGCGGACGACAGAACGCTGGCCTGTGGCTCCACCACCGAGCCGATTGATCTGTATACCATAGAGAAAGAACTTTGTGTACGTTGACTGTGCCGCCGCTTTGCTTCGTCTCTCTTGTAGCAAAAACGGCACTCCGTGTCGCTGGAGGCCTTCTGAACACTCCGCGCGGGTGAGCGGCGCATGCGCTGTCGATAGCAGGACATTTAATATGACGCTGACACCGACGGCGCGAATGTGCCTCGAACCTCCGTACAATTGCTCTCACAATTAACGAAACAAAAGCCTTAACGTCGCATATACCCGAGGTTCGCAAAGTATATACGAGGCTCGTATACATTCGCACAAGTTGTGCTCCTGACCGCATTAGGTCCGCCTCCACATTGGTGCCTGTAATATGACGTGGTTCCGTGCTCACAAGGTGCACTTGTGCGCTCAGTCTTGCTATACCCATTCATGAATGTCCAAAATGAAGAATTATGTTATGGAGTTTTAGGTGTCGAAACCACGATTTGATTATGGTGCACGCCGTAGTGGGGGACTCCGGAAATTTAGACCACCTGTGTTTCCTTAACGCGCACCTAAGCCTAACTACACGGGCGTTTTCGCATTTCGCCTCCGCCGAAATGTGGCCGCCGTGGCCGGGATTCGATCCCGCGACCTCGCGATTAATTAGCAGCCCCACACCATAGCCACTAAGCAACCGCGGCGGGTTTAACTAATGTCCCTGGAGCACTTGCCGTTATTTAATGCCTCTTTTTCTCCTAACAAGAGCCTAACTTCGGCAGTTGGTTCATTTCCGCACAATACCCATAAGAGGGAACGTGCGTGCAATGGGCTGCACGCACGTAAGACGCACATGAACGCATATCTACACTTGTTTTTTTCGGTCGCGGGGGATCAGGCGTCGCAGGTTTCGGACAGATGCGCGAGTGATGTGGTGCAACCGCTGTGACAACAATAGATCAGCTGCAACGGTGTGTGCACGTCCTTATCAAACTGCGCGTTGCATGACACTTCTATAGATAAAGGAACGCATACCCACAACGGAAAAGATCAACTCACGTCTAGGTGGTAACGCTCGGTGACCACGTGGATGCATGTGACTTTCACTACGAGAACACCAATGGTGTTCCACATGAGCCAAGGTAATATCAGGTAACGTTTAGGCTGCGTAGGAAGACAAATACGAGTAAGAAAGTATCCGATTATCACACTGGGAGTGAGTTCGCACATTTGATATACATATATATATATATATATACACCAGTTAACGCTTCCACCAGTTTTGAACCCCAGATTCTCAGTAGGTACCAGAAGCAGCGCTGGTGGCGGCATCTTGCGACGGCTTGTTCAGCCATAATGCGCCAGAAACGCTCGTATATTTCGTGTTTTTTGTCCAAGGAAAAGAGCAGCCGCTATAAACTCACGAATAGGTTGCTCCCGACGCATTTACGCCCGCGGGAAAGTTGCATTTAACCTGTCATTGCAATAATAGTTTTATGCACTCTGGTGAAACTCAACGTCAAAAGATGGCGCCACCGCTACTGTTGTTACCGTCTACGTCACCGGTATTCCGTAAATGATTATAACTGTAGAGAGCTTTTACACTGGTCTCGGGGGCCACGATTAACATCTATCAGCTTTCAAAGAATCATAGGTGTGTGCGTTCGGCTTTGCCTCAATTTGCTCACCTTCACTGTCGATGCAAATAGGATGACGCTCACGACGATGTTGAGGCCGCACTCGCAGCTCAGCAGGATAAGTAGGTCATGCAGCGCTGTAGAAGAGCAAGAAGTTACCCATTCAAGTCAGTGAATCGCCTTGCCCCATCAAGTACGTTTTACTTTGCTGTGCCACCTCTGGTTAGGGGTGGCTTTTTCGAAAGTCTACTCAAGTTCCTTATTGGAATGTCCGACACACCGATCTGTGACTCACGCAACTGTGAAGAGACGATCGAGCACGTGTTGTGTTCTTGTAATCTCTATTACAACGAACGCGACGTTGTTCGAAGGGTCTTGAACCGACTAGATAACAGACCATATTCAGAGACTTAAGATTCTCGGACCATGGCCCCACGCGTCGCAGGCTTTTTCAAAGCGACGCAGGCACTGCTACGTTTCATGAAAGCGACTGGCCTCAGTGACCGGTTATAGGCGTGACGTTATGGACATCCGCACGTATTCACACCGACAGTACTTTATTCCCTCCCTCTCCCTTCTTTTCTTCCCTTAAATCGCTTCCCTTGTGTAGGGTAGCAAACCAGACGTGTGTCTGGTTGACCTCCCCGCCTTCCCTTCCTTCCTTTTCCACGTTTTCCTCCTCCAGTGCTGCTCTTTTTAATGCTAATCATACTAGATTTCGTAAAAAAAAATACTGCCTGTAATGCGGAATAAATATACACGATATACTGCGTACTTTTTCTCTTTATGTACTTGGACGCATTTACAAGCCTACGTTAAACACTTTTCATCACGTGATACATAAAGAAAAAACCCTTTTCCTACTTATTGAATTATTAGTTTCTCATTTCTTTGTTTATGGTAATGTGCGTAGCTCATAGTTTTCTCTTTTTTTTTTTCGTGCATATTTCTGCGTTGATTTCCTTTTTATGACTAAGTTGGCTTTACTTTTAATGCTATTTTGTCAGTTACTCTGCAACGTTTGATAACGGGCCCTCCCACAGTTTCGTGCGCTCGAATCTCCTTCTACGTGTTCCCATGTTTGTTTTTTCGTTTCTATTTTTCGTTTGTGAACATAATAAGCTTGATTCTGATTCCGAAGCCTGTCGGAAAGATTCACGTGTAGGTGAAAGTGCACGTGAAAGTTTGTAGCTTCCCAGAGGAGCACTGGTGCGTCTTGCTCTTGAAAGAGAGGGCGAAAGGGAAGGTCAGAAGTTGGAGTGGAACGTGATCGAGTTCAAGTGAAAGCTGGGTCTGTGACGTCACGTGTAAACTATCAATATGCACTCACAAGCACGCAGGATGCATCGTTATCACTGTATTCTAAAGTTTATTGTACAGCTTATGGCTGGCTCACAGCAGATGTTTGTTATCATGTATCAGTGTTCGAATTGCGGTTTGTCAGGTATAACTACTGCAAGTGGCGCCAAAGGTGCTAAAAGGTGCTCTGGTGAGGTCTAAATGCATTTATAGGCGTGAAGAGCGAAGTGGTTTGTTCCTGCCTTAACACCACCACCGCCACCACCTACAATTTTGATTTTAATTTATCATTATTTATTATAATTATTATTATTAGGGGCGGAGTGCTTGAAGCCTGCTTCACCTCCGCCGCGGGTCTGGCCGGTATTTCACTTCCTCCGGGATTGGTCCACGTTCAGCTTTCTTTATTGTTGACGCAGGGACAGGAAAATTACATGGAACCCTAGCCATACACAGCTTTACCGTAAGAACCCCAGATAGCACAGCGAACAGCCGCAAGCGAATTGTGACAAGCGTCATGCTCTTTCTTTTTTTTGTTAACTTCCCTTCGATAAAGCAATGAGGCTATTGCATAAGTAGTCCCAATGAGCATTTTCTGACAAGGCAGCATGGTTTAACAGCCGCCTCGATAACTGACTCTGCATGCATACTTGTTTGCAATGAGGAAACTCTGGTCAAAAATATTGCCAGCATGCTGGCAATGTGTTTCTTTTTCTTTCTTTTGCTATTTGTCGGGTTCAGTGACCTTTGCTGTCTTTGTCTTTTTTCACATCTGACTTCTCGCGATAATTGTCTCTCTGTTCAACCCGCCACGCTGGCGCACTGCAATAATTTCAGCAATGAATGTTCGTTATGGTATTTATTTAAAAAGGAAGCTTTCTCGATCTTTAGTTTCGCAGAGAACTTTCTCCAAAACACAAATTAACAAGTAATTTGTTCAAGATAATTTCATTTTGGCTTGCACCATGTCAAACTGTAGAGAAAGGTTGACGTATATACTACAGTCGTCCCATCTAAGTTGAAACACCGAGCCACTAACCAAGCATTCACACCAGTTTGCATTTAAAGTGAACGTCTGCACGGTAATCTGCGTTGGGCGCCACAAAGGACCATCCTGCCGTGAGGCAAACTAAATGTTGAAGTTGCGTTGGATTCAATACGAATGAAGTGTTCCTCCAATGAGCGTGAGACCTTGTCCGATTCATTGCGTGAAAGCCTGGCTGCGCAGTTTTTCATTTAAAGCGAAGGTTTTCTTTGTGGACCTCCCCGGGACTTTATAGAACACGGCTGCGTTGTCTTGCGTGACGTCACGTAGCACGTGCGCGAGAGAGAGCAGATGCGTTTGAGAGCACGTGCGGGTTGTTTCCCATTGGGCCAAAGGCGCAGAAATGAAACGGCCGAATAACAGGCAACCTTACCACCGCCATTCGCGTCGTATACTTGTCTCTGCATACACCTCTATTCACCATGCTTGCCTCGACAGACATCAAACATCGCCTTCCTCCTTGGGAAGTCACGGCGTCGACGTCTTATTAGGACGGCGCATTTGCATGAATTGCTGCATTGCGGCATATGCAGCAACGGTGTAATGGGTAAACATAATCGAATGACACCTTTATTGTAATGGCTGGCGCTTTGGCTCATGTTTTGAGGCTAGGAGAATTCGGGTATTGGAATGAGTGGAAAGGGATGCGCAAACATACGGCGTCAACGGTCACTCAACAGTATGTAAACATTAATTGTATGACACTAAAGCTGTGACCCGTGCGGCGTACAAACATAAAATATTACACGAGATTACTCGTTGCATGGAATGACGATAAAAACAACAAATTGTACGCATTCCATTAAGTATTACGGCGCTTAATTTATTATCTATGTACTTCAGGAAAACTTCGCTTCCCATCATTGATTGCAACGTGTGCGTTGGAACCCACGTACTTTTTTTTTCTCTTCAACGGAAGGTTGTTTTTGCTCACCCTCGTATTTGTCGTTCGTCGACTCTTTCCAGACTTTAGGGTCTTGCAGAGTTGTGATGTACAGGAGGAGCATGAACGCTCGGACGGCCTGCGCGAAAACGTATCACACAGGGCGATTTTACTTAGTAGAAAGAGACAGTGAAGCTATCCTTAGACAGACAGCAAAATTTCGTCGCACATACTTGAAGTGGACATTATATATATATATATATATATATATATATATATATATATATATATATATGTGTGTGTGTGTGTGTGTGTGTGTGTGTGTGTGTGTGTGTGTGTGTGTGTGTGTGTGTGTGTGTGCGTGCGTGCGTGCGTGCGTGCGTGCGTGCGTGCGTGCGTGCGTGCGTGCGTGCGCGCGCTATGTGACCGACACTTTCTGTCGCTTTGACACTCCTAACGCTAACGCTGTTATATGTGGTGAAATGCAACGCTGTTCCTGTTTACAGTTCTTTATGCTTTATTCTGGGTGTCTTGCAGCGCCGTTACGACATTGCGGCAGAGCCCCCCCCCCCCCCCCCACTCCCCCTCGGATGCGAAGCTAAAGCAGCGAATGATGCGGTTTACTATACGTCGTTAGTCGGCAAATTCGTAAAAGCAAATTGCTATTGCAGGCAAATCTAGTAGCGATAGTATCGCTTAGAGAAACTTCTTTTGAATACATCAATTTGTGGCCAATTTAAGAGGTGATATCCTCTTCTGTAGGTCTCCTAGAATCTCTGAACACATTGCCATATACGGGGTGTTTCAGCGAACACGTTAAAAAATATTTAAAAGTAGCCTGTGGCAGATATCTCAATTCTGGTTCATGAACTGGCCTACTCGAAGCGGCGGACAATACTTGCACAAAAAATAGAGATGCAAAATCGACTAATTAATAAAATGTATTAATTAAGTGTTTAACTAATTACATTGTGACCCATATTGCAATTTACAAATTCTAGCCGTGGAGTTCGCAAGACGGATTCACTTGGAACGAATTTTCAAGATGATACCAGTTTCGAGATATAAATTCTCGAACTTTGCGGAGAAATGCATTGGCGTTCCAGTTAACTTGTTACAGAACGTCGTTTCGTGCACTGAAGCACACAAGTTCCGCAAAGTGCGGGGATTTATATCTGCAAACTGGTGTCAACCTTAGAATTCGTTCCAAGTGGATTCGCCTTGCGAAGTCCACTGCTAGAATTTGTAAATTGCAATATGGGTCATTCGATAATTAGCTAGAATGTTAATTAGTGAAATCTTGTTAATTAGCCGATTTCGCATTTCAATTTTTTTTTGCAAGTAGTGTCCGCCGCTTCTAGCAGACCGACTCATAAACTAGAATTGAGCTATCTGCCACAGGCAACCTTTAAAAAAAATTTGAAAGTGTTCGCTGAAACCCCCTGTATATATATACAAGCAGACGATTTGATGGCAACCCCAATGTATTCTTCGAAGACTGCAAGCTTTCTGCAGGTTGGATAGTCACCGCGGCTGTACACCCTTACTGCGAGACGAAGACTTTCGAGGACGAGTTCAGCTCGTCCTCGTGAAGAACGCTATCAACATATGACATGCTTAAGTCCAGCTAGTCCTTCAGAAAAGGCTAAATAGAAACGCTAAATCAGTTTTTAATTGATGCAGTATTCCTGCAAAACTCAATTTCATTAATTTCGCTGTAGTTTGTTGATGAGTAGGGTAGAAAATGAATGTCAAAGTTTTTTACTTATTTATTTTTTTTTTTTTCATTTATCGCCGCTACCACTATAAGGTATCCGTTATAAGGATGTCACAAAACTATTTTTTTGTATTTTGTCCTTAGTGCCTCAGTAAGGATTCATGAAACTTTCTAAGTTCAGTCTTGGCTCTTTCAGAAAACAGCGTAGTTCATCATTAGCGACAAAAAAGAAACTATACATACAAGCAGACGGCTTCAACATCTACGGTGCCATAGCGAGCTGGGGCGGCTATATCAAGGCGGCGCTATCATCACCCGGCTTTTGTTCTTGCATCTTAATCACCACCATCATCATCATAGTCATCATCCATATCATCATCGTTATAATCTTCATCATCATCAGGCTGATTTTGTTTTTGTCTACAGCAGGACGAAGCCCTCTCACAGCGACCTACAATTAGCCCTGTGTCGCGTTACCTGATTCCGCACTTGCGCCTGCGAATTTCTTATCTTAATCACCCCACCTAATTTTCTGCTGTCCTGGACTGCACTTTTCCTCCCCTTGGCATCCACTCTGTAATTGGAATAAACCATCGGTTACCTACCATATACGCATTGCATAGCCTGCCCAGCTCCAATGTCTCCTCCTAAGGCCAAGTGAAATATCGGCTGCACCCGTTTGCTCTGTAACTCACACCGCCGTCTTCCCGTGTCTTAACGGTACGTGTAACGATTCTCCTGTTTTCGCAACGTTACTGGTCTTACGAAACCTTCTCTCATGGTAAGAGTGGCTTCGTGGGTATTGCGGAAGGGTAATTTACTACAATACGGCTCTACCTATTTTTCTCCCTGTAGCGTCCCCGTAACAGATAAATGACGGAGCACCAACAGTAAATATATGAGCGTTACTCACGTTACTATATGAGTTACTCACAATGTAAAATATGCCGACGTAGCGTGTGCCAGTCTTAAGGGAGCAGACGCAACACGACCGGTTGAGAAGAGCCATATTCAGGTCCGACGTCTCCCTTTGTCGTCTTCAGGAACAACTGCAGGAATGTTGCCGGTCGGTGCTCAGTTGACGTTCCAAGCGAGTAATCCCTGGCAAATGTGGCAAATGCGACGAAGTTAGAAAGCCCTGTAGTTATAGTTTTCTGCCGATATACAAAATTTCGAACACGAATGGAATAGTTCTGATTCGAATCTGACGATTCGATTCGAGAATTAGGCAGTTCGATTTCTTCTAATGATTGATCCTGATCGAATATAAGGGATTCACTACGATTATTGCAGCTTGATTCTACGTGGGTAAAACCCCAGGCATACAGCACCCGGAACGGTCGATTCGCGTACTTTCGTACATTTGGCATGCTGCCTAATTGAACCGACTTACAATTAGCATGGCGTCTATGCAAGGAGATAACGTTTCTCTTTCTTTCTTTCTTTCTTTCTTTCTTTCTCCTTCGTGTTCTGTTTTGTACGAGTGCATCCAGAAAAAAAAAAGAGGTTTTTCGCAAATCGACGGATGTTAGAAACCCTACTTTCCCCCTTCAATATTTGTAGTAGATTAGCTTAGAGAGTTTGTCCACTATATATATATATATATATATATATATATATATATATATATATATATATATATATATATATATATATATATATATATTATAAGCACATGCTCACGACGACTTGTGTCTTTCATCACTGCCTGCTTTCCCACCTTCCTAACAAGATCACCGCAATAGGCAAATATAACCGTGTTTAAGAGACACCAATATTTTAATTGCTCGATAACTTTCCCGCACTAAACAAAAGAGCAGACACGGCGAAAATAACTTTTGCGAGAAGCAGACACTTTGGCTTCTCTGCGCAACACAAAATGCAGTCTTCAAACATCCTTGAAATAGCAAGCAGTAAGGCGTAGAAAATGAATTTCCGTTTACTGGTCAAGAAGACCGGTGCCTACTCGGGAAGCAGTGTGACTTTCTTTAGGATCATAACTTCTTTATGAAAAAAAAAAATAGTGTAGGCGCAAGTAGGTATCATAGTTAACGATAGTCAAGAGGGGCAGCAATGACGATTAAAATGATGAAAAGTCCTCCGCGTTTCAAGTTGACCGGTTCTACATAATTCAGACTGCAAATGAGCAGAGGCGAGTGATTTGAGCGTTGCTATATCTCTCCTGCAGGCGGTTTAAAATTTTTGCGGCATCACTGTGGAATGTGTGGCATGCCGGCCTATCCCCCTCCTGAAATACAATTATTGCATTTTTGTTTACGCTGTCAACCTCTTAAATAAAAGCGTCAGAAGCACTTCTCGCCTGTACGGGTTAAGCCTAACGATCGCCGTGTGCTGACCTTCAGTTGCGCAATTCAACACCCTCCCCCTCCCCCCCCTCCCCTCTGCCCAATTTGCCTGCCATTTCGTTTAGCGATAGAGCTTTGCTCATTCCTTCGGCGTCAAACTTGCGTGTAGTTCCGTTCTTCCGTAACAATAGGCCGCCTGTCCATTTCACCGCGTCAATGCTACATATGCTGCCGTAGACATGACATGTTTGATTATTTTGCATAACCTGATCCCTAAGCATCCTGTAACACCAACGTGCACGTGAGTTTCCCGCTGTTTTTTTTTTTTTAATTTCCCTGCATACGTAAGTCCAATGTCCCTCGAAGGTAGAACTTGCAGACTCATCCTGCGCCTTGAAACTCAATGCAGTCGGCCTAATTCGCATGTCGCCGAATGAAGTTTTCAAAAGAGTACAGCGCAATAAAATTTGCCCGCTGACATAGCTTGCTCCCAAACGATATTCACTTTATCACCTTTTCTTTTATTCCTTCTTTCTTTTTATGTGTAAGGCTGCGTCTCCGGTACACGTTCTGGTTACCGAAAGGCCACGCTGATATCGGCGCGAGAAATAGCGCTCCTGACAGGAAATCAGCGAGCGCGCAAGAGTGTTAAATAAAGGAAACGTATACGCAAAGTTGATGACGATTGCGGCTTGGGTTCGAGGAACAAGGTAAGTCCCGAATGGCGTAAAACACTTTTCGAGCGTATATATAATCTTCGATAGCGCTCAATATATATCATGCTTGTTAACATTAGACGTATTAAGATGAAGCGCGACTTTATCATGCAGCGTAGCTCGGTGAACGCCACTCACCTGTCTCGCGCACTTGACAGGGCTTTGATGAACAACGCCGCGAGGGCGAAAGAGACAGATGGTGCGTTGCGGCGGCTCGACGCACTGGATTCGTTTCTCGGTTGGCCCCGGCGTGAGTTGCTCCCTATTGATGGGGAGCGAAGCGGTTCGTCAAAGGGGGGCGGGGGGGGGGATCATTCCACTTCCCGCGCTTCCCAAAAATAAACCGACTTCCCTTAAATCGATAGGGAGGGCGCGCGCCCTCGGGCAGAACCACTTTCCGTGATTCTGTCCCGCCCTGCCTGTGTATACAACAGTCTCGAACGAGGTGACCGCGTTCGCGTCGATCGAACAGGGCTGATCGGTCTGTTCTGGCACGGCTCGAAAAAAAAAATGCACTGCTCTGCGGGTTAGATAGACTAAGTCAACTTAAAACTAATGCAGTACCTTTCTCACCTCGTCGCAAACAGATAGGCCGCGGGGAGACAGCGCAATCCATTTAGCACCTCATGAGATATTGGTGAGCTATAGTTGCATGGGCATTGGCGTTGTAAAGGAGGCGCTACTCGTGGATGCGGAGATTCTTTACGCTTATGAGTGTCGCAAAGTGAAGACTTTGTTCCGTCTTATTGCTTTCTTTAGGGCCCAGTGTCGCGGTAAATCCGGCGTCGGACGTCGCTTCGGCAAAAAGAATTTCGAACCTAATTCCGAACCACGCGCACCCAACCACTCTTCTACCACCAGAGTTGCTCACACCTTGTCTTTCATTCTTTACAAGGTTATTCCTTGGAATTTCGAGAACGGCAGCCCACAAACAAATGTAATGAAAAAAAACATCGACAGCGCATATCCTTTGTGGCAGATTTTTTTTCAGACTGAGAAATGTGCGAAACAATGAGAGGATATCGACCCCACGCAAGAGGCCGAGTTTCTACCAGAAAGCTTGCTTTCGTGCATAGCGTTCGCCGCCAGCGTTTCCCGGCAGACGTTAAGGTTACATAAGCTGCATTTGTTGGCGAAGATCAAGCGTCCTCCAATTCTCTCTCTCTCTTTGTCATTTGTGGTTTACGTTGTGGAATAAAGGTCTTAAAGGTTGCATCCACAAGCGCGCTGCCCTTACAACAACAATAACCGTTTAGCGAGACAGCTGATTACGGTAGTTGGTGATCAATCACGGTGAGCAAACAGAACAAGAATGCACGCACGAGAACCTGTAAAGCGCGACAAAGATAGGGCTTGTGTTTTGTCGATCGACTCCACATCATTGTCCGCCTCTTCCGTGGGAATTCGCTCTCCGTGGAAGTCGAACCCGGATTGGCTAATAAGCTTACAGCTACACTCTACGGATCGATTTCGGCAGTGCTCGTGTCGAGGGAAGACACGCTGGGGATTTCGTCATGATTTGATCGTGAAATGGGGTGGTTCGAGTTGTACACAGCACTGCGTTGATCTTGCGTTTAGGAACAATGTACGCACTTGCTTTTCCTTCAAGCCATCGCTAGGCTCAACAGTTAGCTGTAAACGTGACCGCACTGCAGACGTAACCACACCTTCGAAACCCCTTCAAAGGATGGCGCATCGCGCACGTGCAATTTCGCAAGGCAGTTTTAAAGGAAACGACGATCAGGACACTTCAATCAGTTTCGGCGGCGTTTGTCGCTCGCTGTTATTAATCAAGTGACGAAATCAATTTTAGTTTAAATGTATGCATGCAGGGCTAAAAGTTACATACGTATAGGTGGCTTGATGTGTCCATAAATCACCTTATAAGGCCATTATAGTATTTGTCATTATTGCGTTCCTGCTCGGAAACAGTCAAATTATTTAGTGCGTTGCCACCCATATGCTCGATCCCAAGTCCGTGACATCTCAACTGTCATGCCGCTGTTGGCGTCATAGCCGGACCATGCCGAACCATCGTCAGCATTCTCGTCGTCACCTGGTAAACGTTGTCTTGACGTTATCATCGTCAAAGTCATCCGGCCAGCTATGGCTGCTTTAAATGGATAATACCTCCCACCGAGCGGTTCTTTACGATATTTAACGCGATGGGGAAACTCATAAACAGGCATTCGTTCTTGATGGCCGAAAAAAAAAACAGATAATAAAGCAGGCCAGAACCGGGGCCAGTGTAATTAAAGGTGTGGTTGGGCTGATACTGGTACCATAATGTGCGCGGAATGTATAAATGCAAAGGCTTTTTTTTTTTTTGTGGTCTGTAAAGCAAACGCCGAAATATGTACGATTACGATTACACGATTACGATTACACACCTACGATTACACGAATTCCGGGATTCCTGTAATCGTAGGCATCGGTGAGACGATCCTGATACCAATGCAAAACTGTCCTCGCGCGGTTTTTTAACGAGGCTTGCAATCGGTGGGCCGATCGCGGAACTCGTTCACGGTTAAAGTGTGAACGAGTTGACAGGCTATTCATTTAGGCACAACACATAGGCATCTGCTGTGACGTTTGCATCAGGAAACTATCTATCTCATAATAAAACAAAACGAAACATATTAAGAATGTTTGCGCATGCATGAATATTTATCTCATTGCAAGACAGGTCCCATACATGTCGCGATATGGCGATGTCAGTAGGCTGCGACCACGCGTTCTAGTAAGCACCTAGTGTAAAGTATGCTTTGATCCCGCAGATGAACACGTTGAAAATTGGAGCCACGTGTAGGCCGCTCTGTGTCGCTGTTTTGTCCCGTGCCGGGTGCTGTAGGCATAAGGCTTTCGGAGACACGAATAGGGCGATTCTGATCCTTGCACAACTGTCCTCGTAAAGCTTTTAATCATGGTTTGTAATCGTCTGGCGGATCCTGGAATGCTTGTAATCATAGACAAGGGTGAGCCAATACGGATACTAGGGCGTAAGGCTTTTAATCGTGGTCTGTTATCGGCGGGCCGATCATGGAATCTGTGTTATCGTAGACCCGGGTGGGCCGATCCTGATCCCAGTACATAAATGTTCTCGTACGGATTTCATTCGTGGTTTGTACGCGGCAGCCCGATCAAGAAATGCGCATACGTAGGCGCTGGTGGGTCGATACCAGTCCTTAAATGTCCTCGTAAGATTTTAATTCGTGATTTGTATTCGGCTAGAATTGAATATGTGCGATCGTAGACCCGGTGGGCTGGTCCTGATCTTAGTGCATATGTTTCATGGTAAGGGTCTTAATGGTAGTTTGTAATCGACGCACCATACTTGTAAGCTGTGGGATCGAAGACGACTGGGCCGAGTAGGCCGATCGTGGAATCCAGTGGGATCGTAAACACGGGTGGGCCGATCCTGAACCCACCGCATAAGTGTCCTCATAGGAATTTCAATCGTGTTTTGCAATCACTCGGCCGATTCCAGAATCTGAGTAATGTATAGACACAGGTGAGCAGGTGCTGATCCCAGTACGTAAGTGTCCTCGTATGACCCGGTATTAATCGTCCTTTGTTCTCGGAAGGCCGTTTACGAAATATGTGTGCTTGCAGACCCAGATGATCCGATTCTGATTCCAGTGGACAAGTATCCTCGCAAGGGTTTTGATCGGGGTTGTAATCGGCGGGCAGATCCAATAATCTGTGGGAAAGTAGATAAGGGTCGCCCGATCCTGATACCCGTGCTTAAGTGTCCTCGCAGGAGTTTCAATGTGTATTGTAATCGATGAACCGACCGTGGAATTGGAAAAACACTTTTGTATATCCGCGCTGCCAGGTCCACTACTTTTTCTGGAAAGCGTTGGTTCGGCCATATACATAGTTCTCCATGCCAATTAATGTACTTGCTTACACCGATTTCCACAATGAATACACTGATTATTGCAGATGAACTTTCTTGGAAAAAAAGGGTAAGCCTATAGCCTATTAAAATGTCCCCGCTACCAAGGATACAACTTTTTCTGGAAAGCGTTGGTTCGGGGTATACACATCGCTCTCCATGCCATTGTACTTGCTTACGCGATTTCCACGATCTATAGACCGAATAACACTGATGAACTAGCTGGAAAAAAAGGTAAGCCTCTAGCCTATTAAGATGCCCACGCTGCCAGGTCTACTCACTTCTCTAGAAAGCATTGGTTCGTGCACATACATCGCTCTCCGTGCCAATGCACTTGCTCACACCTATCTCTACAATAAGTAGACAGATTATCACTGATGGACGTTTCTGGAAAAAGGTAAGCCTACTAAAATGTCTGCGCTGCCAGGTCCACTAACTTCTCTAGAAAGCATTGGTTCGGGAACATACATCGCTCTCCGTTCCATTGCACTTGCTTACACTGATTACCACAGTGAACAAACCGATTATCACTGACGGACTCTTCTGGAAAAAAGGTAAGCCTATTAAAATGTTTACGCTGCGAGGTCCACTCACTTCTCTGGAAAGCGTTGGTTCGGGCATATGCAACGCTCGCCATGCCAACGCACTTGCTTTCACCTATTTCCATGATGAATAAACTGATTATCACCGATGGATTTTTCAGGAAAAAAAGGTAAGCATAACCTATAAAGATTAATAAAGGGAAAATCAGACCTCCAGCCGTTCGTAGCAAATAGTACAAAAGAAACCCATACGGGTTCCTCGAAAGAAAAGCCTCGCAGTTTTGGAAAAATTCGTCGTTGTCCGGGACTCGAACCCGGGACCACCGCCTTTCCGAGGCGGCCGCTCTATCATCTCAGCTAACCAGGCGGCTAGCATATGGTAGGATGAAGTCGAATTTGTCAACAACTCGAAGCAAAGGCAACTGACGAACGGGTGGATGTCTGATTTTACCTTTATTAATTACTTCTCGCCACCTTGCGGGTTTCCGTAGAACTATTACGTCAAGCTGTTGTTTTTGCTTCGAGTTGTTGACAAATTCGACTTCGCCCTACCATCTGCTAGCCGCCTGGTTAGCTCAGATGGTAGAGCGGCTGCCCCGGAAAGGCGGTGGTTCCGAGTTCGAGTCCCGGACCAGGACGAATTTTTCTTTAACTGCGAGGCTTTTCTTTCGAGGAACCTTGGCTAGTAGCGCGAAGTGAACACGGACACAGAAAGGAACAGACAGGACGAGCGCTCTGTTCTTTTCTGTGTCCGTGTTCACTTCGCGCTACTAGCCAAGATCATGTTACCGTACCAACTCGCCCAACTGTCTATCCTTTTGCATTACATTTCGAGCAACCCGTATAGGTTACCTTTGAAGCATTTACTACGAACGGGTGGATGTCTGATTTTCCCCTTATTAATTACTTCTCTCCACCTTGCGGGTTTCCGCAGAACTATTACGTCAAACCTATAAAGATGTCCATGCTGCCGGGCCCATCCACTTCATGGAAAGCGTTCGTACTGGGCATATACATCGGTTTCCATTCCAGTGGACTTGCTTACATCAATTTCCACGATGAATAAACAGATTATCACCGATGAACTTTTCTGGAAAAAAGGTAAGCCTATTAAAATGTCCGTGGTGCCAAGTTCGTTCACTTCTGGAAAGCATTGGTTCGGGCACATAAATCGCTCTCCCTGACTTGCTTACACCGATATCCACAATGAACAAACCGGTTATCACCGATGGACTCTTCCGGAAAAAGAAAGCAAGCCCATATTCTATTAAAATGTCCGTGCTGACAGGTCCACTTACTTCATTGGAAAGCGTTGGTTCGGGCACATACATCGCTCTCCACGCCAACGCACTTACTTACACCGCTTTCTACGATTAATAAACAGATTATCACTGATGGACTTTCCTTAAAAAGAAATGGTAAGCCTATATTAGCCTAATAACATGTCCGTGATGCCAGATGCATGCCCTTTTTCGAAAGCGTTGATTCCGGCATGTACATCGCTCTCCATGCCAATGCACTTGCATACGCCGATTTGTACGATCAATAAACCTATTTGAGCAAATTAACTTTCTTGCGAAAAGCGCAATCCGAGGAACCAGCGCTTTGGAGCGATCTCATTGAATCTGGCCGAGACGATATTTTCATGAGCTTAGCGTTTTTTCAATTTTTTCGAGAAAATTATTTTGTGCGTATTCGTTTATTTATCACGTGAATCGGCATCAGCACGTGCGTGGGGAGTGATGCATGCCATGAACCGGCGCTTTCCAGCGAACTTATTGAGTCTGGCCGAGACGATATTTTCATGGGCTATAGGCTTAGCGTTTTTTCAGTTTTTCGAGAAAATTATTCTGTGCCTATTCGTTTATTTATCACGTGAATCGGCATCAGCACGTGTGTGGGGAGTGATGTATGCCATGAACCGGCGCTTTCGAGCGAACTTATTGAGTCTGGCCGAGACGATATTTTCATGGGCTATAGGCTTAGCGTTTTTTTCAGTTTTTCGAGAAAATTATTCTGTGCCTATTCGTTTATTTATCACGTAAATCGGCATCAGCACGTGTGTGGGGAGTGATGCATGCCATGAACCGGCGCTTTCCAGCGAACTTATTGAGTCTGGCCGAGACGATATTTTCATGGGCTATAGGCTTAGCGTTTTTTCAGTTTTTCGAGAAAATTATTTTGTGCGTATTCGTTTATTTATCACGTGAATCGGCATCAGCACGTGCGTGGGGAGTGATGCATGCCATGAACCGGCGCTTTCCAGCGAACTTATTGAGTCTGGCCGAGACGATACTTTCATGGGCTATAGGCTTAGCGTTTTTTCAATTTTTTCGAGAAAATTATTTTGTGCGTATTCGTTTATTTATCACGTGAATCGGCATCAGCACGTGCGTGGGGAGTGATGCATGCCATGAACCGGCGCTTTCCAGCGAACTTATTGAGTCTGGCCGAGACAATATTTTCATGGGCTATAGGCTTAGCGTTTTTTCAGTTTTTCGAGAAAATTATTCTGTGCCTATTCGTTTATTTATCACGTGAATCGGCATCAGCACGTGTGTGGGGAGTGATGTATGCCATGAACCGGCGCTTTCGAGCGAACTTATTGAGTCTGGCCGAGACGATATTTTCATGGGCTTAGCGTTTTTTTCAGTTTTTCGAGAAAATTATTCTGTGCCTATTCGTTTATTTATCACGTAAATCGGCATCAGCACGTGTGTGGGGAGTGATGCATGCCATGAACCGGCGCTTTCCAGCGAACTTATTGAGTCTGGCCGAGACGATATTTTCATGGGCTATAGGCTTAGCGTTTTTTCAGTTTTTCGAGCGAACTTTCCAGCTTTCCAGCGAACTTATTGAGTCTGGCCGAGACGATATTTTCATGGGCTATAGGCTTAGCGTTTTTTCAGTTTTTCGAGAAAATTATTCTGTGCCTATTCGTTTATTTATCACGTGAATCGGCATCAGCACGTGCGTGGGGAGTGATGCATGCCATGAACCGGCGCTTTCCAGCGAACTTATTGAGTCTGGCCGAGACGATATTTTCATGGGCTATAGGCTTAGCGTTTTTTCAGTTTTTCGAGAAAATTATTCTGTGCCTATTCGTTTATTTATCACGTGAATCGGCATCAGCACGTGTGTGGGGAGTGATGTATGCCATGAACCGGCGCTTTCGAGCGAACTTATTGAGTCTGGCCGAGACGATATTTTCATGGGCTATAGGCTTAGCGTTTTTTTCAGTTTTTCGAGAAAATTATTCTGTGCCTATTCGTTTATTTATCACGTAAATCGGCATCAGCACGTGTGTGGGGAGTGATGCATGCCATGAACCGGCGCTTTCCAGCGAACTTATTGAGTCTGGCCGAGACGATATTTTCATGGGCTATAGGCTTAGCGTTTTTTCAGTTTTTCGAGAAAATTATTCTGTGCCTATTCGTTTATTTATCACGTGAATCGGCATCAGCACGTGCGTGGGGAGTGATGCATGCCATGAACCGGCGCTTTCCAGCGAACTTATTGAGTCTGGCCGAGACGATATTTTCATGGGCTATAGGCTTAGCGTTTTTTCAGTTTTTCGAGAAAATTATTCTGTGCCTATTCGTTCATTTATCACGTAAATCGGCATCAGCACGTGCGTGGGGAGTGATGCATGCCATGAACCGGCGCTTTCCAGCGAACTTATTGAATCTGGCTGAGACGATATTTTCATGGGCTATAGGCTTAGCGTTTTTTCAAATTTTCGAGAAAATTATTTTGTGCGTATTCGTTTATTTATCACGTGAATCGGCATCAGCACGTGCGTGGGGAGTGATGCATGCCATGAACCGGCGCTTTCCAGCGAACTTATTGAGTCTGGCCGAGACGATATTTTCATGGGCTATAGGCTTAGCGTTTTTTCAGTTTTTCGAGAAAATTATTCTGTGCCTATTCGTTTATTTATCACGTAAATCGGCATCAGCACGTGCGTGGGGAGTGATGCATGCCATGAACCGGCGCTTTCCAGCGAACTTATTGAGTCTGGCCGAGACGATACTTTCATGGGCTATAGGCTTAGCGTTTTTTTCAGTTTTTCGAGAAAATTATTCTGTGCCTATTCGTTTATTTATCACGTAAATCGGCATCAGCACGTGTGTGGGGAGTGATGCATGCCATGAACCGGCGCTTTCCAGCGAACTTATTGAGTCTGGCCGAGACGATATTTTCATGGGCTATAGGCTTAGCGTTTTTTCAGTTTTTCGAGAAAATTATTCTGTGCCTATTCGTTTATTTATCACGTGAATCGGCATCAGCACGTGCGTGGGGAGTGATGCATGCCATGAACCGGCGCTTTCCAGCGAACTTATTGAGTCTGGCCGAGACGATATTTTCATGGGCTATAGGCTTAGCGTTTTTTCAGTTTTTCGAGAAAATTATTCTGTGCCTATTCGTTCATTTATCACGTAAATCGGCATCAGCACGTGCGTGGGGAGTGATGCATGCCATGAACCGGCGCTTTCCAGCGAACTTATTGAATCTGGCTGAGACGATATTTTCATGGGCTATAGGCTTAGCGTTTTTTCAAATTTTCGAGAAAATTATTTTGTGCGTATTCGTTTATCACGTGAATCGGCATCAGCACGTGCGTGGGGAGTGATGCATGCCATGAACCGGCGCTTTCCAGCGAACTTATTGAGTCTGGCCGAGACGATATTTTCATGGGCTATAGGCTTAGCGTTTTTTCAGTTTTTCGAGAAAATTATTCTGTGCCTATTCGTTTATTTATCACGTAAATCGGCATCAGCACGTGCGTGGGGAGTGATGCATGCCATGAACCGGCGCTTTCCAGCGAACTTATTGAGTCTGGCCGAGACGATACTTTCATGGGCTATAGGCTTAGCGTTTTTTCAATTTTTCGAGAAAATTACTTTGTGCGTATTCGTTTATTTATCACGTGAATCGGCATCAGCACGTGCGTGGGGAGTGATGCATGCCATGAACCGGCGCTTTCCAGCGAACTTATTGAGTCTGGCCGAGACGATATTTTCATGGGCTATAGGCTTAGCGTTTTTTCAGTTTTTCGAGAAAATTATTCTGTGCCTATTCGTTCATTTATCACGTAAATCGGCATCAGCACGTGCGTGGGGAGTGATGCATGCCATGAACCGGCGCTTTCCAGCGAACTTATTGAATCTGGCTGAGACGATATTTTCATGGGCTATAGGCTTAGCGTTTTTTCAAATTTTCGAGAAAATTATTTTGTGCGTATTCGTTTATTTATCACGTGAATCGGCATCAGCACGTGCGTGGGGAGTGATGCATGCCATGAACCGGCGCTTTCCAGCGAACTTATTGAGTCTGGCCGAGACGATATTTTCATGGGCTATAGGCTTAGCGTTTTTTCAGTTTTTCGAGAAAATTATTCTGTGCCTATTCGTTTATTTATCACGTAAATCGGCATCAGCACGTGCGTGGGGAGTGATGCATGCCATGAACCGGCGCTTTCCAGCGAACTTATTGAGTCTGGCCGAGACGATACTTTCATGGGCTATAGGCTTAGCGTTTTTTCAATTTTTCGAGAAAATTACTTTGTGCGTATTCGTTTATTTATCACGTGAATCGGCATCAGCACGTGCGTGGGGAGTGATGCATGCCATGAACCGGCGCTTTCCAGCGAACTTATTGAGTCTGGCCGAGACGATATTTTCATGGGCTATAGGCTTAGCGTTTTTTCAGTTTTTCGAGAAAATTATTCTGTGCCTATTCGTTTATTTATCACGTAAATCGGCATCAGCACGTGCGTGGGGAGTGATGCATGCCATGAACCGGCGCTTTCCAGCGAACTTATTGAATCTGGCTGAGACGATATTTTCATGGGCTATAGGCTTAGCGTTTTTTCAATTTTTCGAGAAAATTATTCTGTGCCTATTCGTTTATTTATCACGTAAATCGGCATCAGCACGTGTGTGGGGAGTGATGTATGCCATGAACCGGCGCTTTCGAGCGAACTTATTGAATCTGGCCGAGACGATACTTTCATGGGCTATAGGCTTAGCGTTTTTTCAATTTTTCGAGAAAATTATTTTGTGCGTATTCGTTTATTTATCACGTGAATCGGCATCAGCACGTGCGTGGGGAGTGATGCATGCCATGAACCGGCGCTTTCCAGCGAACTTATTGAGTCTGGCCGAGACGATATTTTCATGGGCTATAGGCTTAGCGTTTTTTCAGTTTTTCGAGAAAATTATTCTGTGCCTATTCGTTTATTTATCACGTAAATCGGCGTCAGCACGTGTGTGGGGAGTGATGTATGCCATGAACCGGCGCTTTCGAGCGAACTTATTGAGTCTGGCCGAGACGATATTTTCATGGGCTATAGGCTTAGCGTTTTTTCAGTTTTTCGAGAAAATTATTCTGTGCCTATTCGTTTATTTATCACGTAAATCGGCATCAGCACGTGCGTGGGGAGTGATGCATGCCATGAACCGGCGCTTTCCAGCGAACTTATTGAATCTGGCTGAGACGATATTTTCATGGGCTATATGCTTAGCGTTTTTTCAGTTTTTCGAGAAAATTATTCTGTGCCTATTCGTTTATTTATCACGTAAATCGGCATCAGCACGTGTGTGGGGAGTGATGTATGCCATGAACCGGCGCTTTCGAGCGAACTTATTGAGTCTGGCCGAGACGATATTTTCATGGGCTATAGGCTTAGCGTTTTTTCAATTTTTCGAGAAAATTATTCTGTGCCTATTCGTTTATTTATCACGTAAATCGGCATCAGCACGTGTGTGGGGAGTGATGTATGCCATGAACCGGCGCTTTCGAGCGAACTTATTGAATCTGGCCGAGACGATACTTTCATGGGCTATAGGCTTAGCGTTTTTTCAATTTTTCGAGAAAATTATTTTGTGCGTATTCGTTTATTTATGACGTAAATCGGCATCAGCACGTGCGTGGGGAGTGATGCATGCCATGAACCGGCGCTTTCGAGCGAACTTATTGAATCTGGCTGAGACGATACTTTCATGGGCTATAGGCTTAGCGTTTTTTCAATTTTTCGAGAAAATTATTTTGTGCGTATTCGTTTATTTATGACGTAAATCGGCATCAGCACGTGCGTGGGGAGTGATGCATGCCATGAACCGGCGCTTTCCAGCGAACTTATTGAATCTGGCTGAGACGATATTTTCATGGGCTATAGGCTTAGCGTTTTTTCAATTTTTCGAGAAAATTATTCTGTGCCTATTCGTTTATTTATCACGTAAATCGGCATCAGCACGTGTGTGGGGAGTGATGTATGCCATGAACCGGCGCTTTCGAGCGAACTTATTGAATCTGGCTGAGACGATACTTTCATGGGCTATAGGCTTAGCGTTTTTTCAATTTTTCGAGAAAATTATTTTGTGCGTATTCGTTTATTTATGACGTAAATCGGCATCAGCACGTGCGTGGGGAGTGATGCATGCCATGTACCGGCGCTTTCCAGCGAACTTATTGAATCTGGCTGAGACGATATTTTCATGGGCTATAGGCTTAGCGTTTTTTCAATTTTTCGAGAAAATTATTCTGTGCCTATTCGTTTATTTATCACGTAAATCGGCATCAGCACGTGTGTGGGGAGTGATGTATGCCATGAACCGGCGCTTTCGAGCGAACTTATTGAATCTGGCTGAGACGATATTTTCATGGGCTAAGGCTTAGCGTTTTTTCAATTTTTCGAGAAAATTATTCTGTGCCTATTCGTTTATTTATCACGTAAATCGGCATCAGCACGTGTGTGGGGAGTGATGTATGCCATGAACCGGCGCTTTCGAGCGAACTTATTGAATCTGGCTGAGACGATATTTTCATGGGCTATAGGCTTAGCGTTTTTTCAATTTTTCGAGAAAATTATTCTGTGCCTATTCGTTTATTTATCACGTAAATCGGCATCAGCACGTGTGTGGGGAGTGATGTATGCCATGAACCGGCGCTTTCGAGCGAACTTATTGAGTCTGGCCGAGACGATATTTTCATGGGCTATAGGCTTATTGTTTTTTCAAATTTTCGAGAAAATTATTCTGTGCGTATTCGTTTATTTATCACGTAAATCGGCATCAGCACGTGCGTGGGGAGTGATGCATGCCATGAACCGGCGCTTTCCAGCGAACTTATTGAATCTGGCTGAGACGATATTTTCATGGGCTATAGGCTTAGCGTTTTTTCAATTTTTCGAGAAAATTATTCTGTGCCTATTCGTTTATTTATCACGTAAATCGGCATCAGCACGTGTGTGGGGAGTGATGTATGCCATGAACCGGCGCTTTCGAGCGAACTTATTGAGTCTGGCCGAGACGATATTTTCATGGGCTATAGGCTTATTGTTTTTTCAAATTTTCGAGAAAATTATTCTGTGCGTATTCGTTTATTTATCACGTAAATCGGCATCAGCACGTGCGTGGGGAGTGATGTATGCCATGAACCGGCGCTTTCGAGCGAACTTATTGAGTCTGGCCGAGACGATATTTTCATGGGCTATAGGCTTAGCGTTTTTTCAATTTTTCGAGAAAATTATTGTGTGCCTATTCGTTTATTTATCACGTAAATCGGCATCAGCACGTGTGTGGGGAGTGATGTATGCCATAAACCGGCGCTTTCGAGCGAACTTATTGAATCTGGCTGAGACGATATTTTCATGGGCTATAGGCTTAGCGTTTTTTCAGTTTTTCGAGAAAATTATTCTGTGCCTATTTGTTTATTTATCACGTAAATCGGCATCAGCACGTGCGTGGGGAGTGATGCATGCCATGAACCGGCGCTTTCGAGCGAACTTATTGAGTCTGGCCGAGACGATATTTTCATGGGCTATAGGCTTAGCGTTTTTTCAATTTTTCGAGAAAATTATTCTGTGCGTATTCCTTTATTTATCACGTAAATCGGCATCAGCGCGTGCGTGGGGGAGTGATGCATGCCATGAACCGGCGCTTTCGAGCGAACTTATTGAATCTGTCCGAGACGATATTTTCATGGGCTATAGGCTTAGCGTTTTTTCAATCTTTCGAGAAAATTGTTCTGTGCCTATTCGTTTATTTATCACGTAAATCGGCATCGGCACGTGCGTGGGGATTGATGCATGCCATGAACCGACGCTTTCGAGCGAACTTATTGAATCTGGCAGAGACGATATTTTCATGGGCTATAGGCTTAGTGTTTTTTCAAATTTTCGAGAAAATTATTCTGTGCCTATTCGTTTATTTATCACGTAAATCGGCATCAGCACGTGCGTGGGGAGTGATGCATGCCATGAACCGGCGCTTTCCAGCGAACTTATTGAATCTGGCTGAGACGATATTTTCATGGGCTATAGGCTTAGCGTTTTTTCAGTTTTTCGAGAAAATTATTCTGTGCCTATTCGTTTATTTATCACGTAAATCGGCATCAGCACGTGTGTGGGGAGTGATGTATGCCATAAACCGGCGCTTTCGAGCGAACTTATTGAATCTGGCTGAGACGATATTTTCATGGGCTATAGGCTTAGCGTTTTTTCAATTTTTCGAGAAAATTATTCTGTGCCTATTCGTTTATTTATCACGTAAATCGGCATCAGCACGTGCGTGGGGAGTGATGCATGCCATGAACCGGCGCTTTCTAGCGAACTTATTGAATATGTCCGAGACGATATTTTCATGGGCTTAGCGTATTTTTCAATTTTTCGAGAAAATTATTCTGTGCGTATTAGTTTATTTATCACGTGAATCGGCATCAGCAAGTGCGTGGGGAGTGATGCATGCCATGAACCGGCGCTTTCTAGCGAACTTATTGAATATGTCCGAGACGATATTTTCATGGGCTGTAGGCTTAGCGTATTTTTCAATTTTTCGAGAAAATTATTCTGTGCGTATTAGTTTATTTATCACGTAAATCGGCATCAGCACGTGCGTGGGGAGTGATGCATGCCATGAACCGGCGCTTTCGAGCGAACTTATTGAATCTGGCCGAGACGATAATTTCATGGGCTATAGGCTTAGCGTTTTTTCAATTTTTCGAGAAAATTATTCTGTGCCTATTCGTTTATTGATCACGTAAATCGGCATCAGCACGTGCGTGGGGAGTGACGTATGCCATGAACCGGCACTTTCAATAGAACCATTGAACCTGGTCGAGACGACATCTTCATGGCTTAGCGTTTTTTCAGTTTTTTCGAGAAAATTATTCTGTGCCTATTCGTTTATTTATCACGTAAATCGGCATCAGTACGTGCGTGGCGATTTATGTATACCATGAACCAGCGCTTTCGATAGAACTTTTTGAACCTCGTCGAGACGATATTTTCATGGGCTACCGGCTTACCAGTTTTGCACTTTCTTACGCCGATTTGCACGATGAATAAATGGATTTGCGCAGATTTAGTTTCTTGAAAGAAAAAAAACGTATACCTTATAGCTCATCGAAATGTCCGCGCAGCCTGGTCAGCTCACTTTTCTGGAAGTTGTTCGGTTCGGGGCATATACATGGCTCTTCGTGCTAATGCACGTGGTGACTCCGATTCACGCGATGATTAAACTGGTATGTGCAGTTTGTCTGACAGCAGATGAGAATGAAAGCGCGGTGTTTCCTTGCAATTCTTACGTCCGATGTGGACCCTGTTGCGGCCCCAATTTGAACACCGTCATGGCATACATGACCTCCCTCGCTACTCGTTAAAAAACTGTGTTAGAAATGGACATGGAAAACGTGACAAATAAAATGGAGCCGTACGCCAGCCGAAGCTGATGTCAATTCAGTCATTTATTAGACTTGAGAATGAATTGAGTTCATCGCAGCCTTACAACAACTGTACATCATAATTAAAGATGACGAAGGCCGTGTCACCGAATGACATCTATAACTGATTTTAAAGCAATCTAGGATCCTAGGATTTCAGCTGTTGTATTGAGTTCACCTAGGTTGATGTGGAATGGAGACATATGGAATGCGAATGCGGCTTTACAGGGGAACATGTACGTTGGCCGTTTACAATTTAGTCGTGGTTACCCATCTGAGCAATTTTTATTGCTTTCTCGCCTTAGTGTAGTGGAAATTCGGTTTACACACTCTAAAAATGTTTACACCCTTAAGGGTGTTTTCTTGTCGCACGGGTAACACCCCTACCGTTAGTGCCCCACAGAAATTTATAGACGACGACGACGGAGCTTTAACTAGACGTGCGATGACGAAAGGCGTAGTTGAAAGCCATTAATGATTCTGCCAGCCTTGAGCGCATAGAAATTATCCGATAAGAGAATTTCACAGGGCCGTCAGAATGATGATATAGTTTTCAGCTACGTCTTTTGTCATCGCACGTCTAGTTAGAGCTTACAGCTGCGTTGTCATCCCCTATAAAGGTTTTCAGTGCCCTAGTGGCAGAGGTGTTACCCGTGCGTCAAGAAAACACCCTTAAGGGTCTAAACATTTTTATAGTTCAGGTGCCCACACTTCTGTCTTTAGCGTTTCAGTGGTACGCTACGGAGCAAATATTATGGTAATGTACGTTTGGTGCTTGGCCTGAGAGGTAATGCTGCGGGCAGCGATGGTTGCTCGGACCCTAGAGTCACGCGGTATCCAGCCTGAAAAATCTTCAAGCTCGTAGCTACCGTGAAACTATTTCTGTTTTCTCTTCAGCACAACACTCAAGCGCTCCAGACAGAAGTGTGAACGTCTGTGCTTTGACAAAAAAACGACAACATTATTTTCATGAAACAAACGAAGGACATTACTGCGTCGTGTTGACAAACAAACGCGAGATTCATTTATACTAGTAGCCACGTAACAGTGCGGTGACCTGACACACATGGCTCATCTGGGGCTGTACGCTCAATGGGTCACTTTCGGAAATATCACTTTGAGTGCACTCAGGAGTCGTTAAACTATTAGAGGCGATCAACAGTGGTCGACCAGTGCTTTTGTTGAAGCGTTGGTTCCGAAGAAATTCTTCGTTCGGCCCCTGTCGAACAATTCAAGTCTAGCCCAATCTTCCCCTGGTAATAGTATACCGATAGAACACTGACAGTACGCTAAAATTATCTAACGCTAGAATCCCCTGCCACTGCAATTTGTGAAAAAATCTTCGCGCTGACATTACGTCGCGCCAAAGTGAAATTATTCCAGAAAGTGACCGATCGACAGTATACGGGCCCAACTGGATCCTTTTTCTCTCGCACGTATTGGCACAAACCTGACGCCTGTCTGCCAACATGTTCCTTGGATATAGCTCGCGGTGCACTTTGCATATGTTGAGTGTCAGGCGCTATCGGAGAAAGATAATGAGAAGGAGAAAAGAGAGAGGGGGTGGAGGAAGGAGGAGGGCACACACAATTGTATCATCGAGTCCACGACGTTGGAAAGGTCAGCGCCGACGCGGCGGACAGATGCGTGGACCACATCAATGCGACGGTGACATCGCGCATTGCGCTCGATAACGATGGGAGGGGGAGGGGGGGGAGTGTCCGATCTATCACAGATCCACGACCGTGAACGACGAGCGAGCGAGCGATCTGTTCTCGGCACCGACGCCGTTTGTTCACCAGCTTCTCGCGACCACAACACGGGTTGACTGGCGTCGGATGCGAAGAGCGCCTTTGTTGAATGTGGCGCGCACGAGAATTGTCACCAGCGCGCGAACCGGTGCAGTGTAACGCGCAAGTGCGCGCTCCGTCGACGCCGTGTTCCGGTCTCGAACAATGGTCCGAAGCACTCTTCAGTCCAGCAGGTTGCAGCGGCTGGGCGTTGTACTCATAAATACACACACACACACACACACACGGGTGGCTGTGAGCGTTGGCCGCGGTTCGGAGGACTTGCACGGAAGACTAGCTGGCATGCACGGTGCTCCTTGGTGGTGTCGGGCGCAGTTGGTGCGGGCTTCTCAGTGCATGTTGAGCGGGACCAGGTTGGCGCAGCCCAGGTTGTCGTCGGTCAGCGTCAGCACGTCCGTGCCGTGCAGGTGGGGCGGCGTGTTGCACGTGATGTCGTTGCGCTGCGAGAACCTCTCCAGGTAGTTGGAGTTGGTGAACGCCCGGCCCACCCACGTCAGGTTGCAGTCGCAGAAGTACTGGTTATCTGCGAAGCGATACGGAAAAGAAGGATGGCATATAGTTACGGCTCGAGCACGCGCTCATCTGGGACGAAAGCGAATTTCGGTTTCGGCGGTGTGACGTCATGAACGCCTCATGGCGCGGCGATTCACGTGTCAGGTACCCCTTGCCACGTAGTTCCGTGCGAGAACTTAGTGCACGTATTCATCAAACTTCCCCTGTTGCCATCCGGAATCCAACGTAGCTGCGGCGGCGACCAAACCGTTATAATGTCAGCCACTTTCACTGATGGCGCGCACAAGAACATCGTCCAGCGAGGACACCCTATTACATGTACACAATTTTAACGCGACAGCGTTAAGAGGAAGATTCAGCTGGGGGCCTCCTATCTAAATACACGGCAAAGGCGAAATCGTTATTCTCGGCAACCGCTGCAGAAAATGAGGTTTGTTGCATTTAAAAGAAAAACTTAAAACCAAGCGAATGTTCGTTGGGAATTTTTCAGAATTGACAAAAATCGAAAATTTTCAGAAAACGGAAATATCACGTTTACGACTCTGTAACTCAGCAATGAAAAATGATATCACAATTCTGTAAATTGAACCTAATAGTCCATCTAAAGCAAAAAAACCTTATGTATGATACATGGCTTTCATATAGACCACCAAATTGTGAGTAAAACGTTTGCAATACCTTTGTAAACAACATAAGAAAATTACATAAGATGTATATTGACATATCAAATTTGACCGCTTTCGATGCTCTAATGGATGGTATTTACAAAACTGCGATATCTGTTCTAGGTGCAGAGTTAGTAATTTGTAAACTTCGTGCTTCTGCTTCATTTAACTTACCCATTTTTGAAAATACCATAGTAAAAAGTTCAGGCCCTTAATCGAAATTTTGATTAAAATCAGTCCAGGGGTTATTTCGGAAGAGGTTCTTGCGTTTTACATGTATTTGAATAGGCCGCGTCGGAGTTGGGCCCGAGCTAAAGCTTCCTCATATGGCCCCCATGGCGCAGAAGATCCTGCGTTCGTGTCGATGTCCGCTTCGACGACGTTCTCAGCATGCGAAAACTCCCGAACCACGCATCCCGATTCACGCAGGCCCTCCGCGTGGCGCACAGACGTTACTGAACTAATTGAATTTCTGAAAGCAAAATAGGTCAGGAAATTCGTAAAGTACGACTTGGAGACAACTTCCCGACATGATGGCGTCGGAATGTAATCTTAATATACAAGAAAATGTAATTCTATTACGCGGAAACTCAAACACAAACCCCTTTTCCAGTTGCCGTTTGAGGTCTGTCTGAGTAGGCGAGGCACGCCCCGCTCAGTTCCTTGCAACCCCATCCAGATGGCGCTCGCCTCCACGCATCCGTGGCAGCGGCGGCGCCCGCCGTGGGGGAAACAAAAAAGAATGGTAGGTGAACCCTGATCTTTGAATTAGGTGTATCCTAGTGGCACTCGATCGCACCTCGGCGTTGGTGTTTTTCGGGTTAAACGAGCGAACGACTTTTCCCTGGCACAGTATGCGGGCGAGGAATGAGGAAGGGCGAGGAGGAAGCGCAGCGCGCGCCACATGGCGTGGCGTAGCTCCCTATCGAGCGCCGCACGAAGCACACCTCTCCGGCGCTGACGTCAGAGCAAGCAAGCGAGCGAACGAGCAGGCACGCTTTGGGAGAGGAGGGAATGACGTCACATCTGCTCTCTATTTCTCATTAATTTGCCGGTTAAACATAATTGTAATGACGTCATTACTGACGTCATTACTTCCGCTTTCTACTGCCGGGTTTCTAGGAATTTCGCCAAAGTCGTGCTCACGTGGCGGGTCTCGAAGTCTATGGGTATGTGCGGTAACCAGTGATCTCAAATTAATTCTAATTATTCAAGGCACTTCAGTTACTCAACTTGTTACTAACATGCTCTGATATCATACCTATAATGGAACCCATGAATTTTGTACTCTACTATTTTTTATATCTTTTTCTGATTTATCTTGAATTTCGACCCCGGTCGTCTCAGGAGCTGAACCGGAAGTGCCGCACAAGAAGCAAGAGTGTCACTCGATGATCCTGCCACTAAAAAAATAAATAGAAAGCTCGCCTTTGAGCATAGCGTTCGCCACCAGCGTTTCCAGGAAAACATTACGGTTACCGTAAGCTGCACTTTCCGGGAAGCGCGAGAAGCAGTCAGGGACATTTGAATGCTATTGGGCGTTCCACTCTTAAAGGCAAAGCTTAAGCGTCCTCCAATTTTTTTGTGAATACGGGCCCGGATTCAAACGTATGCAGTTATCTTTATTGCGATAGCAATTTTATGCACACTCCAGGCCAATTTCAGTCATTGGCGTCGGCAGATAGCGGGGGAAGATAGCGCTCATCGCTTCTTCTACTCCGGCTTTACTTTCCCTTCCCTTCCCCTAGTGCAGGGTAGCAAACCGGATGGTTTAACTCTGGTTAACCTCCCTACCTCTCTCTTATTTGCATCTCTCTCTCTCTTCTCTCTCTGCTGCGGCTGCGCGAGCTGCGCATGGCGCGTCCCCGCGCGCCCTGAAGGTGGTTTTTGGAGGTTTTTGTGGCGGGTGCAAACGTTAAGCGACTCGAGAAGCCTGATCTAGGTGCGCGCTGTGTTTTCGCACACCTAGTTCGCATTAAAGCGAGAGGCAGTACGAAGGGCGATTCGCTCGCCGCTGCTGCCGCTTTTCATCGCGCCAGAGTTGTAACAGCAGTGAGGTGCGTACCTGTTTTCTCGTGCAAGTGTGAAACGGTGCTTGTTAATTTAGTTAGCGAGCGAATGTTTCATGCGGTTTAAACGGTCGATAAAAACTACTAACCTTAGTTCGTATAACTGTCGAATAATTTGCTATCGCATCAATGCTTCGCCTTGCAGATGAAACTGCTATTTCTTTCTCTCTCAAAGTCTATACGCCATTTCGGGGCAGTTCTTTCAGTACAGACGCGAAATACATGTTTTAAAAAACTGAATAAAGGAGCTACGGTGCGAACACTACGAGTAATGCAATAAACTCTATAACCTCAAGCTATGCCTTGTTTCACGTTAAGCACTGCGATGAAACGAACACAGCCCTTGAATATTCGAAGGTTTAAACATACCAAGCTCAGTATTTGAGATAAAGTGTCATTTAAGGAATATGTAAACCTCTCAAGAGGGCGCGTACGGCTGGGAGCAAGCTCATATTTCCTTGCCCAAATACATGTGATAAACAGGAAGGCTGTGACTAGACAACTGCTGAAACGACATGAATGAAATTTTCTATATTTAATACAGAGGAGAGTGTTTGGAGCATAATATTGAGTTAGACTAAATTAGTTTACAAACATTCAAAAAATGTTAAATTAAAAAAAAAATACGAGGACACCAGGTGTTTAACCATGCAACGAAAACCAATAATGCTATTTTTTTTTTATGCTGGAATTCTAGTATTGTAAATTGCTTTACATAGTGAGACATGGTTAATAAGCGTTTTAATTACAAAGTGGTGCGCTCAGCGGCGACAGTATAGCGGAGATATCATGTGATAAACGCACTTGTCGCGCCTACAAAATATAGTGTCCAGAGGTGTGCGTCACGCTAGCGTGGCCGTCTTTGGCAGGAACGTGTCAAATCCTCTCTATAGGTTTTTACTGGTTCACTCGCCGCAGTGTCTACGTAGCTGTGGCTTTCTGCCGCTGAGCATGGCCGCGGTGCACGAATTCTGACGGAGATGGAATGCGAAGACGCGTGCTCATACCGCGATTTGGCTGCACGTCAAAGAACCCCAGGTGGGCAAAACTAACCCTAAGCCCATCACAACGGCGTTTCATTTGATCGATTCGATGAGTGGTACAGCAAAGCTCCATAGGTCTGCTGCGAGAATTCTCTTTGACGCGTTCACTATTAAGAATATACGGTGCACGTAACCAATGACCTTACGATCACGTCGTTGGATACGAGATGTCGGCGTGCAAAGCTGATTGTGCACTAAGCACTGCCGCAAGGACATGCGCAAGCTTATCTGCAGCTCCAGGTGTCGCAACACCGGCTTTAGCAACTCCGCGTGATCGTCAGCACCGTAATCACACCATTTTGCGGTTCAATAAGCTCTCTGCAACGCCGTTTTCTATACTGGGCGCAGTGCATGATAAGGCTATCTATGCATCGGGTCTCGCAACACCCCTTCGGCGCAGTGGTTCCGTAACGGCTATACATGCGGTGACGCTTACATTGCGGATTGCACTGACATACGGGCGCACTTCAAAACGGAAAGGGGCGCTTGTCACTACCAGAGGCACGCGTGCCGAAAGATTTCAAAGATAAAGCATAAAGCGAGATGGCCAGTGCTTGTGCGCTAACGACCATTCTCTTGTACAGAGTGCAGTTCAATAAAAGACGGTCTTCATGTGGCTTGAATGCCCTGTCCTCTTGGCATTCTGCGCAGGAGGCCGAGGGTCCGATTCCGTTGGTTGCATTCTGACGCAGGAGGAATGCAAGAATGCTATATATAGAGTGTACTTACAGTTATGTGCACTATAAAGGATTCTAAAGAGCACGTGTGTTGTCTTGGAACGTCGAAACCTGTAATTCAATTTCTTTCTATCGCGATAGTAATCACATGGACACTCCAGGCGCGTTTATGCCGTCGGCGTCGCCGTGAGGTTCCGCACAAAGTACGAGAAAGATAAAATCGTAGCCGCGTGCCGTATGCTTGGTGCGCGAGTAAAAGCGTGCGAGGGTGAGCCGGCGATCGCAGCACAATCTCGCGCAGGCAGCGGACAAAAGCAGGGAGGAAGCGCGCTGCCTTCCGCCGCGCGCAAGACTTCGCGGGTGGGGAGGGAGGAGGGGGCGCGTTATACTACGAGCGGCCCCGCTGTATCTTGAAAACCATCTGCGATGGGTACAGAGTCCGCGCTGCGCAGCGGTTGCTCGGCTTACTTTGCATTTATTCGAGTGGCAGCACGAAGGTGAATTGACGGCTTGCAAAAATGGTGTTGCGCATGCGCGAACACGGATGTCACGTGCGCCTTCTAAATGGTTACATACGAGAAGTGCAGTCGAGAGAACGGCGAGCCGTTTGAGATTTTTCCCTGAGCGAAGAACCACCGTCGTATTAAGACAAACAGCTCTGTGAAACTTTACTTTGTAGCAGATGGGCCATATTAGCACGGTAAACTATCCTAAGCGGAGCATCACGCTCGGCCCGCCGACTTTGTTGGCAGCCGCCGATCGCTCGAGCCGGTAGGCCTAGATCTCGGTTGTCGAAGCAACAGCCGACGGCGCTTGCCACGAAAACACCGCTAGTCATAAAGCGTTTATTTTCGTGAGCATTTTAGAGTGTGCACAATTATGTCGTGGATAAATGAATATAGAGCTGGTTATCTTTATACTAGCTCTGTCGGCAGCAAAGAGCAAACCGGGCGAGTCGCCTTGCACGGTGGTCACTGCGTGCGGCCAATCTGCGTAACCAAGTGTGGTCACTCGGCGAGACATCGGCAGCGTGTTTCGACGACGTATACTCCGCTCTTTGTTGAAGGAGTGCATGTCACTCGCACTAGTACCGTTCTGGCATCAGGTAGCAGTCTCCAAATATATATATTTAATGTAGTCTTCTTCCTTCCGTGCTGAGCCTCGACGAGCCAGGCGAATAGCGGCAGCTTTAGAAAGCAGATACTGCTACACACGATCAGTTTGAATGGTACGCTTCGAGAAGTCGGAGGTCCATGTCATGTACGAAAACGGGAACGGAGTGACGGCGTCTTCAATTATTTTTGCCGCAGTGAAGAACACACGCGGCTGCCTGCGCAGAGGTCAGGCAGATGCCGAGAAACGAAACTCACTTTCTAGTCACATACTCTCGCACGCAGAGCGCTGAAGCTTCGCCTGTTGTGCGACAGGCGGCGCTCCCTATTTTGCAAACCGCCAATTCGCTCGCTGCTACTGCCGCCTTTCCTCACTGCAGCGTTTTGACAGCGAGTTTCCGCGGTCATCGAGTGAGATGTGTTCATGTTTGCTTGTGCGCGCGTGACGCCATGCTTGCTAACTTAGTTATTCTGCCTATGTTTAAGAGTTTACACGGCCGATAATACTACATATCCTTACTTCGTATAGCTATCCACTAATTTCCTATCGCAATCGATGCGTCGCCTTTCGGACGAAACTGCGACTTTTCTTTTCTTTATTTTTGAGGATTATCCGTGGACGTTGCATTTAACAGCTGTCTCTACGCAGAATACTGTGACGGACAGCACTGCGAAATGCCGCCGCCACGCCTCCTGTCACGTGCCTCTGTACGTCACACTGCTCCTCCTCACCGTCGCTCCCGCTCTGACATTGTCGAAGGCCGTTTTAATCTGCACAATGCTAACGCGTGAAAACCCCGACGAGGACGTAATCTCCATTGCTATCAGGAACGCAATTTTTGGCAGAGCCTCGGTGCATACGCCGCAGTTCTCCGTCGATTCCCTCGTTTTGCTCAATAGCAGCGCAACGCAGACAAAGACGAGAGGGAAAGGGCCCTGACTGGGCGCGAACTTTCAACAGTTTTAGTTCAGTCAAAAGACGGCAGTTCAAACAAGTTTCTTGATATAAAAACACGGCGTAAGACAAAAAAAAAAAAAAGAAACGAGAGAGAGAGCACTGTGGAGAGGTTTTCGTCTATACTGAAAGGTTTATTGAGTTACGATTGCCTCCTACTTATCTGCGCGAAAGGATGAGAGAAAGAAATAAAGATGAGCGAGAGAGAGAGAGAGCAAGTCAGATATGGCATACATCAAGGCACGCGCCTGGACTGCAGTACTTGTGCGCAGAGATAAGATGACAATGCCCACGAATTTTTGCATCTTGGCTATCTTTTTATCTCGATTGCACTGCAATGACCTCGCTAATTGCCCAAGCGTGCCGACATGTCCTCATAGGCCCAATCGCGTGCTCTCATTTGCAGCTGCACCGGCGCGCGTAGGCGCGCTATGCCAGGCCTGCGGGTCGTCTGATAAGAATGACAACACTTATGGCGCTGAGAAGCAGAATAAGAAGAAGCAGAAGAAGAAGCTGGATCCAAAATCACACCACTGTTCCTCCGCATGTGGCCAGAAGTAGCTATGTCGTAACGCTGTAATCATGAACAATTCCTCCGAAGTGAAGATGCCAACTGACAGATGGTAACCCGCAGTGAGATAAAAGTTCTTCAAACAGAGGTAAAGTGCCTCAGATGGGCTGCCGATGCTCCGATAGGTGGACCTACATTTGTCAAAGGTCGCCTTGTCATCCTTTGGTCCAGACGGGTTTCGGCACTCAAGGCCTTAAGGGCTCTGCTGAAGTTTCTTTAACGGCTTCTAAATTGTGCGGCCGGCTTTGAATGTTGTAGGGCGTAGCATAGCGTTATTGTGTGAATTTTTCTCATTTTTTTCTTCTTTCTCCTTTTATTCCCTTCACCCCTCTCCCCAGCACAGAGTATACCCAGCCGGTACTTACACTGGCTAACCTCCCTGTCTTGCCACCCCTTTTGTCTCTCTCTCTCTCTCTATCCCTCTCTCTCTTGGCGATTTAGGTTTAACGGGACAGCGACATCACGTGACGTCACTCTACTAACCCGCTAACCCTAGCAGGCCAAGGATAACAAGGCCGCCTTTGACAAAGATAGATCCATCGGTCGAAACACTACCTGTCTTTACGTGACACAATTCACTCCGGCTTATGCAGCTATTATGCCACAGCATGACTGATTCGTGTAACTTATTGAGGCCAAAATCTTCACCGGTGCTCTGAAACTGCAACACGCTCGCAGTTCTCGCGTTCCGCCAGCCGTCGGAATGCGCCCACAGTGGCAGGAGATCGAACCCACGACCTAACTGCGGTCAGAAACGGAATGCTATAGCCACTGAGCACCACGAGGAGTTTCAAGCACTTTGCGTAGTCCTTCATCGCGGCAACCTTTATTAAAAGATTTATTTTCGCATTCTTGTGACCCCACAAGTTAATGCACGCGCGGACTTTAAGAAAATAAATTTAAATAATGCAGTTTTACATCCCTAACCCCCGCAGTGGGTCATGAGGGTTTGTCGTACGGTGCCGGAAGGCCCCGGATCAATTTTGGCCGCACGAGGTTCTTTCACGCGCGTCCAAAGCCAGGTACATTCACGAGGGTTCTCGCATTTCACTCCCATCGAAATGAGACCGTCGCGGCAGGCAATCGAACCCGCTACCTAGTGTAGATCGAAATAACGCCACAGCCACTCACTAAAATAATTTACACCCTAAAACGTAAGAAAATTGTGTAAGTCTGTCCATAACTCACATCCTTACACCCTTTTTTTGGATGTAAGGGTGTGAGTTACAGACTGATTTACTCCCTTTTTTTACTTTAAGGGTGTAAATTGTTTTACAGTTTAAGCGACAACAGCGGGTGGACTTGAAAAATGAAGAACCAAGAAAACGACTATATAGCGAGCCGTAGCTTTTAATTAGGGTATATCGCGCAACAATGCCAAAATGTCGTCTTTATCAAGGTACTTGACGCGACAAGAGCGTATGCGCGTGAGGATTTCCCCGAAACTTGCAGCAGCGCTTGCAGCTGTGTGAGAGAGGCGTGGCGTTAGGCCGTTATCTGAATACCGTCGCTGCCAATAGACAGAGATGCGACGATGAAGTGACATTGAATTGAAATGGCCTTTCGGCTGCTTCAACTCGTGACTCGGGCAAGCCCTTGTGACCGTGACGTCGTGACGTAAATTGCTATATTAAGCGCTCGAGTGTTCCGCCTTGATAGCAAGAAGCCATTAAAGCGACCGCATGATGAGCCTGGCCTGAAGAGCGCGACCGATCGAACGTGTCTCGTGGTTTGCCGCGATTTCGGCACGGCCGTCATGTGCAGTTCTGATGAAAGAGAAAGAGTAAGATCGTTCGACGCTACAGGACAATCAGGGAAGCCCCTTGATGCAACGAGGTCACTCCGTGATAATGCGCGCAAAGAAAAATTTCCGTAGCAACGTTTCGCAACGGACAGAAATTCAATCACAAAAGGAAGAAAGAGGAAATCAAGAGAGAAAGGCATGGAGGTGTACCGCAACTGACAATATGGTTTGCTGCTACCCTACACAGAGGATGGAGAATGTTGAAAGACAAGGTAAAAGTCGATATATATATATATATATATATATATATATATATATATATATATATATATATATATATATATATATATATATATATATATATATATATAGAGAGAGAGAGAGAGAGAGAGAGAGAGAGAGAGAGGGAGAGAGAGAGAGAGAGCACCGACACACGATCACGGTTGGTCACGATCACGTGCTCTCAACAGCAGAACGCCATAGCTAGTGATCTCTCTCGGTGGGTTTCACGCTGCTTTGCTAAAAGCGAAGCGAAATGCAAATGGTCCGATACAAATCTATATTGCATTTTAAAGCGTGTTGTGCTCACAACTGCGCTATCGCGCAATTTTTTTTTTTTCGTAGACTCTAAAATTGGCGACAGCACCTGTGTTTGAATTTTCGTGCGTTTGCGTTAGTTATCCATTGTTATTTCCGCGTCTTTCCTTCCCCCTTACCCTTCCACCAATTGTATAGGGTAACAAACCACGCAGAAGCGCCTTTCTTCCGGTAGACGTAAATGTATAGCCCCCTCCCCCTAGACGTTAGTGGCTTATACCCACTCTGGGGGATTGGCCAAGAACCGGGTAAAGTGATGTAACAATAAGAAAAAAAAAGAACGATAAAATAATCGCAAAGAATTGATGAACAGGAGGTATCTATGGGAAGTAATAGGCAGGATTCTAGCTTATGATTTTAAATAAATGTAGGAATAAATGAAAACAAAAGTACACCTATTATAATGAATTTTGTGGAAATATAACAAAACCTTAAGTTTTGATTTTATAGTAGAAATCCTTCTGACCTCGCAATAAAATCCTGGATGACATCGCCAACCTTCCTGTCGCTGTGCCCGAAGGTCGAGGCCCCCAAAGATAGCAAATTTTGAACATTTAAGTCTGATCTAAGAAGGCGGAACAGCGTTTCCAATGTCCTTTTTCGCAGTTCAGAGTATCTTTGACAATCAATTATAAAATTATCTATTGTTTCATATGTTCCCCACAGGAGGGACAGTTCGGTGGGGTAGCCAGACCAGCTCTGTGTCGGTAAAAATTTAGCAATGGAATTCGGCAGTGTAGTCTAGTGATTGTGACTTCAAGTGCTTGCGGTTGACAGAGTTTACTACCCCAATAATGTGGCAAATAGTGAAAATCTATAGTTAAAAAAGGGGCGTGAAATTCACGCAGCGTCATTTGTCTCGAAAATCTCGCCCCTACACATGAAAGCTGATGCCGGTATAGGGTTTCAATGACTGGGCAATTGAGGGGCGCTTTCGCCAACAAACCTGCCATTTCTTTTAGAATTAGGACCTTGTGTCCTGACACCCAAACCTCTCTGTCCTGACACCCAAATATAATCAAAGCTAAATGAGGGAGCACAAACTATTTGAAAGCTCGCAAAACCTGGGAGCCATCAGAAGCAGTGAAGGAGGAAGGAGCAAAGAGGCAGAGAATCCGTCACGACCACTTCCGGTTAACCTGCCTGCCTCTCCCACCCCGTTTCTTTCTCTTGTTCTCCTTTCCTCTCTCTGCAATCAATCAATTAATCAGTTGGTCGGTTAATCAGTCAGTCAATTGATAGGCTTATCAAACAATCTATCCACCCTTCAAAAGAAACCTAACGTCACCGAAATCAACCACTCACTTCCCCAAGCGCCGGCTTTCTGTCACGGCAAAGGTGGGAACCCTGCTGTCTCCTCCCATATAGAAGGCAAATCATCGGAGCACTTACTGCTCATCTCGAGTAGCCTCAGGTTCCTGAGCACGGGAGCCATGGAGCTCTCGGAGAGCGTCTGCAGGCAGTTGTTGCTCACGTCCAACAGTGTCAGGGCGGGCATGTCGTTGAACATGTCCTCCGGCAGCGAGCGGATTCGGTTGTGCCTGCGGCGGAGGACAGCGGAGTGAAGGTCACACACACCCGGAAGCGTTACAGAACGACGGCGACGCTTTCAAACCAAACTTTAACTCAAATGAAACTTCATCCCAAGATTCGGTACGTTGAGGGCCATAAATGAAAGCCGGGGGAGGGAGTCGGATTTCATCCGTGATTGCGATTTCAGCGCGACAAGAGTCTATGATGGGTGCGGGAAGAATAAGTGCGCTTGCTGTCGGGCGAGAGTCACAGCGACGAGATTGAGATCCTGACTTTAATGAAAAGTTGGAGGTGTGTGAATGCAAACGACGGTGCGGGAAATGAGGTGTTTGTAACTTCTGCAATGTTGAATCAAGTGCTATAGATTGCTGAGGTGCCAGGTTCCGTCAGATTTTGCTACAGTGCGCATTATCTTCTATCTCTCCTTCTCCTTGTATTTTCCTCTCCCTTTCCATTCCTTTGTGCAGGGTGGTCAACCAGGCGCGGTCCTGCTTAACCTCCCTGCAGATCACTTATCATTTTGTCTTTCTCTCTCAGGAGGTATGTGCCTGGCGGATGGCGCGCCATGCAATACGAGGTGTTGGGTGCGAAGTACGGTATTTTAATCGACAAAAGCTTTTTACAATGTAAACAGCAGGGTGGAGAAGGTGACAATCAGTAAGGCCGAAGTTAGAGGAAGGAAAGGCGCGAAGGGTAGATCGCGATTTTATCGGAACAAAATAACTCCGTAATGGCACAAACTTATAAGTTACTTATGAGTGCGATATCTAACTCCATTTTCGAGTGTTATCGGGCCCCGCAGTGGGGTATGATACGAATTTGTTAATTCAGTATATCTGTAAGCAAGGCCTTGGTGGGGAGAAAGAAGGAAGAAGAATACGCACATCACGACCGATATCGAACTCGTGGGCGCCGCTTTAGAAGCTCTGCGATTAATATATTCACCCACAGCGCGATTAAAGCACCGCGTGGGTCGACTGCGGAGTGAGTTCGCTCCAATTGGGCGCAAGCAGGGTGTACGCTGTACGCCGTCGAGGGGTGCAATTTTGTCACGCAACAATTACCGCCATCAGCTAATACTGCGCGCATGTCATTGTCTCCAAACACTGCGCATCCTGTACTTTACGCACCCTACATGTATACTACCCATCACGTGCTTTACGGGACGCATGAGACGCCATGCGCGTCTACGTCGCGGGATGCTATTCTCGACCGTCAAATTCGGCCACATTCCAGGGTGACAATTTGCCGGGGTTTGAGAATTCGGAGGGGAGAATTCGTCGCCTTAGTTGTCAGCTGTGATTGGCTCTGAACAGAGCTGCTTCGGCCCCTCTCATTGGCTCAAAATGCCAACATGGCGGAAGTCCATCCGCCAGCGATCCCGTATATAGCGCTCCCGGCAGGTAAGTGCCGATTTTACAGAGCTGAAGAAAGGAAGTACAATAAAAGTTGATAGTGCTGGTCGTGGAGTGCCAAGAGATGGTCAGAACTACACCCCATAGGTACAGAACTATTTAAAGACTTATGTGTATGTATTATAGAGCACTGCATATGCGCTTTCTCAAAATACAGCGGCAGTGACGTCAGTGGTCGCTTCCGGAAGCTGCAGTGGAGCCGTCGCCGGGGCCTGCAATGTGGCCGTCGGCTATTGGCACAGCCCACCAAACCATCGCGCTGTGCTGTGCCACAACCCCGATCATCATCATTACCAGGGTATCTCCTCACTGTCCTGCTATTTTCCTAGGAAATATCTTTCCGGGCGGCTTAATAACGGGCCTGGCTGTAAAATTTTTACGAGTGACCAATCGCCGTTTTCGCTTGCATAATATGACAGCGAGAAAGGTCAAATAACGCAAACTCAGACTAGGGCAAGAACGTGCAGGACACAGGGTTAAGACACTACACCACTTCGAACTAAGCTAGTTCCAACACATTGGCTTTTATAAACCTACAAACACTGCAAAAGAAGGTGAAGGTATCTAAATAAGCGCCAACCCACTTAGAACGAAGCTGCCGACAACCGCCAGTGGGATTCGAACTTCCCTCGTTTCGGCAACTTGCGCCCGTCAGCTGCGGACGCGCCAACCGCTTGGCTGTCGCGCTACAATGGCGCCTGATAATTTGCGCAAGGTTTCGGGCGTGCCACAGACTCCGAGACAAGTGCTGTCCCTGCGCGCATTTCTGAGGCAGCGTGTGCACTGCAATTGAGATATTGAGTACGGTTATCACCGGGCATCTTCGATTTGTCGTTCCGGGCTGTGTTTGGTAAACTGCTTTTTCATGATAAGGCCTCGGAGCCATAACAAAAGCGGCATAGGTATTAGGGCGCTCTGGTGGCATGCAGTTATGCTGAAACGTCGTACAATTAGCAACGGCGACATACGCGTGTTCGTGACATGTAAAGGCAGGCTCCAAAGCATGGAAAAAGAAGAACAAGACGGACAACACAAGCGCCGTTGTCCTTGTTGTCCTCGTTCGACTTACGTCACTGTTTGCACGCCTGCCTTTGCTTACCACGAATCCCTGCCACACTGACCAGGGGCGGCTTGCACGAACATTTAATAACGAAAATAACAACGAATTTAGGAACACCTTCTTAAATTTTCAACAGACAACGCCTAGTCCCGTACAACAACACGTGCTTAAATTCGCTATAATTTTCGGCATTAGATTTTCGTGCAAGCCACCCCAGGACTGCAGCCCGAGACGCTGCACACGCAACGCTCATTGGTTGAAACCCCCATTGTGACAGCCTGCCGCTGTTGCAGTGAACGAGTTAGGCACCAGAGGAATTGCTGAAGTGCGGTAATGTTCTTAATGCGTCACGTGACGGCCTTCGGTCGTACGCCTGGCGGACGCGAGAGTATATCGCGAAGCTCCAAACCTCGTGCGGCTTCTATATACGCACCGTATGAAGGCCGCTTGCGCGGATTACCAATGCCGATAGTTGCCGCGCCAGTGTAAACAGGATGTACCGCCTTAAATCAAGTAAACAATGCAGGCAAAAAGCTAAAGCTCAGTTGGAACGCACCTTCGAAAACAGACCGCGTGCCAGCGGAAATCACCCACGGCTCTGATCACTCTGGAATCCAGAGACCTATACCTGTTGAAGAGGCCTCCTATATCAGCCACTTCCGTGGCAGAACCTTTCTCCGCAGCTTGTCGCTTTTTTCCTTTATTTTTCTTTTTTAGCATTTGCTTGACGCTTCTTATCAGGCAGCGCCTTCTATATCTCGGAGGAATGCTATTACCTCAAGGTTCGTGCCAAGGTCCTCGCTGCATGTGCAGAAGCAGGAATACAGAAACGCATTCGTAACTTCGTCCGCAAGGTAAAGTGACGAAAAATACGAAATCAAAGCAACAGAGAATTGCATTCACTGAAGCATCCGACCAGTGAACCACTCTCATACGAATTATATTAGGCTGCCTATAGATTGCCTGTGCGTTGTTTGGAGAAAAGCGGAAGACCTCAAAACAAATTCAGAGAAAAAAAAACAAATACGAAGTTTTAGAACAGGAGCACGGGGATAGCATATAAGTAATGAATGAGGCCTTAAAATAATATCGAATGAAATGTGGAGTACATCATACCAAGACAGAAAACAGGCCATCTGTTAGAAGTAACCAAAAAATCTAAATATCCGCTTCAGGCGCCAGTTAACTCTGTCCACTGAAAATTTAATTTAACCACATTCCTTACATCTTCAGAATCAGTAAAAGCGTGCGCGCAGGTGTAAAGCAGATCTTAAGAATTTTTCATTCTTAAGATTGTCGTCTCGTGCAGCGTGTAATCTCGCGCAATGTTTTAAAGTTTACGTGCTACACGTGGGGCACAACTTTAATGCGCACGGAATACTCGTGCTCACGCACAACGCCGTTCACAAGATGCGCCGAGAAACGCAAAAACAGCAGTGGTTCACGCTAATGCGCCAGTCGAGACACCGACGTACTCGGGTCACGAGGACGAAGGCTGTGTTCGACGTTCGACGAAGGAAGAATGGCGAGGTGAGTTTGCGAAGAGAGCAGTACGACGCGAAAGAAAGTGGTCAGGTTGACTGTCATTTGTCGGTTTGGCTCCCACGCCTTTGACCTAGAGAGCACGTGCTCTGGCGCCAGAGAGCACGTGGTCTCTCGCGCACATGCTCTCTTGCGCACCTGCTCTGTTACAGAGTAAAAAAAAAAAAAGAAATTACAGCAGATGAAGGGAAAATTCTTGGCAGCTGTATTTCCAAGCATTTCAGCGTGAAAGTGACGGCAGGTCGCACCAATTTGTAAGGCGTACATCACGACATACTGCACATGGTACCCAATCGAATCATGCTTTTATCACGAACAATTTTTTTATTTGTTTTTTTTACTATGGCTCTCGTTTTCTCTTTGGTCATGGCGATAGAAACGTTTCGTTTCAACGACGCCAGTAACTTGTCAAAAATAATAAAAACATGATCGTTGAAGTGGAGGTTGGTTTTTTTACGATGTAGGTAACACAGCAGTCCCGGTTCCTCAAGTCTGGGAGAGCTCTTTTTTTTTGGCCTGTATATCGTGATCGTAAAGTCGGGCGACCAGTTTCTCATAACTGCATGACTGTACACGCAATTTTCCTCATTTCCAGCATACCCGAGACTTCGAGAAATGCCAAAATAATTAATCCGTAAGAAAGGATACGGTTAAAGAACTCCAGAATTACAAGCAGCTTTTTTCGCCATTTTACAGAATGTTCGCAAAGGTAACTTTCGAATGTTTGATTGTTCCTTTCTTCTTTTCTGATATTTCTTAACTCAGTGGGAACCCGCCGTGGTTGCTCAGTGGCTATGGTGTTGGGCTGCTGAGCACGAGGTCGCGGGATCGAATCCCGGCAACGGCGGCCGCATTTCGATGGGGACGAAATGCGAAAACACCCGTGTACTTAGATTTAGGTGCACGTTAAGGAACCCCAAGTGGTCAAAATTTCCGGAGTCCTCCACTACCGCGTGCCTCATGATCAAAAAGTGGTTTTGGCACGTAAAACCCCATAATTAAATGAATTATTAGCTCAGTGGGAATTTATTGCTTTGATAATTTTATGATAACCAGCTATTCGTTATGCGCACTTTTCTCGGACTTTCGTATAACAAACAGCTACATTTAAATTATCCCGTGCTGCGCACGACCTTGCGATGAAGGCGCGAAGGGCACGCGCATTTATGTTGCACAACGACCGTATAGAACGTGGCGAGTTAGCTCGATTTTCGCGCGAAATCACGAGTACAGATAGAAGCTTTATCGCTCCACATGTGTGTAAAGGGTTCCCGGCCACCCAGGCCGAGCAGAGCCGTGGCATTGTGTACCGACCCTGTGCGATGTGGCAAGTTCGAGGGACAGCGTGCCAAAAACAATGAATCCTCGTCCGGAACCGAGGACAACTACGAACCAACATGCCGTTCGTAGCCTGCGTCCAAGGCCTGTGCCCTTATAACGTTGGGAGCATCGTCCTTTCTCCTTTAAAATAAATAAACAAAATATTGGCAGCTCGATGCAGGCTGTTGAGAGAGAGAGAGAGAGAGAGAGAAAAGCAGGAAAGGGCAGGGAGGTTAACCAGGGGGACGTGCGGTCGATACCCTGGGCGGGGGAGAGGGGATGAGAAATAGAAAGAAAGAAGGCTAATTCAAAAGGAGAGAGAGAGGCGCTGCCCCGTGCGCGGATGACCAAAACTGTGAAACTAGACAGAAGAATTCAAAATCACTGGAAGAATCCAGATCTAGTGACAGCAGAATGCCGTAAAAGAAAGCGGTAGTAAGACGGTATTTAACTCTCGATAAAAAGACATTCTGATGCGAAAACCATAGCGCGCCGGCTACGTGTTTCTGTATGAGAAAGATGCATCCCATTATTAAAGATAAAGGGCTCGAAAGAAAAACGATAATTTTCACTGACGAAGCTTCGCTTAGCAGCGGAAAGCGTCAAACATTTTTGTGATAATCGATTAACCGATTATTATTTAACACGCTTCATTAATTAACATTTCAGCTAATAACCTTAGCGCGCACGTTATATTTACAAAATGTGGAGTCAACCAGTACTCAGAGCATGGCCTCTTGATAGAAACTCAGAGCCTTGCAGCAGTTTCGAGAAACACTTAGATAACTTAAAATCTGCAGCGAAGTACACTTGTACTACAGTATTCTGCCGTACTGCATCTGAGGCCTGGTCGTCACAGAAGACACAATGTACATTCTTCTATTGCTGAATTCCCGGAAGTAAATGACAATACCATTGAACTGTCGTTGCTTAACATCGTTCATTGTGTTTGATACACGTACATCTTCTGAGGTTCAGTTTCTGATTAGAAAAACAAATGGGGGTAAGTAAATTTATTATACAGAGGGATCATTCTTGAGTTTTATAGACTTTTTAGAAATAGTCTGCTGCAGATAACATAATTCTTCTAGCTCTTGAGCTAGATTATTCAGACAGGCGGACAATACTTGCACGAGAAATCGAAACACACATTTAACTAATTAACCAAAATGCACTAATTAACTTCTTTATTAGTTACTTTCCGGCGCACATTGTGATTTAGGAATGGTAGCCGTAGAGTTTGCGAGGCATATCCACTTGAAATGAGCTTATAGAATGACGCCAGTTTGGAGATATGTGTCATCAAAATTTCCGTAAGAATGCACTGTTGTTCCACTTACTTTTTTAACAAAATGCTCGTTCATGCATTGAAGCACAAAAGTAACTGGTACGCCCATGTACTTCGTTCCACCACTTTGGGAAATAACGTCTCGAAACTGATGTCATCCTGGAAATTAATTTCAAGTGGGTACGTCTTGCAAGCTAACCAGCTACAATTCGTCAGTTGCAATATGTGCCGTAACGTAATTAATTGGGAAGCCAATTAGTTAATTTCTGTTAACTAGCTGAATATGTATTTCGATTCCTCGTGCTAGTAAGGCCCGCCTCTTCGAGTAATCGAGCTCAAGTACAAGAATTATGCCATCTGCCACAGGCAATCTTTAACAATTCCCTAAAACTTAAAATTGATCAACCTTCATAACTATTTTCTTAAAATTCAATATCTCTGTTTTGCCCTCAGTGCATGGCTGATAACCCACGATGATGATGTGCAGAGCTAACAAAGGCAAAGACAAGAGAAGGCTTACATAGTACAATCTATACAACATTACCGTTACATTTCAGTCATGTGCTCTCTGCAAGATACTAGGCAGCAACGCTATTCAGTTCTGATAAGTAAGTGGACTAAGAACTGCGTTATCTGCGTTACCAAGTCAATACCCGCAAGGCTAAAAAAAATAATAATCCTTTACTGTATTTTATTCAGGTACGTCACAAAACATCTGCCGTTGAGACCAAGATTGCGCGCTTGGTCAACGCTCTGCTGTTACTGGGAATCCGTCTGTGGGAAAATTTACACGGTGCACCACAAGATGAGAGGGAATTATTATTTTTTTTTAATGCGGGAGGAACCGTTGTCGAAATTGAGCGAAAGTTAAATGTTATATACGATGCCACTACGCATTGTGCTGCGCTGTCGCCGTGCTTCACGAGATTCATTAGACCAGAATAGATTCAAATTCCAGATTCATACCATTAAGCCAGATTCAAAAGATGCTTTAGACCCTGCAGAATATTAAGGAACATAAGCGTGTGTGTTGTTAAGATCGGCCTGCAGCTATTTCAGCCCGCTGCACGTGTTCCAATCCAACCGAACGGGGCACACTTCAGAGAACTGCGGATAACCAGCAGCCACGTGGCGCGGGGTCAGCTCAGGGGAGTTCTCGAGGGGAGGTAATTGGCGGAACCTCCCCATGAGCTTTTCGAGAAACCAGACAATGTGCTATCCGGCCGCGTAAACAGGGACGGCTCAGAGTTCTACGAAGCCCCTCTGACGTCGGCTCCGGACCACTGAAAGCTGTGCGGCACTGAAACCTGTGCAACACGTGTATGTGAGCCCGCCTCCTCCAAAAGGGCGGGTCATCTTCAATGACGTCCAACTATGACGTCAAGTGGAGTGCTTATAAGCAGCGATTGCCGGCTGCTAGTGCGTGCTCGTAGTAGTGAACTGAGTGCTCGTTGTCATGCTCGAAATGTACTCGTGAGCTGTGTGCTCGTAAGCTGTTTGCTGTATGTTAGTGTTGCGGGCTCCATTTGGGAGTCACGCTAGACTGCCAATGTATACATCTTGTTTTAAATGTAAATACTGCAATTAAATCCTGCTCTCCTAAGTCCCGACGAAGAGTCAAGCTCCTTCCTACAGCTACGACTGCCAACTCTGACAGTGTGTGTGCGTGTGTGCGTGTGTGTGTGTGTGTGTGTGTGTGTGTGTGTGTGTGTGTGTGTGTGTGTGTGTGTGTGTGTGTGTGTGTGTGTGTGTGTGTGCGTGTACGTTTGCGTGTGTGTGTGGGGGGGGGGGGGGGCGTCGGCACGCGCCTGGTGGTGCACGGACGTAAACAGTATGCATCGAGCATTGAAAACACTTCAAACTGTACCGCGGCCTTTCTTGAGGGCGCGTTCGCTTCGTACGCAGATCATCCGTGCCGGCCTTACAGCGATAAGGTATGCGCAAGCCCTGCGCGTATAAGCACGACAGCCATTGACAACCGTCGGAGATTACGCACACATTGTGCCGCGTGGGCTTCTCGTAGAAGCGAGAGAAAAAGAAAGAAGGGGAAGAGCGTGGCCGTTAATACGACGCTACAGAATTGACACGACGTTCTTGATTTGTCATTCTTCTTCGTTCAATGAAGATTTTTACGCCCTCCGTGGAAGAAATACTGACAAGAGTCAGAGCTCCCTAAACAATTTACTGTAGTACTTGAGTATGGATCGTTGGTGCACTAGTAAGTACTTTATCTTATAGAAGAAACGGCAAAAACGAGAATCACGCGTATGGCTAGACAACGCATCCCTGTTGTTCTGTTTCTATAGTGTTACTCGACGTCCTGTGTTGCTTAACAGGAAGCTTTAGCTCGGGCCCAACTCCGACGCGGCCTATTCAAATACATGTACAACGCAAAAACGTTTTTCTGAGATAACCCCTGGACCGATTTTAATGAAGTTTGTTGCATTTGAGAGAGAAAGTTAAATTCTAGTGACTGTTGGAAGCGGAATTTCGATTTAGGTCCTGGATCTTGTTCAAAGAATATTCAAAAATACGGAAGTTCGAAAAAAATGGAAGGACGAAGTTTACAAATTCATAACTCTGCATCAAAAACTGATATCGCGGTTCTGTAAACGGCATCCATTAGACCATTGAAAGCGGACAGATATGATATGTCATTTTATATCTTACGTGAATTTGTTACGTTGTTTACAAAGGTTCTGCAAAAGCTGTATTTCCATATTACTAAATTTTTTTAGATTCATGTATAGCATATCAATTTTGTCCGCTTTAGATGTGCTATTAGATGCAATTAAAAGAATTGTATTATCATTTTTCGTTTTAGTGTTACAGAGTTGTAAACATTATAGTTTCTTTTTTTGAAAATTTGCGAGATTTGTCAAATTTTAATAAAAAATTAACGACATAAATCAAAAATTCGAAACCAACAGTCACTACATTTTAAGTTTTTCTTTTAAAAGCAACAAAACTCGTCAAATTTGGTGCAGTGGTTGCCGAGAAAAACGAATTCTCCTTTTACATGTATTTAGATAGGAGCACCCGAGCTAAAGCTTCCTCTTAATTTCTTTCGAGATGAAATATATAATAGCTGTTTCTATAAAGCAGTTTCGGTTTACCCACCCAGCAGCTGGACGTGTCACGACGTCATGATACGGGAGAAAGCGTGCACAGCATACTTGTTTATTTTCTCATAAGCGACGTCATCACACCTACCCTTATTGCTACACGACGTCAGTAAAATTTTCTGTGTGTCACGTCGTGATGATACTGTCGATAACGCCAGATCCTGCATTTACAGGTTGACCTCAGCATACCAAATCTTGTAGTACGGTCGTGTGGTCACCGAATGCACAGGCTATATATATATATATATATATATATATATATATATATATATATATATATTCACAGGGAGCGGCAGAGAGGAAGGTCGCGTGAGAATCACGCCAACTCGACCGTTTTGGCGCGGGAGATTCAAATTGAGGAGCAACAAAGAGACCTTCGGTGGCAATTTTCGACGCAGCAGAGTGAGATTATGATGGCGAATAGAAAAACGGCGATAGGCTTCCAGGTGAGCAATTTTTTGCTCTTAGTCGGCTTTATGTTTTCCCTTAGTGTCCCCTTCGATTAGCATACTTATCCCCTCTCCTCAATTCTAGACTTCTACATCTCATCAGTTTCACGTTACGCGCACTCGAGTAGACGGGACGGGATGGCTTCATCTACCCAACCATGCATACGACCTTAACGCGAGTCGGCGCGGAAGGCTAGTGTCTATGGTCAGTGTATATGACATAGCGCTGCGGAGCACGAGGTCGCGGGTTCGACACCCGTCGCGGCGCGCCCGCATTCCGATGGAGGCGGAATGCAAAAAAAAATAACAATAGAAAACGAGAGAAGGAAGAAAAACGCTCAAGTATGCGGTGCTTTGGGTGCAAGTTAAAGAACCGCGGGTTGTCAAAGTTGACCAGCAGTCGCGCCCTACGGCGTCCCTCGTGACCCATTGTGAAATTTCGTGGCGTTATAATCCCCACGATGCGAATTAACGTATAGGCCGGTGCGCGCATGCGCGCACGCTGTCTTGTTTTGCGAGTCGTTATCCCGCGACCCCGACCCGCGCAACTGCTCGCGACCGACGCGTGCCCCGCGCACGCACTCTACTCGAGCCGGTCGACACCGCGTCCTGTTGCCGGCCGACAGCACTTTCTGGAGTGCGAGCGACCAAGTGTCGCGCGTTGCGCGCCTATCAGCTGCCGTTGCCGGCGCCGCGACCAGACCGGCCGTCCGACTCAGCTTATTGGTTCTTGCGGCGAACACACGAGCGGTGTACAACGGCCGTGCAGCCAAGCCAAAGCCGCCAACGCTATATAACCCTTCGGGCGATACAACACGAAGAATACATATTACGTAGATCGTATAGAGACCACGTCGAGGAGGTTTGCAGGAGCTGGGCATTGGGATTCGCACTTACCGCTTACCAAATTCACAATACGAGGAAGCCCCAAACGAACGGCAGAGCGAGAGAGAGGGCGAAGCGAATGCACTGTCTCTAACCGAAGATAAAAAATGAACGGAGAAGATTTCGCAAGGCGATGGGTAGCAAGCGATTAATATCGTTTATCAATGGGCGAACGAGAGCTCCCAAAGCTGTTTGAAGAACGTTCTTGCGAGGGGCCCGGGCTGTTCACGGGGCCACCAATTACGCTGGCGGGAGATCACACGAGCACCATACGAAGAAGGCTCATTAGTCGGGCAATGTGGTATACAGCGGTTCAGGCTATAAGCGGCATTTCAACAACCGGGTACCAAGAGGGAAAGCGTACAGGGTGTACAAGCCCGCATGGACCCTGACTTCAAACTGAGAGCGTACATAAAGCACGAGACGACTACACATAGTTGTTACTCCATGAACTATGCATACGGACACCATTCCCCTTCCCATGCCGGATACTTTCCCTCGGTTCCCCAGTGGTTTCCCACAAGGCCACCGCTGTGGTTTCTCAACGGTGGCGGGAACGGACGCATCAACAGCCAAAAAAATCCCGCGACACCATATAACGCCGTAAAGTGCAGCTCCAATACTGCACCATCGCGAGCTGTTTAACTCCAAGTCAGAATCAGTTCCGTTGCCATGCAAGATCAGCCAAGGCAGTTCCTTCTTGAATCCTGCAGTAGCTGTGCCGCAAAGCACTGTGGGCAACCCTCCGCATTGGTGCAACACCTCTCCAGAGCCGCCTGCACTCTCCCGAGCCGAATAAATACTTAACGCGGCGAGCTCGGAGGCCACGGCACGAGTAGGGAAACCAGCTTCCCATCTTCCCCCGTTGACCTCTGTCCCCCCGTTGTAAGCCGCAACCAAGCGCTTTTTGACACGTATTTCGCCAAGCGCGTCCAGCCATTCAAACCACTCGCTGAAGGTAAGCCCGACTAAACGCGACCTGACGCCCACTCACCTCGACATGCTAGCGTTCGCATGAACCCAGTGACCTGAATCAACGTAAAAGCAGCGCAAAAAAAAAAAAAAGTTGGGCTAAGAAAACACATGTGGAAAAGGACGCCCTGTTCCCCGTGCGTGTATCTGAGTCTTTTAGCGCTGTAGTTGGGTTCGTTTCCGATGAAGCAACCAGCACTAAAGTCAGTGCGCTACCGGTGGCCTGATGAGTCGATGTGATGCAGGTGGTGGTCCAACTCATCCCGACTTTGTCAGGCTCGTCTAAGCACCGCTACTGCATGTGATTATTACGGTCAAGTTGCAGGCACCTATGTGCTCGATCTCATTTACTACGCGCAATGCAGCAAAAACATACGCGTCGCGTCGATCACCTAGAGAGGAGAACCAAAAGGGTTTCTCATATACAGGCTGCCATTCAACGACCTTCGCGCGACGCGGTTTGTATGCGGAAGCTTCACGGAGCGATTATTGGCGCACAATTGACTAGCCGCCCTCCCTTCTCGGGAAAACGCAGTCGGTTCTCGTTGCTGATCAGTTAGCACGAGCCCTGTGGTCAGGGCTGCGCCACAAGGGGTGGGTGAGGCGGAGTGAACGCATGAACGCTACAGAGAACAATGGACGGCAATCGGGAAGAGAGTGCAACGACTGCTGATTGCAATCACGCGAGACACGGGGCTCTTCGACACCTGGTGACACACCCCTGAGCTCAACTCGCAGAAGCCTCGGGCACAACAATTGCCGGCTATGTTTGCCAGGCTATAGCCCCCAGCCTGCTGCGACACCACCAACAACAACACCAACCATAGACGGGCAATCGGGAAATTTTACTCGGAACAGCGTCCGGGTTGGAATCCCGCACCAGCACAGGGTAACAGGCTAATGCAAGTATGAAAGGGTGAAAGCCTGTTCTAAACCTGTTCCAAAAGAGTTCAGCCGGAGTTCCGATGCAAGTGCGGCAACACCACAGAGAAACTTGGAAGTGGCCCTCGCAAGCCGCTTATAGCGTACACAAAACTATGGCAATGTTGTCGCGGCGGACTGCGCTATACGCATACCAGGCCGTGCTGGGCACTCGAGGCTCGTGACGGAAGGCGACTCCAACGCAAAAGGTCACGTGGCGACGCTACACGCGAGATCGCCGCCCTGAATGGCCGCGTTACGCTTCTCCAGAGCCAACATCGTTGCTGCTTCAAGTACGAGAGCTTTGTGTTTTGAAATTCGTACTATAGTCCGCTGTAGGAGGTCAGCATTTTACGACGATTCCAGCTTGGAAGGTGAACGCCACGATATATATATATATATATATATATATATATATATATATATATATATATATATATATATATATATATATATATATATATATATATATATAGTACTGAAATCGGGACTATATATATATATATATATATGTATAGTACTGAACTCGGGACACATCAAGACAGGGGACGAACATTATTCAAACGGGAGAGTGGTGAAATGAACCGAATTGCTGGATCACGCGGCTGCGACTGCCGCTATCGCCAAACGAAGGGTACACGGAACGTAGCTCCCGATGATGAGCGGTTATTGCCTCATGGGCTTCTTTTTTTTTTTTTCGTACGCTCTAAATAGAAGCTCTCCAATCACGCATGCTATCCTTATCGCGCTGCATTGTTTCGCTTCTCGAATAATGCGCGCTAAATTCGATCGACGGCGGACCTTCGCATCTGCACTTCGCTAACACTGTCCTTGAGCCGGTAGCGCGTCACTCTCGAGCCCCCGTGCCCAACGTGCTTTGAGGTCGTACCTGAAGCTCAATGCATTTAGCGCGCCCAAAGTACTCTTTATAGGAGTCCTCGAAATATATAAACTGAGAGGTACTGAGTTCACGCGGTGTGCTCATTGGAAACGTACCTGTCACCCCGTTGCTAAGCTCATGTTGTAAGGTACGTGCGAGCCTATTATCATTCACGTGCAGTATCTATTCACGTGCAGCGTATTCACGTGCAGCTCTACGACGCGCAGTATGCGCGTACTTCAATTTAGGCGCCTCAAAGGCCACGACCGAAGTTTACTCGACCATTTTTCATGTGCTTCGTTACCTCTAACGACGCAGTATACATTTACGTGTGTTGAATCATGCAGTTTGAAATTTTCCCCGCTTCAGTGTGCGAAAAGCAACATTATTGATTGATTGATTGATTGATTGATTGATTGATTGATTGATTGATTGATTGATTGATTGATTGATTGATTGACCGACCGACCGACCGACTGACTAAGTGACTGACTGACTGACTGACTGACTGACTGACTGACTGACTGACTGACTGACTGACTGACTGACTGACTGACTGACTGACTGACTGACTTACCGACCAGAGTTTAAAGTCTCGAAGCAACACATCCGCTACGAGGGACTCGGCGTGCATTGGAGTGACCCGCTTTAATTTTGACCGCCTGGAGTATATACCTTAAAGCACAGCTCAATATAACCGCATCCAAGGCCGGGTATCCAAACCGCGACCTTGCGCTCAGCTCCACAACGCCACAGTCGCCGAGACATTATCGCCGTACAATTTCACTTGCTCGTACAACTCTAACTGCACAGCCCACAAAACAGGAGCGGCCGGCATGCACACTCGAGATGCCAACGCCTCCAGTTCCCACACGTATACTACACGAGTAATACGCAAGAGTCGAGGCATATATATATAAGAACAAGCAGCGATGCATGAACCATTGCGTGACTTCGAACAATATGGGGCATACTTGTTTCCAGGAGAAAGTGCGGAAAACAAACGAAAAAGGTCAAGTACCCGCCGAACGCTTATCGGCGGCACGCCATACAGCGCGACGCCAGCGTGGTTTTCGAGGAGGGGGCCTCCCTCTGCTCAAGACGCCGCGGTTTGGCCCGGCACCGATGGCCGTGTGAGAAACGAAACCGCTATCGTGCGCACGTTGCACTGAGCACAGCGAAAGCTAAGAACGGAACAAGGATTGCGTTTTTTTCTTTCTTTCTTTTGCCCAAATATGTACGGCAGAGCTATCATCATCGTGATCGATCCCATCTGTTCCTCTTTGCCGGACGACAACAAGTGTTACCGCACGCTGTTCCCGTGGGAAATGTTCCGCGCGTGTTCTCGTAATTTAAAATTACGACCTATGTGTGCTCTGTTCACAAACAGGGACACTCGCACACATAATGTGGGAATGCACCTCACTCCCGTTCTCTCATCCCCCCGTCAGCAGCAAGACTGACCGGACAGCCTGGCTCAGGTCCGGGGACGGCGACCGACTGCTTGAACTGGTGGACTGGGCGGAAAACGCCAAGCAGGCCCAGCGCCTTACTTGAGCCCGATCCCTCAGCCACCCCCCCTTTCTCCTCCCCGCTTTCAATAAAGTTTACCACCACCACCAAATTTACCGCGTTATTCGGGAGCGACATACGAGCTCCAACACTATTTCGCGTGGAAGGGTCAAAGCTCACACTCGAGTGGGGGGAAGCGCTTATAAAACAAAGATTATTCCTAGCTCGCTTTCTCCATACCATTTCCGTACGAATAACACGGAAAACATACGGAAATATAAGAATGCACACAAATTCGTTTAGTAACGACGTGGCGGTAATGTCCGCAACTCGCGCGTATACAGTGTTGTCGAAACTTCGTGGAATTAAAAGCAAGCAAACGACTTGAAGGAGACAAGCAGTTGAGACATTAGTTTTCGAGAATTGTGCCCTAGGTCCTCGCATAAACACAAGGGTGATACGGCGCAAAAACACAATCCGATGCACAGAGTTTCGTACAGTCACTAGGGTGAACTGTGGCGCTAGTGTCTACAGGAACTGCAAGCAGGGCAGTTCAGCCAGGATGGAAATGATGGCTACAGTACATGGATTTGCCTCAACTTCGTCCTTATGGCTTTAAATGGCTTCGTGACTTTGCAGAGTGACCATCTTTAAGAAAGCGCTATGCATAATTCCGTAAACATTATTAAAATTGTCCGACGGAAGGATTCGAACAGAGGACCTCTAGCACAGAGACCCGATATCGAAACTATTACGCCACGAACCCAAGGACAAGCGGAACCATTGCAACCACCAGTGATTGTGCGTGCTTGCCGAGTCTTATCACCTTCTGCATTAAAACAAGTTCACTCGCCATTCCGGCCCTACGAAAGCGGGTGTCCAGCGATGCTGTTGCAAAACCACCACTACAACTGCTGAGGGGTATGCGATGCTTTATCGATGGTTCGGGTGCTTGTTTTGACCTTCTTCTTTATTGAAACGCACGCTGTTCTGTGTTTTGTACGCGTGATTCCGATGAATGCATGCACTGTCCGTTTCGCTTTGCTGAGTGCTTGTAGCCTCTGCCTTACGAGGGAGATGAGCCATTGCATTACTTTACTTGCTCAGGGGGGGGGGGGGGGGGGGGTACAGCCATTAGAGATGATGGTAATTTCTGCTCACGGTCGGACACGAAACATGCCGACCATCGAAAGAATAACAGTTTCGCTGTAAAAAAAAGTATAAACTGCTTTCAAATTTAGGCCAATTTAGGCCCAGATAAAGCGCACTAAACGAAGCCACAAGAAATTCTAAAGCCACAAGCACGAAGACCAGACAAATCCACGTACTATCCAATATTCCCATGGTGGCTGAAGGATCGCAGCGCCAGATTTACGTCTAGTAACTGTATGAAACTCTATGGTCAGGTGCTTGAAAGAAGAATGTCACGTGAGGAATAAGCCCGACAAGAGCAACAGCATGGGCTCGCTAAGTTAAGAAAAAGTCAGAACGAGATTTCTACGTTTCGCTGCCCAAACCGTTCACTGGTTCACAGCTCGATAGCAGGCTATACGGTGGTGGCCTTGTCGTGGATCAAGCCCACCACCATAACATGTCTGCCACCTTCTGAGTTGCAACGTTTCGTCTATAGTTGTGGTCTGATCAGCTAGTTTTCTTTTTTTTGCTAGTTTATTTTATTTTGTTTTCACACGCAGTTTTTCGTCAATGAAGGCATAGCATGTTGATTCCTTACCCATGTCGTCTTAATGTTTCAAACGCATTAGGGGGTTTTAGATCTTTCGCGCCCAATGATCAGGCACGCAAACCTCCGAACTTACAAGAGAACGCAAAGAGAGTACAAGATAACGCAACGGGCTTACAATTGAGTTTGGGTTTTGCATACACAAAGCTGCTTGGGCGCGATATTTCCAAAACTCCCTATTATGATCAAGGGAACTGTATTGCGGCCCGTCACCATGACTTTTTCATCGCCATCGTGAAAAAATGGGGGCCCCCGAAACGTCGCAAATGTGTAACTTGTTACTATTGAATTTCACGCGTGAATGTATAACTTTACTGAACATCTGAAAGCAAGCTCGCGTTAGCTTTCTCGAGAAGCTATTGATTGGAGCATTTTAGCATCTCACAGCACGCACGACAGCTATACGCCAAGCTACGAGAGACTCGCGTGGGCCACAATACGCGAAAACATAATAGGTTCTCGTTGTACGCGGCACACCACAAAACACGAAAGCATAATTGTGTTTTTGTTGTCGATATGAAGCACGAGTCTTTACAGTTGGAAAATATTGGATCTCCTGAAGAGCCCGTTAGACTAGCTGCTCTCTGTTTTACAGCGACGGACACAGACGCTTGTTCCGTGTAATGTCGAAGTATTTAGGGAACGGGCGGCAGTAACAGCCGACTTTTCAACTTGCAGATGCTTGCTGCATGTATTATAGAAAATACGGTGTATAGCGAGGGTGCCGTAGTAATTTCCCACACCGTTTCATTTCGCAAGATTAATAGTTCTCTAAAGCTCTTCGCGCAAGGAATTAAACCACAGAGTGCATCAAATTTGCATTCTTCTCAGCACGTGTACGGGAAGTATTTTCTCTCAGCTATCAGTCTAAAGCAGGAACGAATATACGGAGAAAAACAGATATAGCGTGAAATGAGAATTTGCCTTGAATTTGTCGATTATCATTACAATTTTTATTTATGTTGTAAAGGGGCACTCACATGCTGTATATCCAAAAAACAGACATTGAATAACGACTCACCAAAGGCTGCAACGAGTGCCAGATTGTTGGGTAACTGACGGCTAACAACTCGGAGGCGTTAGGAAAAAAAGAGCCACCGATACTTCGAAAAATACAATATGAGGACAAATCACGAAGAAGGGAATGATTACGAGGGCATTGAAACGTACACATACTACACCGTTTAATTTTTAAATCCGCACTTAAATGCGAGAGTTATGTGAAAGGCTAACTCAGATACCATGCTTGATTTTTGCTTCTTTTCGAGTAGGTATAACCCAGATTTGCAGCACACGGCAGTGTTCCGACCGCAGTATCAACCGGAAGTCAGAAAACTAGCCATAGTTGTACGACGGACTGACAAAAGAACCTATAGCAGCAAGAAGGCTAAGGTTCAAGCCACAACACCTGAACCCCACGTGACGTTCTTGAACATTAACGTTATTTCTGTGTGATGCGTCCCGTGGTGGGTGAAACACAACGGCTATGAGCCATAAGTGAACAAGGTAATTGGGCGGGAAAACGGAGTTCTCCATTGAATTCAGCTGCACTACATAAAACAAGGACTGGAATGAGAGTAACCACGGGACCGACAGTTACCAACATTCAGTGGACCCTTACCGACTTGACCAATTCGTATAATTTATCCTGCCGAGCAGGATCTCGTGATTGATGAGCGTGGTTTCGTTTCGGCAGCGCGGCGACGTCTCGCGAGCAGTCGATTGCAACTCCATGCCAATTTGCCGGAATTCAACACGTTGCTCATCTGTAAACACTTTGATTTGATCACGGTCGGTCAGTCAAGAACATTGTTGAAGTCCTGAGAAGTTTCAAACCGTTGAAGATCCCACGCGGGGAACTCCTCCGGCCGAAACCGAAGGTCACGGTGATATTTTTTTTTTTCGTCTACAGACTATATAGTGCTGCGCACACGCCCGCTATACAGACCCGCATGCATATAGCCCTCCGACCTATGAAGGACGCGTTGGTATACACCGGTCCCTCATCGGTTCAGCGGTCAACAAGCAACGTTTCTTTCATCGCAGACAACATGCTCACCTGAGGGAAAGGACGGTAAGACTGGTTGCCGGCGTCGGGAAGACGTTCCTGGTGATCTTCTCCAACCTGGTGAACGATATCTCCAGATCCCGAATCTCCAGGCCCAGGAAGGCGCCTTCGTCGACGTGCTCGAGGCTGCCGCCCTGCACCATGACGTGCGTGAGGCTCTTGGGCATGAGCGAGAAGCTCTTGTCCAGCCTGGGGAAGTCCGACGAGAAGATGAACAGCCGCTGGATGTTCTTCAGGCGTCCCAGGGCGCTCCAGTGCAGCTGCTCGAGCCCCTTGGCGCGCTTTATCTCGATCATGGCCAGGGTGTCGTCGAAGCCGTCGAAGAGGTTGCTCGCGTTGCAGATGTTCGTGAAGTCGGCCATGTACGTGTACAGCTCGGTCACGCGCACGCCGCTGAACACGTCCGAGGGCGCGTCCTTGAGGTTGTACTTGGACAGCTCGAACTCGAACACGGACGAGCCGCGAAGCGCGGTCAGCGCGTTCTTGAGCGCCCGCCGGTCCACGTCCTTGCACTCGACGCGCTCGTAGCTGTGGTAGCTGAAGCAACTGCAAGGCCGCAGCAAGTCCTTCTTGAGACAGGCCGTGCCCACGGGCTCGACGCACGGGCCGAGCGCCAGCTGGAGGAGCACGAGCAGGGGCAGCCGCAGCGTGGCCAGGGTAGCAACAGGACGGCCCGATCTCCGGGAGTGGGAAGCCATGAGTGTACACGGTAAGGCGGATGTAGTTTTCTTGATGTAGATAGCGGCTGGCCAGCGCGCCGTGTCTGTAGAAGTTGCCGTCCTCGAAGCTACTGCCTCGACGCCACCGTGCTACCGCCGCTGCTGCTGCCGCTGTTCCGGGGCCCAGCCTTTCTGCTGCCGCCTGCGGTTGCTGTCACAGCCGGGACCGAAAAGAAGCGCCAACGAGGTTCGAGGAGAGGAGCGCTGGCGGCGGGCCTCGCTGATAGTGACTCCACAGTCTCACCTGCTGCCGCTGCTGCTCGCTGGACGTCACCTTCCTTCTCCTCTCTATCTCTTTTTGCTCTTTCCAAAATTCTTTTGATGCATTTTTCTTTTTTGTTACCGTACCACCCCACGCGAAACCTCGGATGCGCGACCGGCCGGGCAGCGAGCGTGTCGCCCCCAATGTCCAGACCGGGAATTAACATCGCCGAGCGCTCCGATAAGGGACAACCGAATTTCGCAGATACGACACCAGGTAGCGGAAGATTGCGGACGCGCAGGAGTCCACTCCAGAGTCGCGTGGGACGAGCCCGATAAAGAGAGGACGGGCACGTCGTCTCTCCTTTTGTTACTTGTTCCCGGGTTCCGATGTCTTGCCGCATGCTCCTTTCGGAGAAGAAAAAAAAGCAGGAGCGGCACTAGCAAGCCGAAGAGCGTGCCTGAGATAAATGTTTCCCACGGGCTATTCGTATACTAGCGTGCCCTCCACCGTTCGTGTATCATGCACGTGCCCCATTAGCGTCCCATGCAGAACCCGCTCGCGTTGCCGTGCTGCAGGAGTTTTGGCAGTCAGAACTGGTTCTTCGTAGGGAAAGGTCGAGGTCTTATTTATCGTTACTCTTCTTTTTTTTGCCCCGTTATCGCCAACTCCTTGTTGCGTCGTGTGCCCCATATCCGCACGCTTATAGCTTCCGCCCGTATCGCTGTGCCATTCCGCTTGACAGTCGTTTTTGAAAGGCTGCTGCTGCTGCTTAAGTTCTTTCCTGTCTAGGGATGATCCGTTAACACATTTCTTATTCGATTAACGATTAATCATTCATCATTTTAGCCTTTAATCAATTGATTGCTTTCGACTGAGTGTTTTTATTGATTAATTGATTAACTGAAATTCTTGCCGGGAACTTTTAAAAAGGTTGAAACACAGTTATCTACTCTTGTAGGAACCAATTTGAACGTTTGAGATGCGGAACCAAGTTAGAAATACCAGAGTATATATTCTGATAGAGAATCATCTTTGTTAAAGATTAGAGTTGGCACTGCTGGTCTTTGAAAAGACAAATAAAATGGCACTTAGAGTAGAATTAAACAGGATGCATGACACTAGTGAATTCCTGTACAGTAGAGTTAAATAATAAATAAGAAAAATGGCAACAAGTGAAAGGTGAAATTCAACTAAAGTATCCAAGAAAATGTACTATGCACAGGGGAGAAGAAAATTACTGGGTTAGGATTTTAAGCCACATGCTCTTTTCTATAGAGCGAAGGTATGTCAACTGGCTTGGATGTTTGAGTGAAACCGACGCCTTCTTTGAATGGCCGCACAACCAGCACGTGAGAATAGATTTAGAATAGACGCTATGGATTTGCTGGATTCGACATGAACTCCACCGCTATGTCAAATACGTGCTCCTTACCGGCGCGAATGCTGTGCCAAGGTCTTTAGTGAAGTGGCAGTGACACTGCAATCAACGACTGGGTTGCTATAGTGTACTTTGAGTTGCGAGAGCATTTCTAGCCTCCAGCTTCGGACGACGTGTGCGGTGAGGGGTGTTACGATCGGCATGCGGGGGCTGGCGATCTTCGGAGAAGCGACCTCCGAACCCTTCCCAGCCCGCTGCTACGACTCGCTTTGTAAAGACGACAATGCGCCGCCTCAACAACCGAACGGCGCCGGCATGTCTAGCCATGTTCGGCGGGCCGAGTATTGTTACTCTATTCGCTGTCGCGTTCACGGTTTGCTTGGAGCGAGAGAACTCCTGGAATGGATGTTTGGCCCCAATAGTCGTCACAGTCAATGGACAGACGCGGCGGCCACTAACTGCGGGGTCAGCTCTGGGATCAAGAGGCGCCTGCTCGGGTCAAGACCTCTGTCTACGAAAACCCTCTCACCTCGGTGTGTTCAGTGAAACCATAGTGCGGAAGTGAGTGTGTTAACCCTCCCCCTCAAAGGCGGGTCGACGACGATGACTTTGGACGCTCCCATTGGTCGAAGGTTGAACGGCAGTTTTTCTTCACCTAGGGATCTAGGGAGGACAGAGTGTTTTTAAGCAGCCGTTTCCGGCTCTTCGGTGTGCATTCTCTTTCAGTCATGCTAGACTGATGAAGTGTAACGTTCTCCAGCCTTCATGTAGATATTGTAAATAAATCTCATATTCCTCGTTCTCGATGAGAACAAGTCACTCCCTTCAACAACGTCCTCAGCGTGGATGAGTCGGACGACGGCATGGGCCAGCTACCATTTCTTTCATGCCCAACCCCAATCCTTACAGTGGTGAAGAGAGTGGAAGCGCTCGGCTCGGCATGACTCGGAACTCGTAAAAACAGTCGACATTCGTTTCACCTACAGCCGCAGAATCTCTGCTCGTGCTCCGCCATTCTTGTGCGATATAAAAATTTGTGAGCCAAACTCTAGAAAACGATTAATCGAACAGGTCTATTCGATTAAGTCGATTAAATGAAAGGTGGGCATCGATGAAGATTACTCGTTTTGCGGGGTACCTTTAATCGATTAATCGTTCATCGATATTACCAACCCTATTCCTACATGCCTCTTCTCTCGCTGGCTTTACTAGCAAGACGAAATGGAAGTGGACGAAAGGATGTTCCACATCCGCCCACCATGGCTCTGAGTGGCGCTGGCTAACACTCCAAGTGCTAGGTCAAGTAAACATAGATACCTAAGTTAGTGGATGGATTGATAGCCGTCGACGCAGCATAATTGGTAGTGCAACCCACCCGTAATGCTCAGCTTGTGGGCTCGGCCCCCACCGGCGACAATTTATCTGTTCTTCCATTGGCTATATATGGTCATGACTAACAAAATCGAGCCCCTCGGTCTCCTTTCTTCTCTCGCATATATATATATATATATATATATATATATATCATCATCATTGTAGCGGAGTGTGGGTCTGCTCCAGTCCACCGCCAGTTGCACTTCGCTCCTCGAAGCGGCAGGACGTGTGCTGAGTGAGCTTTTGAATAACGCTTCGAAATGACGCGAACGCGGTTTAGATCACGGCTCCTGGACCTCAAAGAGCTGAGGTGTATTGCTAACGACGCATTTCTCTCGTATTCACCGCTAAATCGCCACAGACTCTTTCTTTTCTTTTTTTCTTCTTGAAGGCGACGCTTTCTATAGGCGAACCCTCCCGTACTTTACCGACTGTGGCGGCGGCGGCGGCGCATTTATGTGTTTAGAAAAAGTTTATTTCAACGACAGCATACGAACACGGAGTCACAATCGCTGCACAATTGCACCATGCACGACGACAACATATACAAAAAAAAAAGTAAAAAGTACGAGGCATTGCAAAGTAGTGTCCTGTCCGAGTCCTTACTCACTGACATATGACCACATAGACCCACGGAAAGGCACAGTTACACATAAACTAATTGTTACGTGTATAAAATGATGTTCGATACATACAATGTACACAATGGTTAAGTACATTGATGGCGCATTAATTGTTTTTTGTCGAGTAGCTCACACGCAGGAGAGCACTCATGTAGCAAGGTCGGTTTATATGTAGCCTTATCTGCGCTATACCCCTAGACGATGAGCAGAACGAGAACAAGGTGAAAGTGGGAGCCAACGTTTTGACAGGTGGACTTGACGACAAGCCCATTGTCGAAACGTCGGCTCCATGCCTTCACCTTGTTCTCGTTTTGCTCATCGTCTTGAATTTCCATCTCCCGCCTTCCCCGTGTCTTTCCTGGATCTATAACCCTGGAGTTGTGCCGGTTACCGGCTCCGTTCTCTACGGAATTACGCAGTGAGACAACAAACGGTACCTAAATATCACCACTGAAAAAAAAAGAAGAAAAAAAAAACATTACCTGAAGCGCATAGTTCCTTTATTAAATCCAAGCTTTCCACGACTTCTTTTCTCACTGTATGGCGCGTGTGCTCGGTAGACGTCTTGCGCACCGGCGGTCCTGCAGATAGTGTCGGACAGTAAACTGGGGCTGGCCTCGCAAACGGCGTGACGAAAACTTGCCACGAATCCCGGAGGCAGTGTATTCCGCGGTCGCGCGGTGCGAAAAAACGCGTTGCAGTTGTACGTCGTTTGAATGAAACCCTTCACGAAAGCTTTGCTTCACGTAGATTAAAAAATGTGTGTTGGATCTGCATGGATCTTTTCTTTTTTTTCGAAAACGGCCACATCGTTTGATCATACAGAGAGCCGGCTCGTCCAAGCCGGCTCGCCGCGAAGCAGGTTATCCGTTCCTATATGCTTATAGCTTCCTATATTAGATACAGAATGGATGCCAAGGGAAGTGATCAGGATGCGCAGATCAGAACTTTCAGTAGTGAAGTGAGACATGACGATCTGCTTCTGTGCTGACAAAGTGCGCTGTGGCAATATCGTTTCTGAAGTTTCTGCGCAGCAACCGCTGCTCGTGTAATCTTTACGCAGTAAAGCTCAGTTGAAGTTCGGCGACTGTCCTGTGTGCATTCTTTCTGCCTCCTGTCCTGAAATCGCGCCGTCATAAGCATGTTCCATCAAGCCAGCAACCAACTAGCCCATCTAAGTCTGTTAAAGGGAAGGGAAGCGCAGGCGAGCACGGCAGGAAATTAGAGGGAGTGATGAAACTGGGAAACGCACCGGCGTACGTTGGAATCGGCTTGCACAACACGGGTGTAATTGGAGACCGATGGGAGAGGCCTTAGGTCCTGCACCAGTGGACATCAAAGTTGGCCGATAATGATCGTGATGACGATCATGTTATGCTTAACGAATCACACTTATCATCGCGCAACGAGCAGCGGAAAGAGAACTGAGAGGCGTAATTAACGTTAAGAGGCAAAGGAAGTCAGCGGGGATAAAAGGGGATAGCCGATACCCTATATTCGAGACTGCACGGGAAGCAAAGGAGTTCGGCAGGCAGGCTATTTAACGCGCAGAGCAAGGTGCCAATCGAAGAGAAACGCAGCAATGGGCGGGAGACGATCGGGCAGTGTGATGAAATCAGTTTCAAAGCACAGCCTGTACACCGGACAACACAAGACGCGCGCAATTCAAGATTGCTGGGAGAGGCCTTCGTACTTCAGTCGAGATAATTAAATTAGGCTGTCGATGATGACTGCAATTGTGCTGGTAGCAGAGGACCTCCCCCGCGGTCTTACCCGTGCAGAGGAGGTTGCGCTTCGGAGGATCCGGGTCGGGGTTGCCTTCACTCCTGCCGTGACTCGGAAATGGCCGCACTTTCGCCAGTTATATCCCCGCCCTGGCTGTCCAGTATGCAAGTCGCGAAATGCTGAAGCCGACATCCACCACCCGCTGTGGGTTTGCCATGCATTGAAACCGACGAGGCTCCGGCAACTCGCAGCAGCGGGACTTTCTACGCATAATCTAAGCGATTACATTGCGTGGACGCAGGGGCCACATTATCGATCCCTCTTGGACTTCATTGGATCAGCAAATCTTTTCTCATTCATTTAGTCATCCTTATTCACCCCCATCCCATACCCATGTATGCCCTGAGGCATTTACCCTCGCATTAGAAGAAAAATGACGTGTTCATGCCCTGCCATTCGTGGACGCGGTATATACATGCGGGTGCTTAACGCTCAAAACGTTGTTACTCGTCTGACTTTTTCTTGCTTTGTTTTGTGTCTGTCTACTGCTCCAGGAAATGCGTGGAAAAGTGGGCAGCAACAAAACCATTAGCACGCGAAGTGTGTAACTTCGGGCTGTTCCTTGTTTGCGCAAGCCTTCCCCACAACCTGTCCGAAAAGATAGTGACGGGACAGCCTTTGTGGGGCCACGGGCTTTTCTAACCGCGCATGTTTGTCGGCAGTGGAAACGAGTGCGAGCCTAGAACAAACAGCACTCGCGCAAGCCACGCGAGAAACGCCCGTCAGCTTGTTGCGAGAAGAAAGGTGCAAGCTGTAGACACGCTCCTGCAGTGGTATATGTCGGGAAATGCTGTTTGCACTGCAGAAATATGCGTCCCCTCGACGAGAGGTATCATGGAGGCCGGAGGAGCCAATTGCGACAGGACTCGATGCTGGGTTCACGTATTTGTTTATGAATACCGCGATCTCAGAGAGATCATAGAGCAGGGGTGGTACCTAACAAAACTGTTTCATACAGTAAGGCGCGAAACACGCGAAAAAAAGAAAAGATATACTGTGTGTAAAAAAAAAAAAACGAATAACAGAATTTGTTACAGTCAAAGGGTGAAAAATCAATAAGTAACAAAATTGGTTTCTAAGCAAAAAGGCAGAACGAGACCCTAAATAACACTGCCAACTAAAATATCATGTCGTGGCCTGCAGGGTACACCAGCTAACTATACAGGATGTTCAAAATTTTCTTAAAGTTAGGCACTGGGAGGCACGCGAAGACCACCTGTGCAAATAAGTTATGTGGCCAGGGGGGCACAAACTGAGATGATAATTATCGCTGTCAGCAGCCCAATAAACTAAATTTGAATAATTAACTTTTTGTTGACTACAGTAAGTTGGTATGTTTGTAATGAAAAGTTAGAGGCAGTCGTGTTTTTACACGGTATCAGTTGGAAGAATTTTTCTATAGCGTGTCTGTGCTCGGAGATATCCCACTCCAAATTTTAATTATCATTCGCATGATTGCGCAGGCAAGAGAGTGAGGATCCGCGCAAAGCTCCTCCCTGATGTCACGCGGCTGTTGCGTGCGTCGTTTAGTCTGACAGCGGGGCGGAGGCATTGGCGAAGATGACAACTCTCCCCCTTCCCCTCTCGGCTGGCAAATACGCTTCTGTATACCGTGCGGTGGTCTGCACGTTAAATAACCCCGCGAGCGGTCAAAATCGAACAGGAATCCCCCACTATATCCGGCGGGCCTCACAATCAGATCGTGGTTCTGGCAAACCTGAAACGCCAAAATTTAATTTTGAACAGAGCGCGAAGGAGCCCACGAAGGAGTGAGACACTCGGAGAACGATAACCTTGTCGTAAAAGAGTGACTCAATTAGCGCCAAATTTGTCCGACGCAGCATCGCGAAGTCCATCACGACATCAAAACACGGTGCGTAGAACGAAAGTAGGTGGTTTCAAGAGGAACGCCAACCTATAAGGGGACCACTTTCAATAAGATTAGTGGAATTTAAGAAAGAAAACTACGTTCTACCGGCCGTCGGATGCCGAATTTAGTTTCATGGATTTCGATGCTTTACAAAAATTGCCAAAGATCGGCAACATTAAAAAGAAAAAAAAAAAACACTTGTAGCAGGAAGTTTACAAATCCATAACTCAGTACTAAAAACAGATGCCGCTGTTTATAAGCTGCATCTGCTCAAGCATATCTGAAGCGGACAAGTGTGATACATGAATTTATAGCTTACGTGCATGAAGTTACCGCAATGCCTAGGGTTTTTGCAAAAATCCTGCTTACAAATTAGTGGTATATTACAGAGTGGTGTAAGTGCACTAAGTATGTTCTCTTTAGATGCCTTAATACTGGACGCAGTTTGCAGAATTGCGATATCGTTCTTTATATCCGAGTTAAAAAGCTGTAAACATGATAGTTTTGTTTATTCTGATGCAATTTTTATAACTATCTTAAATTGATGGCGTAATTTAAACATCTAATTCATACAGTTGGTAGATTCTAACTTTTTCTTTTAAATGCAGCAGACCTCGTCAAATTCGGTGCAGCGGTACGTTGCCGAGAAAAACGATGTCTCCCGTTCCCGTATATGTATTTATATACGAGCTCCCAAGCAAAGGCGAAAGTCTACACGTACTGCCCGCCCTTACCCCCTCCCTCCCCCTCTCTCTCTCTTTGCGCGTTTTCATTGCCGAGAGTTCGACAAAGCTCGTCTGGTCAGGTAGCATGTCACAAAAAGTGAGCAGTTGAAGTCACTGACCAAGACAAAATTATTCTCAACAAGGACTTTTTTAGGCTTGTAGCGCAGCTCAGAGAGAGAGAGAGAAAGCAAGGACAGGAAAGGCAGGGAGGTCAACCAGAAGAGCACCCGGTTTGCTACCCTACACTGGGGCTGGAGGAAAGGGGAGCAGGAAGAGGAAAAAGGAAGAGAGTGAGCACCGAGTGCGTGTGGGCGGGTCACTATACACAGGGACACTATAAACGGTATCTTAAGCCGGTGCACTTCAAGTATTGCCCTAGTGCAAGAGCTTTTCGTGCCAGTGACGGGTTTGGCCACGGCCCGAGTATCTTTGACTCGGTGAACGGTCTTAAGTCCAGTTGGTGTCAAGTTGCCAGCAGATAGAGGCGTTGTACATCGTAGCGGGGGCAGGTACACAATAGGGGCTCGATGGTCTCCTCGCACCCACAGGAGTCGCACATCGGGCTCTCGGACATAGGTATAAGCCTTCTGTGTCACGAAATAAACCATCAGTTGGAAGTTAGCACTCACTCTGTTCTCCGTTCCCTTTCATTACACCTTCCACCTTCATTTTTGCTATTTCTGAGCTGCGCTACAAGCCTAAAAAAGTAATGACATACCAACTCGCCCAAACTGCCACGCTTTTGATCTCTACAAGGTACCCTCGGCCCCATCCGAAAATTTTAGAAAAAGTAATAATAAATAATAATAACGCTGACTTGGTTGCAGTGACGTCAATTTTTCACAAAATAACTAGAATACGTTCCAAGATAAGCAAATTGTAACGGACGAGATCTTTCATATTTTTTCACATATCGAACACGACTTGCTTCCAGCGCATATGCTGTTTTTCTCTTGAAGCAGTCCAGGCTGTTCAGTATTCCGACTCCTGTAGATGTGTGCTTGATCCTCTTCGTCACTCTCTTTTTTTTTTTTTTTTCACGCTTCTTTTTAATTATATCATTTTGGGCGGAAGTAGCATTACTTGTTAGCAGTATATGAATGACGTCGCCAGTTTCTATTATGTTAATCTCAAGCTCAGTCGATCTTTCAGGCAGAAACCTACAAAAAAAAAAAAAATGTGAGAACATCCGTTAGAGATTAACCTTGCGGTATACACATGCTGCGCTGGAACAACAGATAGCGCAAATGGGCATGATCACTTCAACCTTTTGACACGGAAGGAGCATATTGAAAATTTATTTGAGCATGTTTGTTGACTAAAAATACCAGAATTTTGCCCCCAAAATGTGACAGTTTCTTCCGGAAAGCGTACCATGCATAGCAATAGCAAAGTACTGGACAGCTGCACGGTAGTTTTTAGGCCGTACAAATTGCAGTAAGCATTGGCTTACTAATTAAATGAACGACCATGACGTGACTCGCGCAGAGGAAAACATGAAAAAAAAATCTATTTCGTGACCATTCCTATGCATATAGTCAATCGTAGTTCGCATAGCTGGAGGCATACAAATCAGACTATTATGTCACCGGCACGTCATCACTATGTAAAGCAAAAACTGCAGGCAGCAGGAATTTAGGCGCTCCCCTTTGAAGTTGTTCCAGACACACAGAAGTAGGGCATGAATAAAGTGACCCTAAATTCGGAAAACGACATGCACCGTGCTTTCACGGGAGCTTTTCTTTTTTAATTTCATTTATTTTTTTTTTACTGCTCCTTTCCAGAGCAGCGCGGATCAACGCAAGCTGCGTTCCAGAAACCTGCGGCACGGTGACCGCTTTTGAAATGGGTATAAGATAAACCAGTTTTATCGTCGGTACATCCGTCGACAAAAAAACGCCAAGCGGAACGCCCAACACGTCGAACTACTTCTCTTCAAGCCAGGTATGCGCAGCAACCTTGTTCCGTGCAATAGGAAAGCCATAAATCTTGCAGATGTGGTTGTGAGCTCTGTCTCTTACATCAGCGGTGTTACTCGCAGAATCTGACACGCGCGACACATTGCAGCACGATCGTTAATTTGGAGATTATTCGCTCTAGGACACGTGTCCCAATCGCAGGATTGAAGCCGAGACCCAATGAAGTCCACATCGGTTTAGAAGAAATCATGTGCTTAGCGTAAGGCCAGTTTAGAGATTACGTCCTCGATATCTGTAGCGAGATATAGATTGAGGTTACAGTTAGCGCTTATCGGGACTCGATAGTTCCACAGCGCGGTGATAAGCGTGGCCTTGCGAGAGGCGACGAAGCAAGAACAGTTCATGTATGGAGCTGAAACGCGTAGCACCTACCCTATACGCAGTGCGTATATACCGCTTCTGGCTGAATCTACAATCACCGTGGGCATTAAATGTACGATATATGGTACACGGAGTGAACGAATCGAAGAGCAGCTTGCGGTCATCCGTTACGGATGTACGATTGTTGTCGTACTTATCAAGACGTCCTGCTTTAGTTGCATGCAAGTGCAGCGGATGTGAATGTACGGCAGTTGCCGTACTGGCAGAGACGTCACGACGTGGTTGAAAAGAAGAAAAACCTTGTCCACCAAGTTGACCGAGACTTCACCTGGAGGTCACTCTATCCGCGACAACACGGTGAAGAGTGGCAGTGCGAAAATACGGCGTCGTCGCCCACTTAAGAAATGAACTCTGTTCGTAACGGTAACCGACCAATCTTTATGTGCATACGAGTTTATGGGTATACGGGTCGATAGCCGAGGCACTGGCTAATGAAAAAAATGCTTAGAAATACAAATAATATAAATGTTGGCTCCTTCGGCAGTTACGAGCGCTTACGACGTTCACGAGAGTGAATGAAGGAAGTGGTGTTACGGAAACGTAAGCGCTCAGCATTAAAACAAAAATTATATATGATCTCGTGATTAACAGCTAGAAAAAGTTTCGTGCCCCACATCATTTCTGTAAAATAACCCACGATACCTTTCTATCCCCTTTTGAAAAAGAGAGTGAAGCAGTTACAAATAATAAATTAATAATCGTAATCATAATGCAGATCCCGAGTACAGTTGGGAAAGAGTATAAGGCGAAGCTCTGACATCTACTACGCCACTGCATGATACCCAGCCGCGGCGCGCGCCGTCTGTCCACTTGCCTGATGACGTCATCGTTTGCGCCAAGCGAACGACTCCGCACCTCTCACCCTCCTCACCACCCATTGCGCTCCTCTCCATAGTGGAACCACCACCATGTACAATTACACTTAAACCCATCGGACGCTACGAAGAAGCCTTCGCTTTAGTAGCAGTATATAGTAGTGGTTGCGAGAGACAACCGCGAATGCATGGTGCGTTTAAAGAGCGAGTAAAAAAACAACGGTGGTCGTTTTCTTTCTATTTTCTAATATTTTACAGACGCAATGAAGTGTGTCGGGTGTCTGCTCGTCATCTGCGTTCTTGTCGCTTTGAACGCATGCCTCGGTGAGTGCATAAAACTTCAGCAATTTGATACCACACGAAGTAGACTTGTCGGACGCGTAACCTTTCCGACGCCAATTGACCAGCTTTGCTGTTTTGCCGGAGAGAGCTTAGATTCAGGAAACTGGTACGCGGCACGTGCGATGGCGGTCGCAGACTCTGTGGTGTAGACTCCCTGGAATATAGCGCTAGAACTGCATTTGTCGAGCTGCAAACATGCTGCAAACCAACACAGGGCGAATAGTGAAAGACAGTGGCATCGAAGGTTGAATGGAGAGTGGGAGGAAGTGGGGGCTGCGCTTTCCTTTTTACTTGCCATAGCAAGGTAATTATACTCAGCGATTTGTGAATGCTCTTATCTGAAGCCTTTTGGGTGCCATATGTATAGTCACAGAGGGTACAAAAAAGGCGGGAAAAACGCAAAGATGTGCGTGCACCGATATCTCGAAGGTAGCAGCCATCATAGTAAGCAAGTAAGTAAGCAAGTAAGTAAGTGGTCCTGATCCCTTTTGACTCAGGGCAGGCGTTTGTCAACGCCACAGGAGATACATCGACCATACACCGAATGCATCCTAGATGGCGCCACAATACCACGTCACAGCATACTCGGAAAGATCACTAAAGTGCGTTGTATATGTACGTGGCTAGGGAAAATCCAACGTCCACCTCTGATGAGCAAGAGGACATACTTCAGCGGCACCGTATGTACACTCTAAAAACAGTTGCACCCTTTGAGTGCAACTGTTTAACTTTAACGTTTAACTGTTTAACTTTAACGCGGCGAGCCCGGTACTTTCCAGTAACGAACGGCATGCGTGATATCAGCATGACATAGCATTACCGACAGGAAAGTAACGAGCGCAGCGTTTTCAAGAAAGGAAATGCGGGCAGGACAGATGACGATTATCGTTGTGTGACAAATATACACTCCAAAGGGTGTAAACTCTTCTTAGAGTGTACGAGACCTGAAGCTGCTATCGCTTTACTCCTTTCAGTCGCCCTTTCACCTGAAGAGCTTTCAATTTATTTCATATTTTCGTCACCCATCATAGACATGGAAAAACGAAAAACGCGGGGAGTGAAGACGCAGCTGCTCTCAACAATGCGGACTAATATGAAAAGCTGAAGAGATAACAAGCCTCTGATGCACGCGACACTGATAGCAATCCTGAATTCAGATTCCCTTATATCTGTAGCGACGCGAAACGCTTGGGGACGTGAGCGGAAGCACAACAGTCATTAGGCTTTTAAGAGCCACAACCATATGTGAAGCCAACGCCCCCAAGGATGAGCTAAAAGGCGAACACGGGTCAGCCTGTACATTCTGACTTCGTATTTGCCCGTCGGATGGGGTACCGCGAACTATTTTAACATTCGTGCCCACATTTCCATCGGGTGACACCGTTTAATGTCGGAGTACTTAAACTTACTGTCCAAGCAAGGCGGAGGTTGGCAGAAATATACGGAGGCTTAAGCTGATAACCGATAAACTGGTCGAACAATATATACCTCAGGCTGCATGGAGCTAGAGTTTCGACAAGGGCACTTCTCCACGTCGGGGCGAAGACAGCTCTGACGAAGTCGCAGTGTCGAAACCGTGAGTTGCAGCGCGAGATATCCCTAGTCCGACCACTGTAGATCATACTGTGAAGTATACGATAATGCGCCAGCGGAGAGACGTCAAGTGAAAGAGGCGTCTAAAATGTGGTTGAGCTACAGAATGAAAGTATACTGAAATAGCGCTAATAATTTTTTTTCTTCCACATGGCGCCATTTAACGACGGCTGTAATTTCTGCCGCTTTTGCAGGAGCCAATGGATTGAGAAAGTGAGTACAGCTTCATTTTTTTTTTCCGCCGAAGCTCCACATACACCCATGAACAAGTCTTACTCCTTTCTGGTGCATTTCAGCACATAACAACGCACGCTGATCGCCATAATTATTTTGGGCTAATTTTTTTTTTTTCGTGCCAAAACCATTATCTGATTACGAGGCACGCGGTAGTGCGAGGATTCATTAATTTTGACCTCCTGGGGTTCCTTAAGGTGCACCTAACCCTAAGTACACAAGCGAGCGTTTTTGCATTTCGCCCCCATCGAAATGCGGCTGGGTTCAAACACGCAACCTCGAGCTCAGCAGTGAAATCATGCGCGGATCCAGGGGGATGCCCGGATGTTGTCCCCCCCCCCCCCCCCTAAAAATTTGTATGCGTGACAAACTCATGAAGTCCTTCTTCAAAGTTGTTACTTTTCTTTTGTTCTGAAGAGACAAGAAAGGTTTAATGATCATTGAAGAGAATCCGCAAGCATGTAAAAAACTCATCGCTATCATCATCAATAACCATCTCAAAGGCAGCTATGAGATGGGTAATTGATTGAGATGGCTCCTTGAAAAAAAAAAAAGAAAACTTGGATCCACGCCTGAGACGCCGCGCCATGCATAAGCTACTGCGGCAAGTAATAATTTTGAGCTACAGAGCACATCACGAGTATTTCTGGCTATATACTCTTCATTTACTCTTATGTGGCTTGTCTTTTCCTGCAAGAAACGCTGTGCGCATATTGTCCATAGTTTCGTCAGTCAGTCAGTCAGTCAAGAACTTCAGTGAGGTCCTGAGGAGTTTCAAGCCGTTAGAGATCCCATACGGGGAGCTCCTCGGGCCGAAACCGTAGGCGACGCCCAAGTCGGGACGGGAACGTGGTGACGCTCCGCCAGTTCTTGGGCCCTCTGGACGGCCTTGAGCTGGAGTGTGAGGTCCGGGCTTTTGAGGGCTTCTTCCCATTCGGGCTCACTGGAGAGAGGGCCCTCTGGTAACGCGGTACATTGCCAAAGCATGTGCGAAAGTGAGCAATAGAGTTCTGGGCAGTCTGGGCAATTTGCCGGGATTTCTGAGTTGTAGTGGCTTAGTAGGCCTCGTGACGGATACGAGTCTGTTTGTAGCATTCGAAACGCGGCCGCCTGCGCGCGTTCGAGTTTGGAGTGCGGGAGCGGATATTTCATTCTGCCTTTTCGATAGTATGAGGTGATTTCGTGATAGGTGAGTAGCGGGTCATTAAACTGAATGTCCAGCCCCTCGGAGGCCGTGGGACCGTCGCGGCGGGCAAGTTCTCGCGCACGGTCGTGGGCCGTCTCATTGAGGTTTGGTTTCCGCGGGTGAATGTCTTTCCCCATGTGAGCGGGGAACCAGGAGAGGCGTCGTTTGCTCTCCTTTGAGCTCGCTAGTAGTATGTGCGCCACTTCTTTACATACGTTGCCGCTTTCGTAGGCCCGAATTGCGGCACGCGAGTCGTGTGAAACTTTTCTCCTTGAAAGTTTCTCTTTCTTTTGGACCACATGGGCGATTCTATGTCACAGATCTACGCAGTCTTGGCGCGACCGGAAAAATCGATAATAATAATAATAATAATAAAAATAAAATGTAGCAGTGTCGCCCTAAAAGCGAAGCATCCATTGCGACAGCAAAATTAGTGCACAGTTTTACGAAGTCAAGATAGTAGTTTTTATCGGCCGTATAAACTTGTAAACATAGGCATACTAACTAAATTAATAAGCGCGGTGCTACGCGCGCTAGAAAGAACATGAACACATCTCACTCGATGACCGCGGAAACTGGTGTCGGGCTGCCAAGAACGAAGTCGCAGCATCAAATCCCGGCCACAGCGGCCGCATCTCGATGGGGGCAAAATGCGAAAACAACCGCGGACTTAGGCGCACGTTAAAAAAAACACCGGTGGTCCAAATTTATCCGGAGTGCCCGGGACACTACGGCGTGCCACATAACCAGACCTTGGTTTTGGCACGTAAAACCTCATAATAGAGAGATTTAGCAGAGCGCTTACGGCCCGCTCCGCTCAGACCGGAATATCACAACAATTGGCACGCAGCCGCTCAGCAAAACGCTACTGGGAACACTGACGCGCGTGCGCACAGCCCACATAGCGGCAGCGGAACGTGGGACGCTGACCACGTTTCGCTAGGAAACTGATTTAGCGGTGCGTCAGGGAGCGTGTAGTTGCTTTCGTAATCGTTTTACCGCCAAGCTGAGAGCACGTCAGTGGCATCTCTGGAAGACGCTCTTGTTAGATAAGCGAAATCAGTGCATTCTGTGCAGCCACCGGTGCGCGTGAAACGTGTGCGGAGCGGAGCGCAAGCAAACGCTTTGCTAAAACTGTCTTAATGATTTCCTTTTAAACCACGGAAACTCGCTGTCAAAGCGTTGGCGCGAGGAAACGCGGCAGCAGCAGCGAGCGAAGTGACATTCGTGCTGCCTATCGCTTCAACGCAAAGTGAGCGCCGAGAACACACGACACGCACCATGTTACGAGCCGCCGCCGCCCCTAAACCCTTCCGCGAGCACAGATCGCTCTCGGGATACGGCCGCGCGACAGCGCGCAGAAGCCACATGCGCAGTCGCAGCCGGAATAGAACACCGCCCCCCCCTCTCCCCTACCCTCGGTGCCTCGCGCACGACAGACCGAGACAGCGCGCTTCCTCCCCGTTTCCGTCTCAAAGGCCCGTTCACACTACTACAAAAATTCGGCGAGCGAAGCGAATCCGCTCGCCGGAAAAAAGAGAGCGTGTTCTCATCTGTTGACGCGTGCATCGGCGGATCCGCCGTCGCTTCAAGCCTTTCCGCGACGACAGCGAGGTCTCGCGGCAGTTTCTTTTTTGGTTTCGCGACTTTGCGACAGAGACGAGAGTTCCCGTGTGTGCCTCTCGTTCGCGGGCTTTTGTTGCGTCTGCTTGTATTGCGCCGTTTCCCCGGAGAAGGCCGGTCGCTCAGACATTCTGGATCCCATGTTGAGATTAGACGGGTTGCGACGTCAAAAGGCAACTTCCGGTGGCGGCGAAAGCGGGAAAAATGGGTCCTGGACCGGTTACCTTCACCGCGCCGCTTTCCGCCCTCCTCGGCGTCAAAAGCGGCCGAATCCGCTTCGCTCGCGGGATATATCGTGTAGTGTGAACGGGCCTTTACGCGCCGGCGAGATTGAGCCGCGATCGTGGGCTCCACTCGCACATACAGCGTAGGACGTGCGCCGACGGTGTTATCGCCCTCGGAATTTATACGGAACCTCACGGCGACGGCAGAAATGCGCTTGAAGTGTCCATATAATTGTTACTGCAATAAAATTGATGTTGATGATGAGATTCCTCCCGTTACCCTTGATGGATATGTCTGCGTCAGCATGAAGTGATCATCCTCTGAAAGAGATTCAACGATGCGAACTCATAGGGAAAGCTCCTCTAGCCCAACCTCGGTCAGATATGGGTAGCCAGCGAAGGAGTGGTTGGGGCAGGCATGACAAAATAGCTCGAGATTAACAGCGGCTTTACATAGGTCGGTCGTCAGGGGGGGCCTACGTTGGGCCACTCACTGGCCAGCATTACGCACTGCACGGCAAGACAAATTTTATAATGAGTACAATCTGCCCAACAGTTTGTCTGAAATCAAACTAGCTTTTGCGTGAACTTGGGCAAGTGCGCCGCAACACACATCTATTTTTCTTGCGCCACACGTAATGCTGATAATGCCAACTGCCAACACGGAATCGTAGGTGAACCCAGTGAACTTCGTACTACGACTGACACCCTCTGAAGAATAAAAGAATACACATCTTAAAGACATACATACACGTATATGTTGCTCGTAAAAGCAGCTATATACCAGGTGTTTCTCTGAAGATATGAGCCAATTTTTAAAACTTGTCTTAAACAGAAAGCACAATTCTAGTCCTTGAGTCGCATTGCTCAAATGTAGGGACATTATTTGCACAAGAAATCGAACTGTAGAGCTGATTAACAAAAATTCACTCACTAAGTTTTTAGCTAAGTACCTTACATCAAAAAGCAATTTACTGTTTATAGCCGGGGAGCTCACAAGGCATACTACTTGAAATGAATTCTCAAGATGACACCAGCTTCGAGATTTTCAATGTGTGTGGCGAAATACACTGCTGTTCCAGTTACTTCTGTGCGTTATGCATAAAACAGTTTTTTTAAAGTGAAACAACGGTGAATTTTTACCGCAAGTTTGAGAGGCACATATTTACGCACAACACAAAGAAGATCCATGCCGTACCAACAAGCCCATATAGCTGCCCTTATTGAGTTTCTCTTCATCTGGATTATTCCCGACGTCGTTAGTTCAGAAACAACAGACTCGTACCAGGTTTCGATTGCAGCATTATTTTCTGGGAACCAGGCATGCACTTTGATGACATTGCATTTCTATTTATTGCGAGACAGGGGGAAGGGAGGGGGGGTATATTTTGTAAGTGGTCCACTTAGTCGACATGAACATTTCACATGCTACTAGAGTGATGATAGGTTGGGGGGAAAGGGGGGGGGGGGGGGGGGCTGTCTCCTTCTGACATACCTTAGACCAGTCAGTCACAACTTCAGCAACAGACGTTGTCTGGTGGTCCTTCCGTAGAGTGTTTTTATTTTATTTTCAATACCTTTAGACTTTCCAGGCTGTTACAGGGTGGGAAAAAGTACTTCTACAAAAAGCATTTCCAGCCTTTTTAGAAATGTGTTAGGAGAATTATGGTTTTCAAACACAGCAGAATCAAGACTGTTCCAAAATTTAGATAGGTAGCGGCGTTGCTACAGGCGAGGTCGAAAATTTAAGTACATCAAATATTGATGCATAGGGCAGGACAGCTATGGTTTGTTCAAGCTGAGGCCACGGCACCAGCATGGCCTCCGTGATTCGGGTCGTGTGAGCTCAGAGGCCATAGTGCTGACACGAATTTGCCAGAGCTAACAAGTATATTTATCAGAACAAGTGAGTGATCATATTGTAGTGTTTTCGCAATTAAACTCATAAGATAATCTGCAAAGGTTCCAAAACAAGAACTTGATTTGGAAATTCAACAATGTTTCTATGTGTCTATTGCGAGAATGTATCCAGTAATGATTTATTTCTTATATTTACCACTACCTATAAAGAGAACATCAAGACCGAGCTGCCATTGCTTCAGAAAGGGCTGAAAAAGAAAAAGACGCAGAAGAACCTGATTCATCTGTTAGCGTAAGTAATGCTAACTGAATTTTGCGATTGCTTCATGGTGCCATGTTGGGAAGCACTAGTCATTCCTTCCATTTTCCTAAATTCTTCTTTTATTGTTACCTTTCCCTTCTCTTTCCAAAATCCATATATCCTGCAGTATGAGCTTTCCCTTACAAGATTTAAAAGTTTACTGCCACAACCTGTGTGTTTCCCACACAACTGGCACCAAACGAGACACTACAAAGATTGGCTTAAAACCCAGTCATAACGAGCCTGTACACAAAAAGTAACTTCCAGTATCGAACCATTAGAACAGTACAAACATTACTAAATGTGTGGTACCATACGGGTACATGAATGTCTTTGCAATTACTGATTGCTTTCTTGCCTTTCCTATTTTTGCTCTGTTTGCAGGGTACCAAGGTGTCAATGACCGAAATCATCAGCTTCGTCAAAGAGTTCGCCAGCAAAATGTCTAAACGCAAATCTGGCAATTAGGAAACATAGTCGCAAGAGTCCTATGCAGTGAAATATGCTGGTACACAGCACACTGTCTGCGCATCTACGACTTGCAAGATTTGCCTCTACACGCTTCATGTTTCTTACAGGTGCTCAAATATTAAAATTTCTTAACTGAATGGAATTTGAGTATCCAAGAAAAGCTGGGCTTCAATTATCTTATAAATGTGCTGAAAGCTGGGTGAGTGGGCAGGTATTCATTATGAAACTGCAGCAAAGGTAACGCACTGCACTTGTGTGTTGTTACCTTTGCCTTGTGTCTCAGTTGTTGTCTGCACGCTGCAGTTTCATAATCAATTACCTTGTTCAATGCTGAGCATTTCCCCATGTATTATTTTAAATAAAAAAAATGAAACATCACTTGCAACAGTAACAAGATGAAACAAAGATAATATTTCAGATACAATGAGCTACCATACATGTAATTTATGGAGCAAACATCAGCCACTGGGATGACTGCAAGATTTTGTGCGAGAATAGTATACTAACCCACAAATTAGCTGAGAAACATGTGCCTCTGTGATGCAAGAATGCCTCCCAAAGCATAGTTCTCTGGAGCAGTCATTGCCAACTGCTGTATTTTCGGTTGTGTTACATAATTAAAAAGCATTTTAGGCAACCCGGTAAAGCCGTTTGCCCAGGTGGGTTCTAATGACCAGTCTACAGTGAGCCGCAGAGGAGTATTTGAAGATATTTAATGCACAGTTCTTGAATTGAATTCAAATTGAAGGCTAAGCTATTCTGCTTGTACTTGGAATGTTTGTACAACTCCAGTGTTTAGTGTACGTAGATCACACCAAAATCACAGTGCAGTACTTCCTCCAGCATTTCACTTTTCTCACATTAGTGTTTTCCTATGCATGTAGGAAAAGGCTCACTACAATGGCATGGTCATTGCACAAGGTGTGCTTACTTCTTGCTACAAAGTACTGAGCGAAAGCGCTGGCCCTGTCAGAACTACAGGCAGCCCAGCCCATGGTTGACACTACAAAGAAACAAGAAAGGCACAGAGTAAATGTGATGCTTTCTTCCTACGTGGTGCGATTATGAGTAAATCCACCAAACAGGCACAGGAACAGACAGCAGGTTGTACAAGTAAGAGAGGAAGAGACAGCGGTATTGGAGCGGCTGTTTCTTACTCGTATACTCCCACCAAGTGATGAAATACACCATCGTAGTGTCAAGCTGCGTTCAAGAAGTATTTGTTGCAAACTGTGCCCTACAGCTGCTATTACATTTTGCCTTTCTTATGTTTGTACTTTTGGGGAATGTGGACACTATTATGCATTCATTGCATCCTTCACAGAGCTATAGTACTGTATTATACTGCAGCCCTGCCAACATACATTGTTAGGCTAAAACAACATCATGTGTTCACCCTCCCTTCATGCAGTGAACCTTGCATTATTTATATTTGCGTTCTATTTTCCATACTGCGTTCTCTCATAAATAAAAAAAAGAATAGTTATCCACTTCATCCATTTGTATTGAACTTCCTGTTTGCTTACAATGTATATGGCTAACACAAATTTTATAGGAGGGCCAAGATATACTTTACTTCAATACCTCTTGCAACATATATATTGTGTTCTTTGTATAGTACTTGTCTCGAAATAAACTATCAAACTGCAGAATCGTGCCTTATGCTGCTTTTTTCATTGCAAACTTTAGCTGAAGGACGTTCAGACACACTTGGTGTGAAAGAAATTTCAGGGTTAAAGGTGGCGCTTGAAATCCTTGGATGGTGTGCTAACTATATGCGTGTATGACGCAGCATGCAAGGAAACTCCTGCAGGGCAGCAGGAACAGCCTCCTTGCAGCTACCAGGCATTGCACCTCAACGGTGCACGAGATGAGACTGACAGGAAACCACTGGCATTATTCAGTGTCCAGTGAAATAGTGGATAATGATAGCTTGACATTTGCTGCTCAAACCCAATCACACACACAGCAGCTCAGCAAGAACACTCGTGTGCTGATAGTGTGTGTATACGCAACACTCATGAAAGAAGTGGAAGGCAGGATGCTGCCACTTGCTTCAAGCACACCCGACGATCGACCATATCGTTGATGGTGCGTCCACTTTGCTTTGTTGTACATGCAGCCAGACTACTCCACATCTCTGGAGACTCTCTGCCCTTCCATGCACGAGCTGTATAAGTGGCGCCAGCAAGACAGTACAATGCCGCTGCCAACGTGAATGCGCCTTAAGCACATTCACATCGGCGATGTACAATTGCTATGGCAAAACAAAGGAGAGGGAGGGTGGGGGGTTGCAGTTGGGGGATAACTGGGGGTGGAGGACTAGGGAGCAACTGACTTAATTGTGAGCTGCTTTAACGTCCCAAAACTACACAGCGAGTTATCGGGGACGATGTAGTGGAGGCCACCGGATAAGGTTTGATCCCTTGAGGTTCCTCAAAAGGGACTCTGAAGAGAAAAACTATTCGAGTCCTATTAGCAAGTAAGTTAGCCTTCTACAACACACACACACACACACACACACACACACACACACACACACACACACACACAAAAACCCGCTCAGTTTGGAATGAGGCATGGTAAGCCAAAAACGACACGAGAACGAAAGATGGAAGGCGACAGCACCTTAATGTTATTGTATGAGCTCGCAGCGACGTCAGAAATTTTTTAGGGCATCTGCTCATGCCTAGCCAATGTTGTGTCAGCAAGGCCAACTGGAATCTTTTTTTAAGACAGACAAGGACATATTCTACAAGTTTTGAGACCTTTCACTGCAAACTGCCCAAATACGAAAAGAATACTTTGCAATCCTTAACGTCACATCAATGTACTGGTGCCAGGGTTTTGGTGCAATATTAAAAAGAATAGAAGTTTGACCTTCATTTTCTATTTTAATAATCAATTAATTACAGCAAAAATGACGAAAATGGAGTTTTGGAAGCATATATTATCAGTCTAAAGTGGTTTAATTTCTCTTTATTTTTTGTCCCCCTTAACTAGTGTCTAAAACACGGTGCATTAACGTTTCTGCATTCGACCCTCATAAGAATGCAGCTATTGAGACGGGGAATCGAACCCATAGCTTTGTGCATAGCAGCACAACACTATAGCCACTGAGGGAAGCCTGCACTGAGGTAGGCCAACTTGTTCAGACGATTATTCGAATCAGGAGAATTGCAATATAGACTTCCGTTAATTTGACTCCAGTTAACTCGACACCGACCGAAGTTCTTGGCCGGCGCAATACCATTTTTAAGGGACCAGAATTTCCTTATTTCCGTACTGAAATTGGCCTTTGCTGGATAACTTGAACTTGGCTGGTCAACACGCATGCACCCAACACCAATAATGGTGACTCCAATAGCAGCAGCATCTGTCTAGGCGGCGCATAGGGTACAATGAATACGTCCAACAGACATCCCGCATGGTAAAAGCATATTATTGGGTTGCCCTAGGAAGATTTTAAAGCAAAAACGATAGCTGGCCAACTATATTACCACAGTATTTACCTGAATCTACCACGTGCCTTTTCTTTTTCTTCAATGAAAGTTCACTCGAGAACTGCTTAGCGGTGCAATCCAATACAAAACCAAAACTGCGTTTCTAACAGCCTACTGCGAGAGCCAGCCTAGCCAGTGTCATCGGCATTGCCATCACAAGATGGCGACTATGGATGGCATAGAGTTTCCTACAATAATTACTAGAGGGAACTGTGGCGCTGCAATCGTTCAGCCACAATGGGAATGATAGGTAGCACAAGGATCTGTCTGATCTTTGTGCTTGTGGATTCAAACGTCCTTGTGACGTGGTTTATTATGCTTCATCTGCCTTCATTGTCCTAAATTTCAGAGCAACCTGTACTTTTTTTAATTGCAGAAGACCCTGCAAACACGCACAAACACTACTAATAGAAGTGGTTCAGCATGTCGAGGTGGTCAAAACAACCGCGCCAAGCGTCTCAACGCGCTGGCTTGCACCCACGAGAAATTCGTTAGGGTGTTCTATGCTGCTTGTCGATGTACGAGTCTGTGGCGTAATGGTTTCAATATCGTGCTTTTGTGCTAGAGGTCCTGCGCTACAATCCTGCTGTCAGAGAATTTTAAGAATGCTTACAATTTATTTAAATTAAAAAAATTAAATTATGGGGTTTTACGTGCCAAAACCACTTTCTGATTATACAATTATTTACAATTTATTACAATTTATTACAAAGTACTTTGATGAAAATGATGACTTTACAAATTGTAGTCACGAAGCCGTCTGAAGCCAGAAGGACGAAGTTTAGGCAAATCCATGCACAGCCCACATCATTCCCACGCCGGCTGACCCGCTTGCAGCTCCCGTAGACGGTAGCGCCAGAGTGCCTTCTAGCAATTATTGTATGAAATACTGTGATGGATGGCAACCAACGGTGTAAGGAGGACAGGTGCTCTGACGAGCACAGGAGGTGCATCACACAAATGTTTGGTTACACCAAGCTCTGGCACAAGAGGCCGCACATATCTTGGAGGCCAACCGCTGCGCCATTACAATCGCAGGAAGTGTAGCCATGGTTACACTGCGGCACGAAGCACTTATTAATTGGTGCGAAGTCGTCGCAGGCATAGCATGTTTTGACAGGCATACTACATACTGTATTTATTTTAATGCAGGCCGATAGTTTCTTTCTTTTCTTTTTTCAAATAATCATATACCAAACTCTAGGGTAGGCTTAGATTCGATGAGGTTAAAAAACGCGCCAGCTTTGACTGAAATTGATAAATATGGTGCATAACTAGAGCCACCTAGAAAAGTCAGTAATGTAGTCGCCACTAGCCATGCCAGTAGCCAACTGAAGTACACGAGCGACATTGCCACTTCGACCTGTGTCGTATCGACGTGCGATGTGGCATTATCGTAATGGCACCAAACAGGTGATGCCACTATGCTGCCACTTTCAATGGAAAAGTTGTGCTAACTGCAGAGGCATCATCAAACGTTCAAGCCAGGTGAGACATTGGAATCGATGGGAAAAATGTCTATTGTTGGAGGGGGCAACGGGAGACGTTTATTGCATGTACCGGCTGCAACGAGATGATGACAGCATTAAGGAAGATAGCAACGTAGAATGAGCTCAGCATGTTCATATTCAATAAATGCAGTTTACATTTTATGAACGCTGGCCTCGCTTTTTTGTTTGGTTTACATTCAAGCCAAGTTTTTATTATTTTTTTTTCTGCCTTCAGACTTTCGGGGGTCGGCTTAGAGTTGGGGCCGGCCTAGATTCGAGTAAATACGGTGCTAACTACAGCTGCATCTAGAAACACAATCATTAGTAAGGAAAACACGGGGAAGGCGGGAGATGGAAATTCAAGACGATGAGTAAAACGAGAACAACGTGAAAGCAAGAAGCAATGTTTCAACAAGTGGACTTGTCTTCTTCATTAGTAAGGAGTTAGCTGGGGCTATAAAGACTGCACAGCGGAATGCTTGAGACCAATTTTCCTCACCTAGGGTCCTTTAACAAGCAGGTAGTGCACAATTATTTTTTAGTCTTTGACATCGCAAAACATTATTCTTTAATTAATCTATTTTGTTCGGAATGAAAAAAAATTATAGAAAAGTGTAGTGAAGTTTTCTACTGTAGACAACAGTGACCATTTTTATCATGTTTATTTGTGAACAAAGAAAAAAAATAATAACTGACGTTAAACTGATGCTCTCAACTTTAAACCTCACTCTTGTGAAGTCGGCTTCACAGTGATGCCTCGTCGAATCTGGCCCCAACCGATCAACCTGAAATGATATGAATACAATAAGTTGGTTGCTACAAATTCAACACTGCAACAAAAGTCATTGCAATAAATGTGCAACACTAAAAGTAAGCGTCAAGCAGAACAGCAACCAGACGTCATGTGTACTTATTGACGCATAATGAACCAGCTTATTACAATACGTAAATCCTTATGAAGCACCAAGCAAGAACCAGATCAAAGGGGGAAAATTTTCTTTTTGTGCTGGGAAATTCCTAACTTCAGCATCTGCAAAGCCTAATCTACACAGCACTCCAACAGTTTCCAAAAAAAAGATATTCCAAACATGAAGAAAAAAAGAAACATTTGTGTTGGCATTGATGGCAAGAATTGATTGACCTATAACAGATTACTTGTCCTAATGCAGCATGGAGGCAATGAGGAACACCATAGTGGAAGGATCCAGATTAATTTTGACCACCTGTGGACCACAATCCAAGTACATAACCTTTTTCGTTTTTATTATTATATTTATATTTTTTCATTTCAACCCCATCGAAATGTGGCCATTATGGCTGGTAATTGAACCGACAACCTTAAGCTCAGCAGCAGTACATTAAAGGCACTGAACCACGGCAGAGGGTTCTTGATGGCAAGAAAAAAAAGCTCGAATTCACATAAAGACACGCAAATTCACAGAGCTGTCTTTTATACCCTTCGTCACTAAGTGCAGCCATATTGGCGCTGCCTAAAAATTGGCAGCAAGCTTTGAAGACTGGTCTAGTGCTGCTCAAGCTGCAGGTGGAGGCTGCCACTCTCACCTCCAGTGTTTCTCCACTCGTCTGCTGAGGGCAATCTTCTCGCCAATCTCGGTGCAGACTGGGCTGGTCAAGCTGATCTTTGCCAAGTCTGCCTTCACGGCCAGAACACGACCTCCCGTAGAAAGTGACCCAATGTTCACCATGAGGACCTCATTCTTTGACAGCTTTTGCACCTGCGGGCGCCAAAAAGTACTCAATCAGAAGTGAGCAGACAAAGCATAAGTTTTAAGGGTGTTCAAATAGCGAAATTTTCTAATCGAAAGAAGGGAGAGGCGGGCTTCCATTGCAAGGCAGTACGTGTCTGAGTGGAACACGCGCTCACAAAACCTGATGTGTAAAGTCCCCTCCCGCGTTGGCTCGGGTTTTCAGAGCCCATGCACCCCAGCGTGCGCCTTCTGCACTGTGTCATCTGCTAGCCTACTGCTCCGGCTGCTGTGAAGGAGACACTGATATCCAAGGACTCCCAAATTTCGGAATATGATTCCGTAGTATCAGGGCATTGTTAATACACACGGAAACTGAATAATAATCGTTACTATGAAAATTTAGGTATTCTGAAGTTCGTAGTACTGAACCACTTTTACATCAAAACTATAAGCAGTAAGTATGGGATCTATGAAATGTTCGTTAATCTGAAAGATTCGTTAATGTGGTCTTCATAGCAATGAGGTTTCATCGTAAAGTAAAAGCTAATTAAATTTAAAATAACAGATGATTTGGCCTCCAATCTATGGCTTGAAATGTTCATTATTTGCAAGTGCTACATACTAAACTTATGAAGTTGTCAATGTTGAATATTTACCTACTATTATGTACATGCAGTTGCCGACCAATTTTTCGGACTCCAAAAATTCGGACATGCTCGATTATTCGGTCCGCTTCGCGGCACCGCCACTCTCCCCATAGACTATAATGTATAAGAACTGCCGAAAGTTCGGACACCTTGCAACCTCTAGTCTGATTTTTCGGACACTCCTTGAGCCAATTCAATCGAGAGCACCATGCACGACTTTGACCGCTGCATGGTTCGACTTGCTGAACGACATTTTTGTATTGAACGGGGCCTCGTTGCTGCCCCACGAAGTGGCGCTACTGCAAATCCCCGCTCATCATCATCATTTCTGCCCGGTTCGATAGAGTGGCTCTACAGCAGTTCCGGTTTCAGCTTAGTAAGCCATGTCAATACAATCCAGCAGCTGATTTGTTTCTTCGCGCACGACGCTGCGAGTAGGCCACGTTTTTCATTTGTGCAACTGGCGTCGGTGTGACGGCATGGTGATGTTTGCTTTGCGTGCTGTGTCGAGGTTGCGGTGATCCAACGTGGCATACGGAAACATCGCGTCAAGTGTCTAATGGCGCAGACAGCGCTGGGGAATGCCAGCAAGCGGGTGCCGGGAGGCCTGGGAATTGACGTCTACCGATGTGCTCCCTGCTGACACCGAATATATTCTGCCGAGACCTGCGCAGTGGTTGCATTGAGATTCCAGACACCGTCTCATTTAAGTTTTACAGCTTCTGACACTGCTGTACTGACATGCGCAGAACTCGACGACGGCGAGATCATTCGTCAGGTTTCTGCTGCACCTCCGGACGATGAGTCAGAAGATGACGTACCATGTGCTACGCTGCCGTCGCTTGCAGAGCGTGTACAAGCAGTGACTGTGGTTTCAGCCACCTGTAGTGACCGTACGACCCTCTCCGAGATTCAGGCTTATCTGATTGCATGTAAACAGAACAGCGTGCAATGGCGCATTCATGATTTCTTCAAGCCTACTTCCGAGCCAGAATAAGTGCGTGGAAATCAAGGATTTTTTTTTTCTTAATCTGCTTTTTTGCACACCTGTTTATTCGGACATTTCCACAGTCCCCGTGAGGTCCGAATAAACGGTTGGCGACTGTAAACATATGTGCAGGTGTCCACAGTTCATGTACAAAAAGAAGTTCTTAAAGGGGCCCTGAACCCCTTTTTATCGAAGCACGGAAAGGCATTTGAAGTGAAAATAGGCTATTTCAGAAATACTTTGGCGCAAAAAGTACTGTGTCCAGCAAAAGCGGAGTTATTGGCAATCAAACACGGCCTCTGCTGTGCTCCCGTTCATTCTCCAATGCCTTGCACGACGAAGGCTGCGGCGCAATGGGGCGTGCCCACAACGCTCCGCTTTTTAGATGTCACCGTGGTGTGCAGTTCAAATTTAATTCTGGATGTTAACGTAGGCGCCACGACTTCCATCTCTGGTGCCTACTACTCGCTCTAAATATAAGCGAAACGCAGTTGTCCTCAGCGAGCCACAGTGCGCTTAGCCAGTGGACTTGCGGCGGCACCCCGCAGCAGCCACTGTATATATGCCATGTAGCTGACCACAGCTTGATGTGAGCTATCTGCCAATAGCAGCCGTCTAAGGGAATGACAGAATAGTGCATCCACAATGATGAAATAGTGCGTCTAGCAGAGGGTGAGGACAGGGCCTTCTGTTGAAAAGAAAGCGTTTGAGAGAAAGGTTACTTTGCGTGCTGCTTGCGAGCTCCACACACCACGCATGACAGGCACGTACCCAGGGGGGGGCCCGGGGGGGCCCGGGCCCCCCCCCGAAATCAAGTGGCATACCCCCCCCCCCCCTCCCCACCCACGCCACCACTCCTCACACATTCCTAAAGCGCCGCCAGATCAATGTTGATACTTATCAATGTTGATACTCATCGGTCAGCATTATGCTGCCTTTTTCACTCCTTTTAGATGGCAGTAGCTGTCGGCATCTCTTGTAATGTGAAGGACAGTTTTCTCATAGATTCCGCACCGGCGCGATTAACTCGAGATGCGTTCAGTTGTCACCATCTATTCAACCGTCACGCGCATAGCTGTTGCTTTTGTTAGTTCAACCTTCTCTGTTTAGGCTGATCCTGGGACCAGGAGAGGGATACGGCTGTTACTCAGCTGGTCTGTACTCTCATGGAACGAGTTGCGGCCGGAGAAAACGCCAATTGCGTTTAACTTTTTCATTTGCTTCATTATTTCCTCGAGTTACGGCTCGCCGCGACGCTGGCAGATGCCCGGAACCATATACACGTGATATGGGTTAGATAAGGTGGGAAATAAAATAATGTGCAAGAGCGTCCATCGTGAAACCCTGCAATAACCCTTAAACCCATAAGCAAGATGACTGTCGCCCATTACCTCGTCTGTTTTTCCCTAATTGTATAGCACATTTCGTGCAAAATTGGCAACTGGAAACAAAAAATCGCAAGGAGTTGAGAAATTAAGCGATCTACTAAGGGAGAGAGCCAAGGCAACAACCAAACTGCAAGCAAAAGCGAATAATAAGAAAGTTAACCGTTGTTTATGAGAATATTTATGCATCAACAACTTTTTATTTAAAAAGGAAGTAGAGAAAAGGCCGCCAGAAGTGGAAAACAATTACTTGTTTTGAATGACGCTTCCACAGTTATCGGTCGAACCGCCTCACGTAGCCACTTCTCTGCTGTGCTTATGTGGGTGTTTTTCTAACCTATGGCGGTGAGCGCAGTACGTCTAGAATCGCAGAGTCCTGCGCTCTACGCGGGTGTATGGGACTGGCGGCCGCACAGCGTTACGCAATTCGCGGAACTGTCAAAACTGATCAACAAGGCGAAAATAACTGATATTCGAAACTATAACATGAGAAAGATTGAAGAAGCCGTAAAAAATGAACGCAGCCTGAAATCAGTAAAAAAGAAACCTGGCATAGGACAAACCATGATGTATGCACTAAAAGATAAGAAGGATAATATCATCAGCAATCTCGAAGATATAGTAAAAGCAGCGGAAATATTCTAAGCTGACCTGTATACAGTACCCAGAGGAGTCACGATACCTCACTTAGAAACAGTAATGACCAGGATAGAGAAACTCTCCTGTAACTAGCCATGAGGTCAGAAGGGCCCTGCAAGACATGAAACGATGAAGAGCAGGAGGAAAAGGTGGAATAACAGTCGATTCAATCAAAGATGGAGGAGACATAATGCTTGGAAAACTGGCGGCTCTTTATACGAAGTGTCTATCGACTGCAAGGGTCCCAGAAACCTGGAAGAATGCAGACATACTAATCCACAAAAAAGGAGACATTAAAGAATTGAAAAATTATAGGACCATTAGCTAGCTCCCAGTATTATATAAAATATTTACCAAAATAATATCCAATAAAATAAGGGCAACACTGGATTTTATCAACCAAGGGAACAGGGTGGCTTCAGGAAGAGATACTTTACAATGGATCACATCCATGTCATCAATCAGGTTATCGCGAAATCTGCAGAGTACAATAAGCCTCTCTATGTGGCTTACATAGATTACGAAAATGCATTTGATTCAGTAGAGATACCAGCAGTCATAGAGGCACTACGTAATCAAGGAATACAGAACGCTTACGTAAAAAGCTTGGAAAGTATTGCTACATGCGTGTGGTATTTGTTTGTTTGAACGATGCGCGTGGGCGCCATCACTCCAGAAAAGAGGAGGAAGAACGACCTGGGCTCGCGCTGTGAATCTAACCAGTCAGCGCTGCAACCGTTGTTGTAAATATAATCTGTAAATAGTTTCTCGTCTTACTGACTCGTCCTTCGCGGAAGAATATCTACAGAGGTTCTACAGCTACCTTAATTCTATACAAGAAAAGCAGGGGAGATACCTATAGAGAACGGGGTCAGACAGGGAAACACAATTTCTCCAAAGCTATTCACTGCGTGCTTAGAAGAATTCAAGCTATTAAACTGGGAAGGCTTAGGAATAAAGATCGACGGCAGCAACCTTCGGTTTGCAGATGACATTGTTCTATTCAACAACAATGCAGACGAGTTACAACAAATGATTGGAGACCTTAACAGAGAGAGTGTAAGAGTGGGGTTGAATATTAATATGCAGAAGATGAAGATAATGATAAATATCCGGGCAAAGGAACAAGAGATCAGGATCGCCAGTCGGCCACTAGAGACTGTGAAGGAGTACGTTTACCTAGGTCAATCAATCACAGGGAACCCTGATCATGAGAAGGAAATTCACAGAAGAATAAAAATAGGTTGGATCGCATACGGCAGACATTGTGAGCTCCTGACTGGAAACTTACCATTATTATTAAAAAGTAAGGTGTGCAATCAGTGCATTTTGCCAGTGCTGACATATGGGGCAGAGACTTGAGAGCAAGTTAAGGACAGCGCAAAGAGCGATCGAACGAAGATTGCTAGGCACAACGTTAAGAGAGAGAAAGATAGCGGTTTGGATCAGAGAGCGAACTGGTATAGACGATATTCAAATTGAAATCAAGAGGAAAAAATGTAGCTGGGCAGGTCATGTAATGTGCCGGTTAGATAACCGTTGGACAATTAGGGTTACAGAATGGGTTCCAAAAGAAAGGAAACGCAATCGAGAACGACAAAACACTAGGTCGAGCGATGAAATTAGGAAATTCGCGGGCGCTAGTTGGAATCAGTTGGCGCAGGACAGGGGTAATTGGAGATCGCAGGGAGAGGCCTTCGTCCTGCAGTGCACATAAAACACGATGATGATGATGATGATGATGATGATGATGATGGTGGAGGTGGTGGGCCCCCCCCGAAAAAAAATCCTGGGTACGTGCCTGACGCATGACAGCAAAACTTGGCCGAGATGTTCACAGTAGCGTATGCTACCTGTGGACTACGTTATTTCGCCAAGCCTAAGGGGTGGCTCAGGGCCTCTTTAAGTGAAATCTTGCAGAGGAACTTCTTATCAGAAAATAGAGAGATACCAGCACATCTAGCCAGCATAAACTAACAGCATTATTGAAAGTATAACAACTGTTGCACGGCACCAGTCTCAATATTGTGATATCTAAGAGCTTTGGAAAAGGGGACACAAATTGTCTGCATTCCATGTGTATATGCAGACTACTTGGGTCCTGGTATGTTCTCGGATGTTTAAGCTACTTGCATCCTCTAATCTAAAGCTCTCTATCCACGGAAAGATAAGCGGAATCTTCCTCTGCCATTGCCGCACCTTGGCACCTTTCTTGTCACCCTCCGTGCGCACACCAAGCAGCCGCCTGAGGAGGAAATAGGAGATCTCCAACTCAATGTAGATGTCGGGCAAGGCACCCACGGCTCCCAGCACCTGGCCCACCATGCGGTCAGCTCGTGACAGTGTAGGGTCAATCTTGGTGCCCACACCTGCATTTGCAAAGTACAGTACATGCAGACACGGAAAAGCTCCCCTTTCATGCTTGCTAACCAGTGAACATTAAGATTGGTAAGAATCCAACGGAAATAACAAAGTGGAAAAGGAGATAACATGCACTTTTCCAAGTTTGCCTTGAGCACAAAACATTTGTGGGATCACCGTATAAACTCCAGCAAGGGCGTACATGTGTAAGAACTGTGCCCCTAACTTGGCCACCCAAAATTTAAAGAAGTTTAAAGACATTATGCATGGCATGCAATGCCTCTGGACAACATTGTGAAAAGCTTAATGTCACCAGCATATCAAACACTATAAATGGCATGGAGGGCAACTGCATCCACAAGTGTGCCACCGAACCAGGCCCGAACAATGGCAACAGCAACAGTGGTGACGTTTAGACGAGGATAAGGCATGTGGAGTGCTTGTGTGAAGAAATAAAAACATTATGAAGACAATAACATACAGTCTTCATGTACAAACAGGTCATGGGGATTACGTACTTCTGAAAAAAATTCGATGGAAATGGCCAGCCTTCATATAAGGACAGCATCTCATCAATGTGCGGCCCTTACACGAGCATATACAGTATATACACAATTTAATTACCATTTGCCTAAAGACGCAACACACAGGCCATAGAAAACTAGGAACAAGAGCAGAGGTTGAGAAGCAACACACTGTTTTTCAGATTACAGCGGCTTTTTCGGCAACTTTGTCGAATAAATTTGCTTGAAGCAAGCACCTATCTTAACGCCTTTCACTGATTTCCAAGGGTGTGTGAATGATCAGAACATTTTCTGGAGCAGAAACTATTTTTAGTAAAACTTCACAAATTAATCCTAAAATTGTAGAACGTGCACAAACTTATAAACACCATGGAAAATTTGGGAGACTTGGCACGTATGTGTAAGTGCATGGGCACTTTTGCAATCTGTCTCCCTTAATTAAGCACGTCTAGGAAGCAAACTCATGACCTCGTGCTCATTGGCAAGATGCCATAGCTACTGAGGCATCATGGCGGGTAATAAAGTGAAGTACAGAGGAATAGAATCAAAAAAGAAAACAAAAGGGAACGCACCGATGAGACCGCCAGGTACAGCGTACATTAGGTCGTTCTGCTCTGTGCAGAGAGAGAGGATGCGGGAGAATATGGGCTTGCAGAGCAGCTTTCCCTCGTCATCCTTGGACACAATGCCAGGCCGCACCTCAATCTCCTGGCCCACCTGGTGACCCAAGATAAAGAGTGTCAGCAGATCAACTTGAACTGCACAAAAAAAAAAACTTGGAGGACGCTTAAGCTTCGCCTTTAAGAGTGGAATGCAATAGCGTTCAAAGACCCCTTACTGCTTTTCATGCGTCCTGGCAAATGCAGCTTATGTAACCGTAACGTTTACCAGGCTACAGACGAACGCTATGTACAAAGGCAAGCTTTCTGGCAGAAACGCAGCCTGTTGCGTGGGTCGATCTCCTGTTATTGTTTCGCACTTCTAGTATTTCAGTCTGGGAAAAGCTAACATAAAGGACATGCGCTGTCCACTACACTTGTTTAAGGGCTGCCGTTCCCGAAATTCTGAGGAATAACTTTGTAAAGAATGAAAGACAAAGTATGAGCAACTTTCGTGGTAGAGAAGTGGTTGGGTATGCGTGGCTCGGAATTTGGTTCAAAATCCTTTTTGCCAAGGCAACGTCCTGCTGAAGCTAGATGCCGACGTGGGACGCCTAGATTTTTTGCGGCACGGGCTCCTTAACGCTATCGCGTCAAAAAATTAGCAAATACTAACATCCTCAAGAAATAATCTGTAGAAGTTAGAGACATTCAACGTTTCAGCTTTCATTCTTGCGCCTTAAGTGACAGAACTGTTGTGGCTGATCATGGACCACCAGGTAGAATTGCACAACGAGCTGTAAACCTTTTACTGCGACAGCAGTTAAAAGCTCAAAACTAGGTGTTTTCGAATATTATATTTTTAATATTTGTATTCGATTTGAAAACTAGGTATTAGAAGATTTTCGAATATTCGTCTGGATATGAATAGAGCAAACATGGCTTTTAGCATTTATTTCTATCTAATCTAAGAAAGTGTGTCCGATTTCGTGCTGAATTTTGTGATAATTTTATGCTGCTGGCAAAACTTTGCCTGTAAAACAGGCTTAGCCACTAGGTGCCTAAGCTTTGCAGGAAAGCCATCCTCTCACTGGCAATCGGCATGGGTTTGCGAACAGCAAGGGTGCACTCTTTTCAGGTTCCACCCCCCATCCTGAGCTTACTGCTGGACAGCAAATGCAATGAGTGACAGCTGGTACAGGGTCAGATGCTTCTGAGTTTACAAGAAATTGATACGGCATAATAAGGCAAAGGCTGGTGAGAGCAGACAAATAGCAGAAATTATTCAATTTTCCAAAGCTAACTTGAGCCAAATACACAATCCTTTAGTATAACGGCTTATTTTTTTACCAATGACAATGTAAATGCAATGTTCCAACATGTCAGAATAAACCAATTTGGTAATAAGTGCATGTGCATACCATTACTCAATATTCAATTCAATATTCAATGCTAAGTAGTCATATTCGATTCGTATTCGAAAACTTTGATATTCGCACACCACTCCTCAAAAGTGAAATTGCTGTGTTGGTCCACCCTTTTCGTCACGTCAATAATGCATCCTTTTTGGTTTGTTATCTTTCCATAAATAAATAAAATAAAAATTATGCCAATAATGATGCTCGTAGTTGTCACAATAAAATTGTCATTATAGTGTCGCCAAATTCGGCCAGCTCTTCACACGGCTTGCACCTTTGGCATAGGGCAAAGAAAAACAAGCGAACTGGCAAGGAACCAGAAAGGAAATTAGGTGTCATGCATTTTGAAGCTCCAAACTAAAACTGGGCTGATTACACGCACTCTCACAAGTATGCCTACCTTCAGCACTCCTCTCAAGATGGAGCCACCAGCAACACCTCCTTTGAGGTCGTCAACCTCGCAGCCGGGCTTGTTCACGTCAAATGATCTAATAACTGTCAGCAATTAGAGAGAGAGAGAGAGAGAAAAAAAACTAAGGAATGGTAAAGAGCATATACGTTAATAGCGCTCAACAGGCAATAAAACATGCCTGCACAAAATGATAGACTTGTCCATGCTGCTTAATGCCATTAGCAAGGCACAACATCCTCTTGAAGAAAATAAAACACCATCTCTGCTGTGGCATATGCTGTGCAATAGATATTGTTTGCTGTATCACTGCTCATTCCAGAAAATACTGTAAAGTATTCAGAGAAGTAAATTTTGCTTAAGGTTCAGCATTTTCAGTAAAAAAAAAATGTGCAAAATGGGAAAATAAGAACCAGATGCTGAACCCTACTTATACTGCGTCAATGCTGCAACACTACAGGAATATCAAAAAGGAAGTGGTAAGCTACATTTTGAAATCATCACTGAATTTCAAAATAAAAATGCAGACAGAAGCTGAAGTCACTTAGCAATCCCACCTCACTGAACAAGTATGATGCCTCTCATTTGTACACAGTGTAAAATAAAATTAATATACACTAAACCTCATTATGTATACGGAAGTTAAAGAGGAAGCCAGAATTACTTTATTATATCCGTTATTACATGTACGGCAATATGAATTTATATGGGGATTTCAAGGAGAATTTCACTTCATTATATGTATTATTTTCTTATACTGGTTTTTGGAACGTATATACTATGCATATATGAGGAAAAACAAAACAGTGAGATACTTTTCAGCACCAAATACTGAGGAGCCACATTTTCATGTCCATGCAGTAAAGCAAAACGGTTTTGCAGTGCAAACAGGATAAAAAACTCTATACATAAACTTTCAGGAGGACTACTGAGTGCACCTTTACGTACGATCTTGGTCACCATAAAAATTTAGTAACCTGTATGTATCTCTATACTACAGGACAGTGAACATTGCAACATTAGAGAGCTTTAGTATAGGAGACGCAAGCGGCTTGTGTACGCAAGAACTAGGGGTGACAGTACTGTGCATGCGCACACCCTTACGTCTGGATACTTACGTCTGGCGACTACTGCATGCGCAGTACCATCGCCCCTAGTTCGTGCGTATGCAAGCTGCTTGCATTCCCTAAACTAAAACTCTCTATTATGGTAGCTTGGCAAAGAGACAAGGCAAGGCTGATGAACATCCATAAAATCAGCATAACAATCCTAAGTGTCCCTTCTGTAAAAATTACTTTTAGCAAGTCAGCTTCTTTTTCTTTTCTGCATATTTTTTGCTGTAGAGGTAAGCAAATATTCTCTAGTCATGACACAAATTGAATGTCTCTGTCTCAAATGAATGAAAATTTGATATTCAATTCCACACTCCAATATATTCAATTATAGAAAGACATATTGGATTGCTACAACTATCATAGCGTATATATATATATATATATATATATATATATATATATATATATACGTGTGTGTGTGTGTGTGTGTGTAGAACAGGCCATGCATGTGGTCTGGAAGCCACTTCACATGCCCATTATGGGTCAACCAACTATGGTAGTCTGTTACTTTTTATTTTCAACCGAACTAGATTTATGGACTTGCAATAGCACAGCATGTGCTGAAGGAAGTCAAATTTCTTGGCTTCCTTATTTCTCCATGTCTTTTGTTCTATATTCAGAAGGAGAAAAATATTTGGCCCTCAATTTGGTATTTGAAGCATGTATTTCTTTTATAAAAATGTTTTTTCTGCTCAAATACTTCTACTAGTAACCATCCAGTTATTTTAATATCACAAATTCGCTACTTCTGAGGCAGTGTCGCCCCTGTGCAGTATATTTGATCAATTAGTTTAGGGGATATCTCTATAAGCCGACCGTCTAAGCCAGCTGACAGAACGCCTGTCACTGCAGTGGAACATCGTGCAGATGCTGCAGTGTGGAAAGGTTAAAACATTCCCGGAAGCGATAGAGAATGTTGCCTCTACAACTGCATGCCCGCAAACACGGTGAATATAAACCCAGCATGCTGCAACCTAAATCTAAGCACACAGCCACACACAGCGAAGAAAGAAATAATAAGTAGCGCACCAATAAGACGGGGCTCGGAGACAAAATCCCTCAGGGGCATGGGGATCTTCTTGACGATGTACTCGCAGATAACTTCAATGTTGTACTTCAGTTGGGCCGAAATGGGAACCACGGGAGCACCCTCTGCCACAGTCCCTGAAAGACACAGGACCAGATACTTTCAAGATTCAATGTATCTATCCCAGTTCTGAATGGAAGGTTTATTAAGTAGGGTACTGGTTTGGGCGAGTTGAAAAAAAATTTAATTACAATCTGATTATGAGGCACACCGTAGCGGGGGACTCGGGAAATTTGGACCACCTGGGGTTCTTTAACGTGCACCTAAGTCTAAGAACACGAGTGTTTTCGCATTTTGCCCCCATCGAAATGCAGCCGCCATTGGTGGCAATTCCATGACAGTAGACTTCTGTGCACAAACTGGAGAACGAAGACAGGAGGACTTGACAAACACAAGCACGAACTTTCACCTGAGCTTTCTGCCGAAAAGGGTGAAGTTTTATACATAGACAATGTATAATGTGCATCTGGTTGGTAGAAACACGGGGAAAAAATATAAAATATTTAAACAAACAAGTGGAATATGGTTGTGAGCCAACATTGAAAGATTACACGGTGGGTTAGATGGAAGCATCCAAGCCAAGTGACGAGAAATCGTTGAGGCAGCAGAGATTAACTGCCTGAGGATTAAGTGCTTCAGTGCTGCTTTGTTATGGTCGTCACAAAAAGCTGGAAAAAGGGCTGGCAAGGTCCACAGCTAAAAAACAAGCAGTTCTAGGCACACGCCACGCACTGATACGTCCCTCAGTATTTGCCACAAGTGATACCATTGTCTTATACTACTTGTTTGCTTATAGATTCCTTGTTGTTGTCTTTCCTTGTGTGTGTTTTTACCAACCAGATGTATGTAAGACATTGTCTATGTATAAAACTTCACCTTTTTTTCCAATGAAATTCAGTTGAAAGTTTATGCTCCTGTTTGTCAACTTTCCCGCCTTCGTTTTCTAGTTTGTTCACAGAAGCCTACTATCATGGAATACTTGGTTAGCCTTATACTGGTGTCACATGTACACTTCTAATCGTGATTGGGGCCAATTCGGATCATATTTCTTGATTGCGATCGACAGTGGTTGCTGCTACACGGTTCAACGATCCACATCGAGTTATTGTCGTCGGCTGATCGCATGCAACTCTCAGAACTGCGTAAGCCAAAATATGGTCAAATTTGAACAATATTTAAGTCTTTGCAACTTACTATTTCTAATAAAAGGGTTGTTAAATGTTTTTTAATGCGCTGCCTTAACACTTTGTTTTTAGCGTTTTCAGAATACTGCGCTAGAGAGCACAGACGTCAACCTGAAATCGAGAGGCCTGATCGCGACTGTCTGGATCCAGATCCTGCAAGATTGCGATAGCAAGTGACCGTGTAGCAAAACACTCGATCCAGATCAATCTCAATACGGATCAGCCCCTACCGCGATCAGAAGTGTACATGTGACACCAGTACTACTGATTTAGTGTTTCTCCAGACGTGTCCCTTTGACGTCAAGGGATAACACAAAAAAGCTATCAAAGCCAGCAGGAAAGCAATAAGTGCATAAGTGTGATGCATACCTTGCACGAACTTGAGGATCTGCTGATACTGCTCCTTGGCTTGCGACTCCTTGACAAGGTCAATCTTGTTTTGGAGGATTAGGATATGCTTCAGTTTCATGATCTCGATGGCAGCTAAGTGCTCGGACGTTTGCGGCTGCGGGCACGATTCATTGCCAGCTGTCAAGGTGAAACGAAACAGCATCATGCAACGTCAGATGGAAATCATCGGTCACTTAAAAGGAATTAAAAAAAGAAATGCAGCGAAAGCTAGATTCCGGTGTCTCACATATAGAAGAAGTTTATGCTGAAGGTCACTGTGAACAGAACAAGAATAGTTGCACATAAAAAAAAACCTGAAACTTAACCCTTTTCGTAGAAATCATGAGCTGTGATTACTGAGCAGTTGCCGAAATTATAGAAAAGAGCCCTACTCATTCAATGAACCTTTAATTACCCTTATAATTTTCCAGAGGACTCGAGCGACACAGGAGCATCACACGAGCCAGCCTGTTAAATTCCTTGAAAAGAGGCATTTCTTTTTCCAGTTTCCCATGAAATGCTCAACTTCAAATGACGCCGACTGCCCCACAGGCTCGCAAGAAACACTGTTTCTATGTTTTTCACTCAAAAAGATATTTCTGACAGAGCAGTTGCAATAACACTGCTTTTTTTTTACAGAAGTCGTCTTTTGAGCTCAAGACATAATTATATAGATTCATTATCGAAGGCATGCATACCGGGGGTTCTGAAGAAATGAAACTAATTTCCTAAATGACTTGGCATGCAATCTGAAACTAAAGCCTGTAGTGCATATTTGGCATTTTCAAGTTGTCAGGACATTCAGTTCTTTTTTTCATAGCACCCCTGGCCCCCATACTTTTGATGCTAGGTATACACAGTCCTTTGGTGCAAGTTAGAAAAACGTGAGTTGGTGCAATGAACCCCACGACTGTTATAAAACTAAACTATAATTTTTTTTCACATTAATTTAATGTGCAGCTTTCTTTTCCAAATTCACAGAACTGCCCAGACTAAACAAACATAATGTATCTTTTACACATTATTGTGACATTTAATCCGTGCTTAATGCATCAATGAAAACAATGAGAAGCAAGAAACTAACCAATAAGAAGCAAAGCAGCATCCATGACAGCTGCTCCGTTCAACATGGTAGCCATCAAAATGTCGTGGCCAGGACAGTCGACAAAGGAGACATGCCTACACAAAGAAGCGGCACAGAAAAAAAAAGCTATGTAAACAAAAGCAGTTATGCAGGCTATCAGTATTCACGAAAGAAACTGCAAATGTCAACACTCAAAGCAATGGTAATGATACACAAGAAACAAAGTAACAAACAAGGGAGCTACTAACATGATGTTGAAAAGCAAAGCTACCCTATGTGATCTTGTAAAGATAAAACTGGTAATAACAAGTACAATGCCACACAAAATGTGTCTTACGTACAATATTCATAGGTTTGCTCAGAAAATGCCAAGTAACAACTCAACTACAACTACTGAGAAACGAATCCACTTTGCTTTCCGAAGTCTCATACTTATTGCCAATGCCGACGAGACTGCCTCATAGTAACTGCTACAACTTTCGCCATGACATGCAACTACTGGCAAAATATGCAGCGCGTATGATTATGACACACACAAATGTGCGAGCTCTTGTTAAAAGAACATTGCTTATGTAGTTCACATGGCAAAGGACCACCAAAAAGAAGCGCATACTACATAACTTGCAGTGCAACTTACCTCAGCAACCTAAACCGGCCATTGCAGCCAAGCCGATCACAAGGAAAGTCATCCTCTTTGCTGCTGCCAGCCGACCGATAACATGCTGGACGAATGCACTTCTCGTCGTCACACTTGTATATCTGCATAACATGGATACATTTTTTAATGTAACATTATCAGTAATATAAGAAGGTATATGTGCATGAAGCAAAAGATAACCAATGGGAGAAAATTAAAAAGCATCTAGTAGTTTAGCTAACTCTCAACAATATTGGATAATCTTGGAAGACACCAGCGCCTTCTTGTGGTCTATTTCTTGTGCTTTACATTTGTTCTCTTGTGCATTTTTTTCTTTTCTTCACCATCCTTTAATGTTTCTTGTGCATACTTCTGTTGTACGTTAGCACAGAGTTCAATGTACTGTGGCTAAATTTTGTTTGTTTCTGTTCTTGTTTTGTCTCTAACACGCATTACCTGTGTGAATGTGTACTGTAATGAACCCTGGCTTATTTTAACACCCCTATGTAATGCCCTTTAGGAAACTGCAATTCAAAAAAAAAAAAAAAGTCAATGCATCATATCACAAAATTTGCATACTCCCAAATGATGCAATAGCCATGCAATAGTATGACTATCATGCTTCCCAGCATGCTCTACATGCCAACTCTTTACAGTGCAAGTTTGCATGCACTAGTGTGTCATACTGGGTTGTATCAAAATGAACACTTTTCTTACCTTAGCATTAGCATAACCAAGCTTGATGGTGATGTTACGTTCCAGTTCATTCTTGAATCTGACAGTCTAGGTGAGAAGAACAGAGCTTAGTCAGGGACTAATATTGGACATTCACAGTGCTCTTTCAGTTTCTATGCTTTGGAAATGCAGTGCATGTCACAGACTAGTGTGACGCATATACAGCATTAAAGATGGACATGCGACATGAAACATACAGTGCTCGTCCTGTCTATTTTATGCCACGTGTTTGTCTGCAATGTTGCAGATGCATTACGTCAGTCAAACAAATGACAAGCACAGATTTCTGCCTCAACTGCAGCTGACTAATTTGCTTATTATTATGCCCGGCAACCCAGGCAAAACTTGTACAGATTAGCGTGAAGAAAAAATAAGCACTTTGTCGCACCAATTAGAAAGCAAGCAGACACCATACTTCACTTCCTAGAGTTGGTGAGCCAACCAAAAGTACAACCACCAACTGGCGACACTATAAACAATCATTTAAACCAAAGCAAGCACCATGTAGAAGACAATGTTCTCTGTTCCATGTGAACAGAACTACCACATGTGTAACATGATTTTGCATTAACATATTGATACGAGATAACTTTCAAGTTCCTGGGCAGAGGAGAGGAGAGGCAGTTACACCAGCTTCCACATGGCAATGTTTACTTGCATTGTAACTCGTACCAAAGTTGATTATGTAAGCCTGCAAAATATGAGTGTTTGTCAGCCATTTTACACAGGTGGCAAACTTTCATTTGTGTTGCAAGCTTACAAGTTTTTCACTTAGTCTTGAGACCCAAACAATTTATGCCAAACAGGCAGCTTTCTGCATTTCGTAGTTCACTGTTAGGTTTTTATTGTCTTTTTGTGTGTTTTTCCTCCTTCTTCCTTTTTTTTTTACTCCGAAGCCCAGGTTGCTGTTAATTAAAGAATGCAATCCCCGTTAGCTAAGTTAACGCCCATTCCAAGAGTCAGTTCTACGACAGCAAATGGTCGCTTTTTGGTTTCTCTTTCTCACCTGTACACCAGAAATCGCCTTCACCACAGTCGATTTCCCATGAGCCACATGGCCAATCGTTCCTGCACCACAAACCACTTCGTTTAGTTCTACACCACAACCTTCCAGCAGTTCCATTTTCAACCACGAATCAGAACAATTAACAGGCATGCAATGATAATAGGAGATCGATATTTACATACCTATGTTTATAGTTGCTTGCCTACTGATCACTTCAGGTGTAAACGGTGTCAACTTATTGATGTCCTGAAAAGCAGTAACGACAGTAAGATATAGAGATCAGAAACACTGACACGACGACATTTAAGACCTTCAGTTATACGACAATATTTAAGAGTTGCGCGAACACGACGACGGCGTACGGAGGTTCGTGACCTATATGCCTGTCGTCAACAGGCGCCACAGCTCAACGATTAGCGGGTAGGGCAAGGCATCGTAACAACCTTGGAAATGAAAGAAACAGTTTGAAGCGACAAAACAAAGAGAAAGTTCAGTGCGGTGTTAATGCAGAACGGAAGTACAGACAACACATTTTTGTCGGTCTACGAGCCGAGAGGTAAGCCAACGGCAGCATATGATCACGGAAAACACCGGGCTACGGATGACACATTTGGAAAGCCGGCGACATGCAGCTGACACGTGCGCGCTGAAGGCAGCGCCGTAGATACACGATCTGAAATTTCAACATAAGCTATTGGCGTATTCTCGCGAAAAACATAGTACCCAAGGTCCACTTACTAGTTTATCGAGGTCTTGTCGCATTAAATGCGGCTGCCCCTGAGGTCTCGCACACTCGCCGCCCGCCATGTTGAAAAAGAGAGCTGAACAAAACGCGAAAAGACACACTCTTCCTACACTTCCTACATACCAGTTTAACAAAAGAAGTTAGTATACTCATAAATAAATATCAGAGTATCTATTTTACCATAACTTAACTTTCTATTTGAACACCTTTTAGCGCTAATTTAAACTGTAAAAAAGCAGAAAATGAGAACCAATTTACGTTTTTTTTTATGTATCACATTTTAACCAACCACGAACATATGCTACCTAAATATCAATTTTTACTTTTTGAACGTATTTTTAATTGAAATATAATACTAATATTTTTACCATATAACATATTACCTTATTATTTTTGTTTTAAGAGTTTTTAGAAGATTTACTTATCGCAGACGCTGCGGACTTGCGCTGAGTCGCGTTGCTCAGGCAACGAGTCAAAGATGGACGCTACCTGTTGGTTTTAGCTGTTCTAGCGGAGGCTGCTCTTGCATCATTCTCCAAACATGATCCCATTCGTTATCTGCGTGCTATTCTTCTGGACAGCATTAAACTTTACGGACTATGTGTTCAAGGTAACTAGACGAATATCGTCGCTTCGCTCACTAGACAGCGTGTCGAAGCGAGCGTGCGTTGAAAAAATAAAACCGACGATGTCAACCGCCAATTCCGATTCCTTCTTTTTCGGTCTTTTGAACTTTTGCAGACGTGCATGCTGTACCCGTACGTCAACATGCTGGATCGGAGTGGTATGAGCTTGAAGCTGTTTCGCGCGCAGTTCTACTTCACCCGATTCAACCGTGTGGTGCACCAAATGGGGAGAAAAAAGCCGCGATTTCTGTACTGGTGGTTCACCGTGGGCACAGTTGCCAGTATCGGATGCATTGCGCCCGCCGTTTGGGTGCTCGCGAAGACTGCCTCTGGCATGATCCGAAGTGCTGCAACCGGAACGCAAGAAGTCCAAGTCCTCGAGCCTTCTGCAAGTGCCCGTTTCTGTGTGCTGTTTTTCTTGCATGGGCCCAAGCTTGTTATCTTTGTTATAACAAAGCAAAGCTTGTTAGCTTTGCTGTCTTGTTATCTTTTCGTTGCTCTGATGAGCAATGCCATCCGATCGTCAAATTGTAATTTGTAATTATAACAAACGGGCACACCACGTGCATATGTACGACATTTTTGTGTTTACCTTTTGCCACATGCGAAAGTACATTTTAGTTTTTGCTTAGCTCGCGCTGAACTAGAGATCAGAGTTAGAGAGGAACCTGCTGTGTTCCTTGATTGCGTGATCAAGCACTGTAGGTAAGAGAGTTCGTGCAAACATAAGAGCCCGCTTTGCTTATAACTCTTTTCTGGCTTGTCCACAACTGCAGCTACCCGGCGTCAACCTTCCGTTGTCGGACATCTTCTACTACATCGCGACGTTAATTGTGTGCAGCATATTCCACGAGTTCGGCCATGCTTTAGCGGCTGTGAGGTAACGTACCACTTGTCTTCCCATTTGCTAAACTTTATTGCACTTAACTCTTTCGTTTAGAAAAAAAAAAGCAAAGACTAAACTAGACAAACCCACGTATTACCTTTCATCCCCAGAGTAATAGCGATCTCGGCACCAGCAAGGTTTGGAAATTTGGAAACATTTAAATTTAGTAAGTTTTGCAAGGAACCTTACGTTTGTGACCAACCTTCATACACAAAATAAATAAACATACAGTCTCGAACGAATGCTTCACCAGTCTACGCTGATTTAGTTTTACTGTTAGGTGTCTTTTTTTCTCATAATTCATTACGCAGTCACGAAAGATTGTTGCTTCATGTTCCCACATGTTCAGCAGGTCTCTTGCTTTTCAGGGAAAATGTGCGCATCCAAGGCTGTGGCCTGTTCGTGCTTGGGATATTTCCTGGTGCATTTGTTGACCTCCCAAAGGACCAACTCTCAGTGCTGTCACCGTGGAAGCAGTTGAAGATATACTGCGCTGGAGTGTGGCACAACATAGTTGCGGCCCTGCTGGCATTGCTGCTCCTCTTTGGCAATAAGTTTCTGTTGGCGCCATTTTATGCTGAAAACTCTGGAGTGTCAGTTATCTCAGTGCTCAAGGTGATTCTGCTTTGCCTGTGCTTGAATTTTCTAGCACAATTATATCCTTTGGTGTGACTTCATCTTAAAACCATCATATTTGTCATCGCGTGTGCAACCAGCCCAACGAAGTTGCGCTTCCTTTCTGTCTCATTAATGTTTTCTTACATTTGTTCTTGTCGAAGAACATCAAAGAATGGAAGTGCCTTCCCCCATCCATTGCTTCTACAGAGATAGAAAGTCATTCAAAACTGCCTTCACTAACCACTTTTTCAATTAGATGCACTTTTTTTTTTCAGTTTTCATTTTCTACTAATATGGTGATCATGTACCCACCCCCTCTGTAACATTCCCTGGGCTCTGAGGGTGCTCTAATAATGAATAATCCCCACGGACACTAAATCTGTGTGCTAAAAACTTAGTTAAAGCTTTTTTTTTTGCACCTTCACTATCATTAAACATTGGCAGAGCCAAGACAGATATAGAATTTTGAATGATTCGTTGCATTTTATTGTCTTTCCAAGTGTGGTCTCTATGCCTGAACTCTGAACACCATTGCAGATACAAAAGTGAGATCGCTGTTTCACATGAAGCGTATATGGAAACACTCGGCTAGTTCAGAAGTTCAGCTCATATAATTCACTATTGTTAAAAAAGAAAGAAAAGGAATCCCTGACGTGGTGACATGCTTGAACCGCCAGAAATAATCCATATGTCGATTTTTCAGTGCTTTTTCTTTTTCCCTGCTCGTACTCGGCTCATAATAACAAATTTTGAACAGGTCTAATAAGAGGTGTCCTAAGATGTGTGGAATAAATTTGAATCATTATTAAGTCTGTCAATTCTTGTGATTGCCATGTGTTATCTTAATGCACGCAAATGTGAACAGTGCCATGAAGCTATAACGTTGTTGTGCCCATTTGATTCACTCTGCTCATCATGAACTAAGTTTGCATTGGTTCCATGCTCATCCAGAACAAGACCAGTGCCTCCTTCACCAGGCATGAGCAAAACGAGAACAAGGTGAAAGTGAGAGCCAACGTTTCGACAAGTGGACTTGAAAGAGACAAGTCCACTTGTCGAAATGTTGGCTCCCGCTTTCACCTTGTTCTTGTTTGCTCATCGTCTTGGAATTTCCATCTCCCGCCTTCCCCCTGTTTTCCCTGGACTTCACCAGACATGTAGCACTTAGCTCTCCCACAAGTGCGGGGAATACTGTCAACATGTTCAGCAGAAAGCATGCAATGCTGTTCACTGTTAAAGTGAACACATGATTGCTGATCACTCTTTTTTCCCTCTTTTTCCCTCTGCATGTGTGAAATCGCCCCGCTTTGCAGCAGATGGCTTGCAGTTGGTGGAAAGGGTACATTTCTGCACACCTGTGCAGTGAATCGACATCTGGCACTTGCAGCTAGAGCACAAGCAAAGCGAGAGCCATAAATTAGAGTGCTCCCTTTAAATGTGGACTACACTGTATACCATGCAACATGAATGGCAACAAATGTACTGTAATAAGGCAAATCAGCCTTTTCTTTTTAGGAGTCTGGTGCCCATGGCCCCGGTGGTTTATTGCCAGGAGACCACATTACTGGAGTTGACAGCTGCGATGTTCGGAGTATGGATTCCTGGAAGGCCTGCCTGGTCCAGACCTTGCTACTTCCCCAGCATGGCTATTGCCAGAAGAAGAATGTGGTTGAGTCTGAAGGCACATGGTCTCCAAAAGGTGAGGCAAGCTACTGTAATGCTACGTTAATGCTAGTATGTCCTTGCTAGTTAGTAATGCTACTGTAATGCTAAGGCAAGCTATGTAATGTGCACCACGTAATGTGCAGTCGAGCTTACTTATGATCCAAGCTGTAACAAATTCTTGGTTATTATGAATGAAGATAGGATCATGATCATAATTTTCATACAATATTTTTCTTCATATGGTTTACTGACAGCGAAACCCCACATTGTGATGTTTCACATAAATATTAACTTTACGTGTTGACATTTTGCCAAAAATATACCACACATAACAACATAACACTTATAATTGCATTTAGGATACACTGCTGAAATACTGCTTTTAGAACTACTTTGAGGGTAAGTCGAGAATCATATGAAATATTGATTCATTGGAGTCTGTAAAAAACAACCAGTTACAGTGACCGAATTTTCGGATTTTATGAGGGTCGTTCCAAGTAGACTAAACACTTTTGTACAAGTCTTTCTTATCGTTCTATTTTCTTTCGGTATCACCGTGACACCTCCCTGTAGACTGCTGCCATGGACAGTCTAACAACAGTCTCTGTTTTGCTTACATGGAACATGGAGAAAGAGTGAGTCTGACTGCACTGTACTTGAGAGATCAAATTAAGCTTGTTTTTGTTTACGAGTTGCTTCTGCTGCATGTCCTCCTCTAGCAACAGTTTAATGCGCTAAACTCAGTAGTGTGCCCATTTTTTAGTATTTTCCAGGAATGGATGTTCACTACTGATACTTGCGAGTGCACCTTCTATTTTTAAGTTTGCTATACTGATTATACGACTGCTTATTTTCACTGCTTGCATTATGAAGAACAGTGGTGGGCTTCTAGTGTAAACTACAGTACTGTATAGTACAAGCTTTTTCTTTTTCTTTTTGCTTGATATTACTCCTTAGGTTCTTTACCATCAGTGCTACGTTCCTGAATCAACATAGTGTGTATTATAAAATGTTAGCATGCTACATAAACATGCAGTGATTGCAACTTCCTAGTTTTCTTAGGTTTTACTTGCATGGTTATCTTGTATGTTTTCAAACCACGATTGCTTTCTAGTGCGCTTTAAATTTCATATGTTTATGTAGCTGAACGTAAAGTTGTGCAACACCCCCACACATTCACATTTCTTTTACATGATTCCAAGTGACAATATCGATTCAATGAAAATGTTGCAAATTCTAAGCTACAATGCCTCGTCACTTATAATACATGTTATGGCGCTCGTTTGGTATGCAACATCACTTTTTGTTCCGATCAGTAATATAAGAAACTGATGTTATTAGTGAAGTTAGTAGCCTTGCAATAAATCACCATTTTTATCCGAGTCGTCATTGTAAATATTATTCAGTGCAGTAACACTATAGATGTTTCCATGCTTGCTTATGCAATGTTGAGGTTTAACACTCCCATGATCACACTACAAATTACAATAGTTTTAAGCCTCTAGGATCTGTGTGACTGTGTGACTGCACTAGGTTGTTGCTCAATGATGCATATACATCTATGTGTGTTTAACTGTGGTTGAACAAAAAATGTTGCTGGAGCAATATTATTTGTTTGGCCATACTTAATCATATCAAGCCTCCATCTTACTGTGAGCTTTTATGTTATTTTGCATCTAATATGTGTATTACAGCCTCACCTACGTTGTCATGTGTAAAAAGCATCAAGTGAACTAAGACTTCTGCTTTTGTGTTTCAACTGGCACACCCCGTCATTTGCACATTTCAGAAAAATGTGTGCCTTCCAGCAAGACGCACGCTGCAGATGTCAATCAGGTACTGCAACTCAAGCTGCGCCCGGGATGAATACTGCCTGAAGCCAATACTGGACAATGGGACTAAGCTAGTAGAGGTCAAAAGGGCAAATTGGCAAACAATGCTCTTTCTTGGTCCACCATCAGAGCTTTGGCATTCAGGTGGGTGTACTTCCTAAAGCTCATATTTCAGACTGATGCCTCACTCTTATGTGCAGTGTACTGTAACATGCATTTTTCTTTTATACTTTTTATTCTCTCACTTTCGGTGCTATCGTGTTAGCCTTTTCTTTGATACCAGCCTTTAGTCTCCGCTCTTACAAGAGAGTTTCTCACAGCATAGGATCATTATTGCATCACTAGTGTTGTATTGCTTCTTGTAAGATAAGATAAACCAATTGTTATCATGTGCATGGCATTTACCAGACAGCCTCGAATTATCACGCTGATTGCTGCCCGACATAGAGTGCATAATGTCCAGTAAATATGGGGCCAAGTGTTATTCACACCACTCAACCAACGCCTGTTGGTGATGTTCACCACTGTCACTGTTGCCAACTTGTTGCTCTATTTTAGTTTAGCGGGTACATTACTGCCCTATTAAACAGTTTTGTTGTCCAAGTTTCATCACCTTTTGCTACCCAACTCTCAGCGTGTGTCAAGCCAGTTTAAATGTGGTCAGTTTGCTAACCTGCGATTACAATTTGATGTGCTGCAGTTTCTGTCATCAAGTGGGTCCCTCGGCAACTCTACCTATCTGTGCTGCCAGTACACATTTATGAAGTGTTCCTGCAGTATCCTTACCTATAGTGGTCACACAAAATGTCTGTTTTGTTCTTCAAATGCTCCCGGCAGGTACCGAGCTGCTACTGCAAACAGGCCCTGACCGTTACGTATTTGTGATAAGTACAGGTTGATGCACTAGGTTAACACCTTTGGGGGAAGCCATAATTATTCTGGTGCTGGAAATTCTTTATAGCTTCCAGGGGCACGGCAATATCAAAGTTGTCAGATGTATTGAGTTACAGAATCCTAGGCTAGACGGCCGTAATAACAGCTTTTGCTCCATAGAAAACTATTGCTTGGGCTAACGCTAGAACCTGTGTTGCTGTCTAGCTGCCATTCCTATTTTACCAGGAGCTCCAAAAATAGCTGTATTCCTCACAAGTCCACCTTACAAAGTCAAAGCGGAAGTTGAATGTACGCAAACTTTGGCATGTGTTCTCACTTGAACTGGGGCTTTTTTGGGCATTGGCAGCACTCAGAAGAATACAAGAGGACTTGGAGAGCTGGATATTTCAGCATCAAGTTCTTGTACATGAGAAATGACCCCCTGAAGGCTCAAAATCCTACATACCGGACACTGCACTACACACAGCTAAAGCTTTTACAATGTTTGGCTTCCATTTTAGCATAATCCCATGTACTGAGAAAATTGGTGGCAATGAACACACTCCAGCAAAATGTTCCTGCACTATCCCTTCCTATGGCTGTCATGCATGATTTATAGTTTTGTTCTGCAAGCGCCACCGACAAGTGCTCAGCCGTTACTACAAACATTTCTCTGGCAGTTTTCAAAATAATCAAGAAAGGAGTTCTGCATGGCAATTTCAGTGCAATGGCTAGTGTTAGTATGCAATAGCAGAATGAATAATGTCACAAAGCCCAACATACCATTTTCAATATGCTGAATTAGATACCCCAAAATTCTAACTTAAGCATTGTGAATTTAACGCAATGCCCATATTATCATTTTCGATATACTAGAAGGAGCTTTCAGTTGTGGATAGTTCAGCAAGACATTTACTAAGTAATTAGCACAGTAAGTAATTTTCACTTTTGTAGAGTTTCTTTTCGTTTGTTTTTTGTATGCGTGCACTTGCATACCCAGAAATAGATGTGAAGGAGCTTTCTCATTTTTCTTGGATGTGAAATTGCGTTAAGTGGAAAGCAGAAGAAATGTAGCATGATTTCAATGTAGCTCCTGCTGTTGCCTACAGTTCAGCTGCATGATGGTGTGAGAAAGCCTGATGTGAAGGAGCTTTCTCAGGAGATGTAGCTCCTGCTGTTGCCTACAGTTCAGCTGCATGATGGTGTGAGAAAGCCTCAAGGTTGTTTGTTCATTTGTTGGTTCAAATTGGCATTCATCAACCTTAACTTTGCCTCTCAGTTACATGTTGTCCTTCTCAGGAGCACTGGCACTGCTGAACGTTGTTCCTTGCATTGCGCTTGACGGACAATGGATAACGCAAGGGCTCGTAAAGCTGCTGGTGCAATCAATGCCCTGGCTTCGATCTTCCAGAAAAGGAGTTTACCTCTTCATTGTCTTGGGTGGCACAGTCCTCTTGGCATCCAACGTTGTCCTTGGCGTTTGGAAGCTTTTTGGCCCTAGATAATTTTGGGCCCAAACTGGTCGTGTGTACATAGCACTCGTAATGTAAATACTGTAGGTAACCAATTTTTGCATTTTGCCCCCTGTACATTAAAAACTGTTTTTTGTACATGCGACTTGTTTCTCGCACTCTGTAGACCAGAATCTTTTACTCTTGAACCTGCATTTAAAGCAGCTGCACTTAATCTCCACCTTTGTTACCATGGGCAGGCATGGCCGACACAGGGGCTGCGGGTTGGTCACGGGAAGGATACCGGGCTGGGCGTTATCCTCCTTACTCGTCTGCCCGTTCCTGTAGCCCTTGCAGAAGATGGCTGCCAAGATAGGCACTCCATATTCTAGCCAATAGTATAACATTTTGCAACATTCTTTGAAGAGATAACCTTAAGCAGAGGTTCATTACAGTGAGAAGTGCGAGTGTCTTGGGAGATGGTCATTTTTTATGGTGAACACCTGTGAAATTATGGTGAAGCAGTTATGGTTAAGGCGCTGCAGCATAAGTCTATTTCGACTGATGGGAAAAGCAACAAGTATTAAATGCTGGGGTTCGACATGCAAAATCACAATCTTATTATGGCAAATGTCATAGTGGAGGACTTCAGGTTAATCTTTACCACCTGGGGTTCTTTAATGTGTACCTAAATCTAAGTACACAGACATTTTCGCATTTTACCCTCATCGAAATGTGGGTGTGGTGGCTGGGATTGAACTCTATATTCATCTCGCAAGTTGTTTGTAGCACTGTGGAAGCTGCGAGACTCCTTGGCCAATAGGAAGGCCGAATGCACCTTAAGATATGTTCATCTGCACAGGGTTGTTCGCTCACCACCTCAGTAATTCATGGTACACAACATGGTGCGCAATGGTCTCAACGTGTCACACATTGCTGTGATGCATCATGTACAAAGCAAAAATAAAGCCCTCTAATCCCGCCAATAACCAGACAGTTACGCGTGAAAATATAGTCCTCTGTGCGAGGATGTTACCTGTATACGCCTCGTACCTTTGACAGTGCCGCAAACGGCTTGTGTGAGACGAAGTGTAGTCACCGAGATGTGCCAGTCAATTGTCATTGGTACACTCATAGTGCATGGCTGTGCTTATGTCCATTTCGTCTACACCAGCCAATCACCCACATTCATTTGCCAAATTCCAGAGTTATGCGTGTGGGTGTTTTTGAGCATGGAACAATGGAAATCATGCGATGCGCACTTTATTGGGGGCAGCCTCGCTCGCATTCTTGACCGGGTGCCCAAGCAGGCTTGCTGGTGTTCCATGGTATTAGTAATTGCAGCGCACAAACAGACAGGGACGATAAGATGTGTGCCGAGTTCAAGCCATTGGAAGTAGCGCCACTCATCTTTGTCTCTTCTTTCTCATCACTTGGTTGCACTTGGTAGCAACACTATGTGTACTCTTGACTTGTAGCTAAAATGGAGAAAGCATGCAATAGGAGATGCCCAGTCATCTCAAAATTCAACTGAGGAACACACAAAATTATGTATGAAATGCTCTTTAATGCTGATTAAAAGTGATTCTAAGGACATAGCTGACATCACCTTTGATACAGCCACCTCCGTGAAACATCAATTCGCATGTGGCTGAAGACACCAACTGCTTCTAACATTACATACAATGTTCAATGCCACCCGAGAGGAGCAAGACCCTGGATGTGTAATAAAAATAAGTCTGTATCTCATGTACACTTTTCTAGGGCTCACAGCGATCCCTACCACAGGATCAATCCTGCGAGCATCGCGTAATTTTTCCCGCTTACCCCTGCAACTGCCCAAGTAAACGTAGCTGCTATTAAACCATCACTCCCAAAGAACCGGTAAAACATTTAACGAGGATAGAAAGTCGCTTCTTCAACATTCGTACATGCGCTATCCCCGAAGCAAAAGGTGTTCCTAAGGCACACTGGGCAGAGATTTCCAAGAAAGAGCGGCCAGAGATGCGGCAATAGGAGTGCAAGCTTAAAGGCAGAGGCGAGACTAGAAAATGCACAGGGTTCCCTACACCATCAGAGCATGCGCAAACATAACTTTGTGACCATGCTGGCAGAGGAGTCGGTGACACATGAGTGCGGGATTATCTAAACACACAGAGGAAACTAGAAATTATGGATGTAGCAAGGGGGGGCGGGCGACATTTTGGGAGACGCAAAGCTGTCTCACATTTCACCAGATACCCATGCGTTAAAAATTTCTCTAATTACATTTTCACAACCTTAACCCGATTACTCTTGAAGGCTCATGCACTTGAAATGTCAGCTACACTTCTTGTAGTGGAATTTAGTGCCACAGTCTTGCTGAAGTAGTCATTGTGCTTCCATAACGCTCCTTCCCAATTCCAGCTCTGAGGATTTACTTAACAAACGGGCCTCCTATTTAGCACCTTCAAGCAGATGACAGGAGCACATGATAATGAAATTATCATGCGGAAAGACATCAATGGGTGCATTAGGAAAGACCAGTGACTGCTATCCAAGACGAAGAAACCTGTTGCTTTCCGCTACCAAATGTAGAAGATGGTACATTATGTGAAAAAACGATGTGAACATTGGGGGTTGGCCTAATTATTAAACTAAGTGCCCATGCAGACACTGACTTAATGATGGTTGTTTCTTGCAAAGTGCTTTGCACTGAAATCTAAAGTGGTTTGTACACAGGCCAAATCAACAATCGTGCCACGCATTCTCCTCAGCTAGGGGGTCACCAAGTTACACCTGCCATAGGTTACGCGAACCAAAATTCTAAGGACAAAAAAAAAAAAAAAAAGACATTGGCATCCTTGAAACCACGATCCGTTGTGCAAACAAATGCAGACGAAGGAGAGAAAAAGCTATGCAGTGGCTTCCAGTCAGGCATTCGCAAGCAAAGGTCTGCTGGAATTTTTTTTTTCAACCCAGCTAGCTTCCTTCTTCATGATCCTTGCAGTGACACACACTCACACCACATCTTGTGCATGAAGGTTAAGTGATGATTCCAACCACACACACACACGTACATGGCTCTATGTCCCTGCTGTGATTCCGCTTGACAGAAAAAAAAAAGTAAAACGATCCACGCGACCAGTCGCGGGTTTACTGGGAAAGGACAATGAAGTCACACTGTCAGACCTAGTTTCCGACACTAGGTTCAGCGTGACGATGAGGTGCAGTACATGCTTGACGTGCGGGCACACCCCAGGGAAAGAAGGCGAAACGATGCTGTGTACGGCACATCACCGCAGGAGGCAAGTAAAGAGAAGTGAAAACACTCGCTAGAGAGGTTTAGCTTGTTCACTGTACACATTGCCCTTCATGGAATACAAGGTTACTGGAGGCCCTGGCATGAGCATCGGCTGCGCCATCTTGTGCCACATAGTTAAATTGGCGAGGACAAAGCACTACTATTGCAGTGACATAATTGTCAACATGCAGTTCTCTTCTTTTTTTATTTTCCTTTGGCAAAAACACTCGTCTAAAACAAAAACGTTCGTACTTTAGTGTGGTTGAACAAAGTGTCACAAGGTAGCGCTACCGGCATTACTACTGCCGTCCACGTCTCCGGTTACCCGGTATATTCTGTGAAGGGTAATGTGTATAGAGACAAGCTAATATTCTCTGCTGACAGTTACAGAAGCAATGTGAATGGGAATAGATGACATGCTGGGTTAGTTATTTCGGGTTGAAACTGTAGATTGCACTAGTCAAAACTTTATGTGTTCTGTATTCTCTTCACGTAAAGTTTCTGTGACTGCAATATGAAGCTTCACCATGAAAAGTATTTAAGAAGGTTACCCTTAGTACCCAAGTAGTCATGAATGACAACTGTTCCCCTTAGACATTACCTACTCACATAACAAAAATCATTGGGAAGAATTCAGGTCACCACATTTAGGTACAATCGGTAATGAGAACTTTCAAAACTGGAAGTACTGCATCGTGAAATCACTACAGTGGAACAGCATCCATCCATTGTGTGAACATGCAAACAGGCAGCCACTGTATGCAGAATGACATAATTCACCGAGCTACGAGGGGTCAAAACAATGTCATTACTGCCAAAAGCATATGTACCATAGATACTTTCTGAATTAATGAGTACAAGTGACGTACTTCTACAAGCATTTCACTTGTATTCACATGAGGAGTTAGTATACAGCTCTAATCCTAGTCCAGCCTTTGGTACTGATACCCCAAAATGAATAGCACAACCTAACACATCCAAAATTTCGCTACACTCTGGCAAAAATAGGAAGGTTTCTATGACACCAAGCACCAGAATTCATTCCAATTGCAGCAAGGCATAAATAAGAGTAACATAAATTGGCTTTATATACATAGTTCATTCAACGCTAAGAGAAACTGCATGGCAAGCTAATATCTTTAAGGGCCTATGGAGCAAGCAGTCATCACTGTAGATATAAAGTGCGGTTAAGTTCCCCACGATGTAGCTTGGCAGCTTCGTTGCAGATAACCAGCAACATCAGCATCAGCAGGAAAACGTAAATAAAGAACGCTACTGAAGACCATTAGCGTTGGGCACTCCAGAATGACATACTATATGAAATGTTTTTTGAATACCACATAAATATTACACACCCACACAGCACCACCTCACAGTTGGTACATTAAGAATTTCAGTAACGAAGAACCTCTGAATTTTGGCAGTGACATTACATAGAATAAGCAAGTGTCAAAGATACTAATCGGTTGCTTCGTTGTACATATAAGTGGATCAATGAGTCTAATGTGCAGCAAACTAAAGTACCAATGGAGTGCCTGCCCTCCAAGTAGTATTGGGGTCAAGAGGTAAAAAGTAGCCCATACCTATGCTAACTGTGCCATGCACTGCTAATACTTCATACATTTAAAAAAAAAGTGATCTTATGTGAAAAACCTCACACAGTAATGTAAAACTTTGATGACACCGGAATGATCTGCGCACTACAAAATGATATGAACTCAAGTTACTATGTAAGCGAACACTCATATACATTCAAACATTATGTGTGCATGCGTGCGCGCAAAAGTATCTCCAACCAAAATAATGCATGACGCTATCAATGTGTTTGCACTCCTCTACGCCAGCCACTCTTTCATGCACAGAAGCTACAAAGAAAAAAAGTAATAATCCTTCTTATAAGTAAAACTACCTTCCTGGATAATGTACATACACACCCGATTGTACTCTACATATGTTTGAAAATAAAACCAACAAGACTTGGTGCTAAAAGCAGCAGAAAAGAAACTAAACGATGAATGATGATTATTAAATGTCTAGCTGATTTGAGAAAAGCGCAGCCTATGACTGCTTGAGAATGCTGCAAACGATAAATGTGACAGTTCTTAAAGAGCTGCCTCACAGGACAAAGTGCATGCCTGCCAAGAACAAATATGAAACTGCAGAAGCCCAAAAAGTTAAGAAGTAGTAGAGCCCAGAAAACGGGTGAGCTAAGCATTTTTTTCTAGCCCCCAAAACACACAACATTATGTGTGATCACCTTGTTTGAAGGCAGCAGTCCTAATCACTTTCTTTCTTGCCTTTCTTGTAGCTCTTTACAATCACAACCTTGGCAGTAATGTATAGACAACAGCGAGCTGTCGATTCAAAAGTAAACAAAAGACCGGTAAAGAAAAAAAAAAAAACCTTAGAAGCACCAGCATGAGTGCAACACCAGTTTCCAAGTCTGCTCATGCCATACACCATACACTCACACCCAGGTGCTCGAAGGTGAGGAATGCGTTTGAACACTACTTCCCGAGCCAACGCCCGCATCGCCATCAACCTTGCTGCCCGCCGTTGCGGAGGTTCGGTTTCCTTCACCCCCTTCCTCTTGACAGTCTTCCAAGATAGGTGGGTACATGAGGTCGTAGCGATGCTGGAGCGACGATCGCGATCGGCCGCCCCGCTTCAAAGGCACTGTCGACGTCCATGCCGCCTGGCCACTCGCGCTGCTGCTGCTTGGACTTTCCACCGGGCTAGGGGTGTTAACGGGCGACGTCGGGAGTGACCGAACTGAGTTTTCGCTACTTCCCTTCCTGCCACAGGAGCCTGGCTTGAGCAGTTCGACGGCTGATTTCCTCTCCAAGTTGTTCTGGCTGCTGGACGTCTTTGTTTGTAGGAGAAGCTTCTTGAAGTCAAGCAGGCTCGTGGGTTTTGCAGGACCCAGACGATCGTTCGCGAGCGACCGCCGCTCCAGCGGGCTGCAGACGCGGGCTGCGGTGACATCGCCTGACCAGCTGCGACGGTCACGGGCCCCACGTGGGCTCAGGAAGCCAGTCTCAGCAAGGCCGCCCCGGCTTGGCGTGCTCGGGCGGCTGGTTACAACCAGGGGAGAACTTGATCTGTGAATGTATTGCACATGTTTTTAGACCAGTACGAGACCAAGACAAGCAAAGCTTTCTGCAGATTTTTTTTTTTTTCCTGCAACGCATGAAAACGTAAACGTTCTGTTTATACAGTTAAACCTCGTCCAAAGTCACATCCAATGCAAGGATTCTCTTGCTATGTGCGATAATCATTATAAGTGCATATTTGTTACATGCTGATATTGGCAAGATACGTTAGATTTACTTCGTATATCCAATAATTCATCATATCCATATTTGTAAACAAGGTTCGACTGTGTTGAAATGTGCACTAGCAGATATTCTATGTCCCACAATGTTACAGAACGCCGCAGAAAACATCACCTAGCTTTTATGGGATATCTTTATTTCTACTTGCCCTGTGGCCATGAAGACACTTGCTCTGCACCTGCTGGAATAATATGTGATAAGGGAAAATCATGACACGTAACTTCTGGCCTGAGCATTCAGGCATCAGTTGGTTTTATATGGGCTGCTGCTAAATGCAAATGCTAGCTGGTACATACTCTGAATTGAAGCAGTTTTGAAGCATGGAGCCTGTAAAGAGACTAAGTTTCGTTACAGGCAATGCATCTGCTCAATGTTGGATTGGAGGCAACTTTATTTGTGTCTGCAGTTGGGCGCTCGCGCGACCCGCGATGGCCTACGTGATCTACGAAGTCGCTGTTACTCGGCGCAGGTCTCCGTTCCCCGTTGCCGGCTCGCTGGGTCCATGCCATTCGAGCGCCCCGAGCACCTGCTGGACGGCCCAGAGCTGTTCGTCTTGGTCGTAGCTCTTCGCGGCTGCCTCGAGCCGCGGTGGGATCGTTCTTGATTTTGCTTCTTCTAAATTTTTAACGCAGTCCCACAAGATGTGCGTGTAATCTGCCGTCTCCCTCTGGCAGACTCTGCACTTATCGGTCGGATATGTCTCGGGGAACATGCGATGCATCAGTCCCAGGTTTGGTCGCAATCCGGTCTGGAGCTGTCTCAGTAGTACCGCCTCCGCTCGACTCAGCCTTGGGTGCGGGGGTGGGAGAGTTCTGCGAGCCAGTGGGTAGGCCTTCGTGATTTCGTTGTAGTCCGTCATGCGGTCCTTCGTTCCGAACCACGTCGGACGGTCTGTCGCCAGGGTGCGGTTGGTTAGCGCCCGCGCCACTGCGTGTGCCGTCTCATTGTGGTTCTCACTGCGTTCTGACGCGTCGCCCACGTGTCTTACTTGAGTCTTACTTTTCTGTCTTGTAGTATGGCCACTCACAGTACGCGCTCGGCCTCCCTGCAGATTTGGCCTTTGGCGAAGTTTTGCACCGCCTGTCTCGAGTCACTCAGCATCGTGTGGCAGTCTGCGTCGGTGATGGCCAGGGTGATGGCTACCTCCTCCGCTTGTTCCGCTTCTCACGCTCGCTGCCGTCCTTGTGGCGCCAGTTGACGCCTCTATGACGACCGCTGCAAAGGCATTCCTTTGGTATTCGGCCGCGTCCACGTACCGCGCGTGCTCGTCGTTGGTGTGCTGGTCGATGAGAGCCTTGGCCCTCGCCGCACTTCTTCCCTTGTTGAACTCGGGATTCATGTTCTTCGGTATGGGGTCGATTCTGGTCTGACGTCGGACCTCTTCACGTTGATGATCACGTTGATCTTGTTACGTTCGTGCTGCAGCCATCTGTGGTAGGCTGCAAAATACACGACGTGGCTGATGACGAAGGATTGGACGAGCCTAATTAGGCTGTCCTCTCTCATGCCAGCCTTCCGGGAAGTGACTCGTTTGAGGAGTCGAATCGTGTTGGCTGCTTTTGCCGTGAGACAGGTGATGGTTTCGCCGTTTCTTCCATGTTTTTCGATGACCATGCCTAGGATCCTAATTTTGCCGACCTCGAGGATCACGTTGCTGGATTTGGTTACGATTCTGATTTTTTCGTATTCGCGTTGTCTGGTCTTGCCTCTGCTGTTTTTGGTAGGTGGGAGTATGAGAAGCTCTGATTTTCTCGGCAAACATCTCAATCTGGTGCCTTCCAGTTGGACTTCTATTGCGTCGACGCCGGCTGGCAGCACGCCCTCAATGTGAGCGTCACTGCCACCGGTCACCCACAGCGTGATATCGTCCGCGTAGATGGTGTACCTGACGTCTTCGATGTCGGCAAGCTTTTCGGCCACTCTGATCATTACCAGGTTAAACAGCATCAGCGAAATGAGCGATCCCTGCGGTGTGCCAGTGCTGCCGAGCTTCTTCTCTTGCGTCTGTAGCTCAGCGGCCCTGTCTGTGAGGAAGTCCTTGATGTAGTTGTAGGATCTTTCGCCCATGTTGAGCTTAGAGACTTGGAACAGAATCGCAGAGTGTTTCACCTTATCGAAGGCGCTCTGCAGGTCGAGCCCTAGGATTGCTTTGTTGTTGCGGCTGCTGCTGCCATCGTCGATGATTCGGTATTTGAGCTGCAGCATTGCATCCTGCGTGCTTAGGTGCTGTCTGAAGTCGATCGCCGTGGCCGTGTACAGCCCTTTTCATTCCAGGTAGTCTTGCCACCTGTTGAGCAAGACAAGCTCCAGGACCTTGCCCACGCAGGACATGAGCGAGATGGGCCGGAGGTTATCCGTGTCCGGCGGCTTCCCCGGCTTGGGGATCCGGATGGTCTTGGCTGTCTTCTACAGCTTTGGCAGCGCACCCGCTCTCCAGCATTTGTTGAAGTATTTTGTGAGGTTCTCAATCGAGCCGTCGTCGAGGTTCTTGAGTGCCTTGTTCGTGACGAGGTCCGGGCCGGCTGCCGAGCGGTTGTTGAGGTCGTGCAGGGCCGTGCGTACCTCCTCAACGTCGATGTCACGATCGAGCTTCGCGTTAGGTAGGCCGCCATATGGCGTATGTTGTTCGGTGGGTGTAGTCGGCAGGTACTTGTCATTAATGCGCATGGTGACTTCGTCGGCACCGTGTACCGAGACCGCCCGATGCATGAGCTTGGCAAGTCTGTCTCTTTGGTGCGACTTGGTCTTGGTTTCGTTGAGCAGATGCCGCAGCAGGTAGAAATGTGCAGTATATACTTACCAGTATAGCCACCACATCACTTTTCTAAATTTCAGGCTAACAGCTCGTCACGAAAAAATTAAATTTCCTTGCAAATCCGATGTTCCTAAAGCTGTTGTGGCCCACAATACAGTCTTGGTGTTTCCATGCTAGTGAAATGCCTGGATGTAGCGGTGAACGGCATCACTCGTGGCTACATCTTGCGATGCTGTGCTCAACTGAATAGCATGAGTCTCTTCTTATCCATACCTACTAGTACAAGAGATGCAAGCTTCTCAGTATCATTATTTTCACTGCAAAGAAGTGCCACATAGCGAACAAGAAGGAATGTCCCAGCTTATTCTTGTTTAAAAACAGTGTCACCAGACATAGTCACAAGTGCTACAGTTCCGTGTTTCTGTCTTGGTATTCTGAAATGCTAATGCTAAAACATTAAAGTACCATACAAAATTTCTAAATTCTCTTTGTTGGAGCTGTGCATTGTAGCCCCAAAACTTGACGAGGAACTTAGAACAGTCGTGCAACTTATGTTCAAGATCTAAAACATCCACCAGAAACTTTGTTTGAGGGCAAGATTGATGCTGAGGTCCAGCTCCAAAATAAAGAAAGGCTACAATACACAGATAAATACAGAGAGACATTACGGTTGCTGCCCACACTAAACAAGCAAGGAGTCAATACATTTGGGCCAGAATAACATTTATCGCTGCCTTCTATAGGTGCCATGCATATCACTGGCACATTGTTAATGCAGCTTCCGGTAAGTGATGAGGACTAGAAAATGTGCCAAATTTTGAAGATAATTTCAAATTACATCTAAGCACCATCTCTTGTCACAAGATGGAAAACCTAATGCTTCACTTTGATTGAAAAACCAATATAACACAAGATAGTACTACAATCCTGTACATCACAGTTCTTACCTTGATGATAATGGTGACTGGGCCATATCAGTGTCAGTCCTGATGCCATGTTTTTTCTTGGACGAATGAATGGCGGCGAAGAGATCTTCTGTGGACATGGGTTTTCGTGGTGCCAGCTCACGGGTGATTGACGTGCTGCTGCTGCTGTCTGGGGACTTCTCCGATCCAGAACTAGAAAGGCTCGTGGAAGACAGTGCTGTGGGGGAACCTTCCTTATGAAGATCTCGTAAACTATATGGTGGCTCAATTGTGCCTGGCATGGACATGCCAGTGTGGTTGGTGCCCTGGTAGGAATTCTGCGGTGAGCTTGGAATGTACACTCCTGTCATCTGCCTCTGATTGTCGAAGGCTGTCCTTGATCCGAGGTGGCCTGGGCCAGCAACGCTTTGTGGTTGCCTCAAATTCTGCATGTTGTGAATTGGCTGTGGAGGGCTTCGAGGACCCTGTCCATATGAGGCCGTTGGAACCGAATTTTGGGCAGACTGCATGTACTCTGCCCTAGCATGGTCAGGTGCCAGCAAGCGGGTTGAGCTCATCGGGCTCCTTGACACTGGCGATTGCCGGGAAAGGGTAGAAGGATAGCCGTGGGGCAAGGGCCCGCCCTGACTGTAGGCATGAGTTTCACGAATGCCATTTGCTGCATGCAGTGCGTGGTTAGGAATTGAACCTCTAGGGTCAACTCCTCTTGGAGTTCCTGACATGCCGATTTGCTGACCAAGGGGTCCCCGTACCAGTGATTGGCTGGGCTGGTATGGAGCCCTAGGTATGTAGGATGAATACTGGTTCCTTGGTGCATTTCCATCAAGGTGATCATGTGCCATCATGCCTGAACTGGCTCTGTCTGGAAAGCTGTACTGGTTTGCAGAATTGTGATGCTGTGTATCAACTGGTGTCATCCTTCCGTTTACCAAATTCTCGTCATGCGGACTGTGCCTGTAGGCCTGAGGCTGCATGTGTCTAGGCACCGCAGCGTAAGCAGCGCTGTTCTCCATCCGATGACCATGGGGTGGGTAATGCATAACTGGTGTTGGACTCCTTGCAGTGTTTCTAGACACCGGTGTGGTCTGACCAGAGTTCCATGAAGACACCGGGCTGGAAGCAGTAGGACGACCATTATGACTGCGTGCTGCTGGGAAGGAAGCATGGCTTGGAATGTGAGTGTTAGTAGGTGATGAGTGCTGGTGCACTGGAGTGGTCCTGCCACTGAGATGAAGGTGCGGTACAGGTGCCTGAACCATGTGCGAAGGTGGCATGTGCTGTACAGCATTTGAGGGGCTAGTAGATGATGTCGGCGGAGAAGCTGGCAAGCCCGACACCCAGCTGGACCCTACTGGTTCCCTTGGAGAAGGCTGCAGTGGAGTTCTTCTCCCGGGTGAAGTTGTCGACGGCACACTGATAGGTGAAAAGTGGTGCAGAGGCGTCACACGACCTGAAGAGTTTTCAGAGATAGAAGTGCTTGCACTGGATGGCCTGTTAGAATACGGGGTCGAAATGGATGCAGGACGTTGAATTGGAGTAGTTCTTCCAGAAGACTGACTGCTCAGGTAACCCGATGCTGAAGGTTGAGGCGTGCTCCTGCCAGACACGGTGCCATGAACGTGACTCGATGTGGTGGGCTGCGGTGTGCTCCTTCCCGATAATGGAAACTGAGGCCTTGTGCTTGGTGTGGATGTGCTGTTTGGAGGACTGTTCAAAGTAAACATTCCATCCCTGTACTGCAAAAGTGGCCTTGTGTCGGGAGACGTCACGGCACCAGACACAGAGTACCGCGTCCTTGGAATCGTGCTGCTTGTGTACGTCTCCACCTTGCCGCTAGGGTCCAGCCGGACATAAGCACGCTGATTCAAGCCGGGTGCAAGAGGCATCGATGCAGGCAAGGTCATGCACTTACCCGGAAGACCAGTGCTTCCTGAAGGCACATGCTGCACGGGGCACTTCGTCATGTAGCCGTCACGATGCCTTCCCAGTGAATTAGAACTGTAAATGACCTTGCCTTCAGAATCTAGAGTCACTCTCGCGCCAGCCCTGCTGTAGGAAGGCGTCTGTGCAAAGTCGTTGTTTGCATCACTGATTGCACTCGGCTGTCTTGTAGATCCTTGTTCTAGCACTCGGCTGCTGTAGGTAAGTGGCGGTGGAGGAGGGGGCACAGCAGGGGGCGTTGTCTGTGGGCTTGTCTGTGGGCTGCTCTGTGGACTGGAAGGCTCGGGTGAAGAGTGGGCTTCATCTTGCGCCTTACGGCTGGTGCCACTCAATGTGAGCTGTTTGACATTCATATCGCGACCTGCTGACTTGGCGGGTGATGGTGGGCTTGGTGCAGTTGGGGTCTTTGGAGGAGAAGAGTTTTTAGACAGATAGGAGAGGAACGGTGATCTTGTCTTGCTCATAAGTGAGGATGGTCTGTTCAAGTAGAATGGATTGGAGGTGGGTGATGGAGTTCCTTGCTTAGCTGATTGTGCAGCCTGAGGACTGGCAGAAGTTTTTGTGCTTCCCGCCTGCTCCTTTCTGCTGGTAGTCACAGCTGCTGGGCTGCCACGTACAGTTGGTGTAGTTCTTGCCTCTGAACTTTTATTTGTCTCTCTCTTATTTATCTTTTTGACTGGTGCATGCACCGGGCTTTGCTTTCTCTCATTACCACGTGGCACACTTGGTGCTCCTACATTAAGTTCACTTCTGTTTGAAGTGTTGGGCAATGCTCCCTGCGTATGGTCACTGTCAGCAGACGAGAATGAACCTAGCACAGGTTGAGGCCGGGGTGTAAGCGGCGCATTTGGCTGAGAGACGACCGCGTTAAGAAATGGCACGTCTCGCGCAGACTGCACACCATACATGTTGAGCCTCGCTGAAGATTCATCTGCCTCTTTGTCCATGTTGGCATGTTTTGCTTCTGCCGCCGGTACAGCACCAGAAGGTGGATTGGGAACCTCATTTCCTGCTCTCGGAGCACAAGAGGGGTTAGGCTCAGATGAGGGAGAGTTCTGCCCGGATGCTCGCTTCTCCACATCTAGACGACAGCTGTCTTCGTCGCTAGGCTCAGGAGACACCGCACATATGGAAGGATACCTGAACGAGCCAATGGATGTCTTCCTCCTCAGCCGTTCACCAACCTCACAATCCGATTCTGATATATCACCAGTAGACACCGGTGGAGAGCTCTCCTTTTGTGAAGGAATTGGTGACAGGGTTCTCACGCTGGACAACCTTGGTGGAGGCAGCGGTGGTGCCTTCGACCGTTGCGTAAGTGTGCTCGCAATTGAGCAGTTGTCAGTTCCCGTGTCGGTTGCATTCTGCGAGAGAAAGCTGTTTAGACTCAGGTTTCCAATTGTGTCTATAGACGTCTGCGAACCCCTGTCACCGGAAGCACCTAGTTCTCCATTTTGTTCACCGGGAAACTTGGCAAGGCCGTGCTTGAGGCCACTGTCTGTATGCATTGATGTGTAATAGCCATCAGTGTCGACTGAGTATACAGAGGAGTCGCCGTCGTCAATCGGATTAGTAAATGGGTCCGAGCCAACGCTGATCTTTCGAGTTCCAGGCGATGAAGATGATTTGGAATCAGAATGACAAGCTTCGGGTGTTATGGTTCCCGAATGGCTTTCTTGATCAGTTGAAGTGGAGTTCATGTTAGAGCGGGCAGTCAGTGGACCCTGGCCTGGCTGCTTCCAAGACGATGCAAGTGTAGTTGCGGTCAGGGCAACGGAGACATCCGATGTATAACCGGGTGTTGTCCCATCATGAGACCTGAAATGCAGAATAAAAGGGATTATGTATAGAGCGACTGTAACAAACAAGAGCAATACAAACTGTCCATGCACCTAACTGTACAGTCCATGCAATGGTGAAATACTAGTTATAGTGAAAGATTGGCGAAGCATGCAGGAACTTCTACACAACACCAAACTGAACACTTCAGTGAAATAATTTACGCTCTGTACATGCTCTGTAGATGGCAAAATACTGCAGGTTGTTTCTTTCTCGTTTCTTTCGTGAGGTGAGGAAGTCCAAAATGTTCAGCAATAGTCGACTTTAGCTCTACAGCAATATTCAGCAATGCCTGCACAGCGTGTAAAATCATCAATGCATTGGCATCCCGAAAAGACTTGGATTAAATGCATTTTTCCAGTGTACGAGTGCTGAACAACCAAGAGGAAAATAATATTGCATTTGGCTAATTTAATATATGGCCTCCACTTGTAACAGTTGATAGTTACAGCAGTCCAGCAAAGAAAGAAACGTAAGGGGTTCAGTGCATCACAGAAATGCATTATGTAGGCATGCTGAATAGAGCTAACTAAACTTATGCTTTAATGCTTTCTTTGAGCAAGCCCTGCACTGCACAGAGTTCATAAATGGGAGCTGCTTAAATTATAAAGGCATCTAAGATCAATTCTTCTGAGTGCTGTAACACTCGATCCACCACATGTCTCTACATGTGTACCTGTACATACTTAATTCACAACACTAGACCTGCTTGCAGCCGGCAATTTAATAAGCACGTGTTGGCAGCAAGAGGACAGAACAGTTGCCATACAGATGACCGAGATTTCATGATTCGTGCAATAAGTAAGGTCAAAGTGGCTTTTAGAAGAAACGAACATCCAATATCCTTTGACAAATCTGTGTTTCATGTTCTGAACAGCTACATACATCATCACAGCAGGCTTGCGGCCAAGTTTCGAACTATACTGACCTCCCATCGGTACTGTGGTGCGTGTTGTCCGAGAAGAGCGAGTCTCTGCCCAGAGAGCTCTCCGAGTGGCTGTGCGGGATCATATCGGGGGACGGCCCTGACGAGTGGTGCTGGTCTGAATCCACAGAAGCCCGTGTGCTGCTGCTGGCGCTCCAGTTACCGCTCGATGACTGGCCATCTTCGCCGCCCTTGGCCGACGTCCGCGCCGATGTTTCACGCAGCTTCACCGCCACCGTCATTGCACCGGAGTTGGTGGAGATGGGCAGCAGGGAAGACGATCGCTTCTTCTTCTCACTCCCGCCAGTGGACGTGCCGCTCTCCGCGGCCCTGCCCGTCTCGTTTTTTGCCACCCCGTGGCTTCCACTGTCTGCCTCCTTGTTCTTGCCAGACTTCTTGAGGAACTTCCAGTCACGGCCAAGCCTGCTGAAGTTCATGGCTTCGTAGAAGGACAGTCGCTTTTCGGGTTTGCTGTTGACGTTTGTCTCGGTTGTGGTGGACGATGAGGATGAGAGCTCACCAGACGAAGGGCTCTCTTCGGGACGGCGCTTGCTGGTGGCGCCACCGCCACTTCGCCCGCTAGATTTGGTGCTGGTCGCTGTTTGCAGCAGGTCGTCGTCTGTCTGGCATGAACTGTGGATCAGGGCTTCCGTCTTGACCAACGTGCCAGACTTCTTGCGGCTGGTAAGCGCCTCTACGATCTCCTTGGAGTTCCCATCCGAGATCGTGTTTCTTCTCTTGTGATGCTTCTTTCGCTTGATCAGGAAGTCAACCTGCGAAAGAAAAACCCAATTTAGTCTCTCTCAGATGCCGTTAACTCTAATTGCCGACACAAATATACACAAGCACATGAAAGGGAGAGCAGGAGCTTGTGCACTGTTGCTACTGTTAACAATGGCCATGAGAATGCCTGCTTCACTTTGCAAACATTGGAAGAATGAACAGCATTCCAGGGCACCTAAGCGTCAGGGCACGTGTAGTCCGCAGGACGGACTTCCTGGCAAGACTACAATGTTATGCTGGTTGGCTCATGGTACAAACGGTGGTCAGCGCAAACGGGGCAATAAAGTAAAAAAAAAGGACAGCATTTCGACAATCATCCGATTTTCTTGCCCCGTTCTTTGCGCTGCTTACCACATTATTCACTCCGGCAAGCCTCTTTATGACAACAGCTTGTGCTACTCCAGTTTTCAGCAACCTAAGCAAGCCCTTGGTGACACGTGGCTTCTTCCCATATTGTAGCATGTGGGAATCGTGATGCCAAGACAGAGCCATCATTTTTGGGGACTTTACTGAGGAATCAAGTCTAAGTGGTGGTGACTTCACTTTTCGTCTGTGCACCTACTTGGCAATGCAACACATTAGTCGCATGGTACTGTGGTTCTTCTAGTGATCATACATACTTTGGAGATGGTAAACCAAGATGTATGAGCCTAAAAATGCCTTGCACAGGCCAACGACATGAACAGAGACATGCCGTACTTCAGTACAGTGGGTGGCAACTCCCTCCCCACTTTGCCTTATATTGCTAAATAATAAACAGATGCACAGACCAACGGAAGGTACATGTCCTGGTCAACCTCCCTCCAACCAGAGAATGCGTGATCACTTTCAAACTTTAAATTTCAAGGACCTTGGGATTTTATCCTGGATCATCCAAATTCCCTTACAAGAGGAATTGTGAGCTCCTTGATACTATTAAAGTGTTGGCTGTTGTGGTAGTGGTGGTGGTAACAACTTTACTGACAATCTGGCAAATTCGTGGCCTGGGCCCAGGCCGCCCCTGAGGAGGTCTGGAGAACCCGTCTCCTCGCTGCCTCACAAGCTTGCTCGATAGCCCATAGTTGATTTTGGAGGTTTGAGCTGCGCAACGCGGCCATCCATCGCGCTGCAGCTTCACCTGGGGAAACTGCATTTTCTCTGCATATAACCTCACATTCCCAGAGAATGTGTCTAAGAGATGCGTGAGCCCTGCCGCATAGTTTGCAGTTATCGTCTGAGTAGATGTCCGGATATACCCTCCTGAGATGGACGGGGTTGGGGAAGGTCTTCGTTTGTAGCTGCCTCCAGTCTACCGCTTGTCCATAAATACAGTCTTTTTTTCTCTTTCTGCCATGATGAATACGCCTGGGTTATGTGAGGCTTAATCGCTTATGCTTGGAAGCCTGTCCTTAATCTCTCAGTACACCATGCTGAAGTTAGCCACCAGCAGAACCTTTATGTCAAGTTCATTGACTTCAACACTGTCAATAACAGCAACCCATTGTCAACTTCTCTCAACAACTACGCTCAATCCATCTTAGTATGCAGCTACAATCGGATGTGTTTAAACGTGCTATTAGAAAAGAGCAAGAACATGCCAATATGTTTTCTATACACAAGAGACCCTCCATGGTTGCTTAGTGGCTTTGGTGTTCCGCTGCTAAGCACGAGGTCGCGGGATAATCCCGGCCAGAGCGACAGCATTTCGATTAGGGCAAAATGCAAAAACACTTGTGTACTTGATTTAGCTGCACATTAAAGAACCTCAGGTGGTCAAAATTAATCTGAAGCCCCCACTACGGCGTGCCTCATAATCAGATCATGGTTTCGGCACACAAAGCCCAATAAATTAATTCATTTTAATAAACAAGAGAAACCTCCTATCTGTCTCCATCATAGTTGAAAACTTCAAACTTGTGCATTTCAATCAGCGTAGTCCCAATACATCTCTCCATGCTTTCAAACCTAACTTTTGCAGCATGCAAAAATGACGAAAACTGAGCAGATGCCTTATTTTTCTTAAGTACATGAAGAAATGTACGGAAGTTATAAAAAAACCTGACAGAAGCTTATTATTATTTAAAAGAAAAAATATAAACCATTGCAAGTACTACATAGGAACCAGTTCACAGCATGCATCCATAAACAAAGCAGATTTTGCTTAAATGACAGAAGAAAAGAAAACATTTTACATTCATAAACGTTTCATTTAAAGGAAAATTTAAAGGCCTAATCTGTCAAACATGAAAAATGACTATGACTGACAAGTGCACTTCATTTAAGAGAAGGTATTTTAATATGTGTAAACAAAAAAAAAAAAAACTAAAGAAATGACTACTGAATTGGCCGAATGTCATCTGGCTGTTTAACAACATATTTTTTCATTGTTTCTTATAAGAGATTTAGACTGGAGACAAAGTTCAAATTTGTTCTGAGTTTATTGAGAAGCATAGTGACCTGATATGTCGGTAACTATTTTCAGTTAATTAGTTCGCCGAAAGGTGCTAAATGCATCCAAAACTATTCTGCTACAGTCTTTCAACCAATTAGGAGACAAGTACAGCCACTCACGTGTATCAAAGACCTCCGCACTGATGACAAGCGGTTGAAACTGCTCTCTGATGTGTCGATAGGAACCACGACGGCCGGGTACTCCAAGGACAAAGCGTGCATTTTCTCCTCGGGAGACGGCAACGTCAACAGCTCCTCCGCTCCACTGTCTTGCGCATCTTGGCCAGCAGTAACCAAGCTAGCAGGCTGCAACAACCGGCATGTGTGGCGAGAATCAGGACACCGTGCGCTTAAGCATGCTTGCGAGAGCATAATGCACAACAGTGGTGAAAAGTGCCATGCCAGCAAAATCGGGCCTTGCACAGATGCCTGCATCCAAGACGAAGGTTTTCAAAGCAGTTGAGCACAATCGCACAATCACAATACAAGGGCATATGTGCGCGTGTGTGTTTCTTATAACTGTGCAATGGCATTCAATTTATTATTATGCGTGATTTACATATTGACTTGCACATTATAAATGTCATGAGACATTTCTGGATCCTTTCGTTTCCAATTTCACCACTCTTTGTCATGTCAGCAGGATTTCGGTACATACGCTTAGTCTGAAACTTACGCAATCTGTGGCGACTGCATACACACCAGCGCAAGATTGCACACTTGAGCTTCTAGCCATAAACAAAGCAATACTTTGTACTCTTTGCTTTAGGATTTCATTCGTCTATGACAGCTAGTACATATTATAACCAGGGCACATACTATCTTACATGACCAGGCTGTGTACAAAGGATCACATTTAAATGGAAGCTTTGCCTGTGTCATTGTCGCACATTAGCACAGACTGCAACAAATTAAAGGCATCATTGACACCAAATAACTTATTTTTATTGGTACTTATGTTATATCAGCACATGTTGGCAATATATCAATCCCATACTCACAGGTTGGCTGTTCGTCTTTGAACACATATACGTTTTCTTTCCCAAAGGCGGGGCATCAAGACACAAATGTCTTCGAGCCAAGCAATACAGAGCGCCATGCTATGTTGGTACTTGCAGGTGATGGAGGCAATGCAAAAAAACATCCATTGCCCGGAGTCGTGTACACTTCATATCTGTACTTGCAAACACTGGAAGGGCCGCACATTGTACCTGGCATGGCTAAGGAAGCGGTCTCCCTATCAGTCAGACGGGTCTCACACGCATGACAAGTGGAGCCCTCGCGGCGTTGATAGAGACGCTCATATTCCATTGCCTCACATGGATGATAAGACGAGGAGCTCGAGTATAACATAAACCAGAAAAAAGAAGAAAAAAAAAGAAAGAAGAGACTGACAACGAAACCTGGGACAAGGCAAATCTAGAAAGCCGAGCTATCTTAGAATAAGGACAAAGGGCACATGTCTAAACAGACTTAAGTGACAAGGCCTGAGAGAGACGCAACATGGGTCTTTTTGCAGTTGACCTGTTTGCATGCAAGAGCTTAGAGCCAGCCTCAGGCTACTTCCTTTTAGCTGTCGGTACTTATGTAGAAAATATATATTTAACAAAGAACTTAGATTTTTTTTATCACCCACAATTTACACTTTCGCAAGTTGGGAGTCCAGGGCAGTGGCTGTGGTATTCTTGTACCTATATATAACGGCTATGCCAAATCACCCTTATAATGGTCGCACCCGACTCAAAAACGCTATTGTTATATACGATATTTGTTATAAGCATACATTAGTCACAAGCTGTCATCGGCGAGATACATTTCACGTATGCTTCGCTATAGCCGATAATTCGCTATATCAGGGTTCGTTACATCGAGGTTCGACTTGTTTGTTCCAGTATTGTTTTAAACCTGCCACACGCAAAGTTGGGCTCGCGTTTGCTACGAAGCGCCTAACCCTCCGTGCATGCGTACGTAGAACGGTATCCCGTTTGCTTCATACGCGAGGGCTTGTTACAGTAAGTGCACGCCGTAGTGTATAACTGTCGGCAAAGTGCGTCGTTTCCGAAACCGCGGCAACGCGGCACACACGCCACTCACCCTACGGGTCTCGATGTCGAGGTCTACGTTCCTGGCGCGTGAGGCGTCGCCCCACACGGGCATGCAGAGGAACAGTCTCCGGGGCGAGTCCTCGGCGCCGCTCCACCCATCGTCTACGGCAGCGCCGCGGATCACGTGCAGGGCAGGCGTGGCCGCGGCGTGCTCGTAAAGCTGGCGCACCCGCTGGGGCCGCGAGTCCCGCGTGAACAGGCAGCTGGCATGCTCGTACCGCGTCCGGTAGTGGTCCTTCAGCTGGCTGAACTTGGTCAGGTCTCCTAAGGCTGCGCCGGGAGGAATATTGAGAACATACATATAGATGTGTGTGTGTCTTACAGACTAGCTTCAGCGTTGTGTGAAAAAAAAAAAACGTAGGTTAATTAAGAGAGACACAATAGGGAGTTTTAGAATAGGGGCCCCAATATTTTGGGGCCCCAAAGAGCTTTGCGTGCGTTAGCGTTGGGGCACGCAGGAGTGAAGAGTTTTAGAATAGGGTTTTGCGTTTGCGAATAGCGTCTTGCGCTGACAGCGCCACTACGGCATAAAAAAAAAGTTATTAGAAACAATTTCAAAGAATATACCATTTTACGATAAGAATGGTAATTTTAACTGTCGTATTTTCGCGTTTAACTAAAATTTCGAGGTTAATTTATCAGCAGCAAACAATTAGTTGCGCTTAGTTTTGAATACCCGCCTTTACGTTCCTTCACCAGCCAAGTTAATCCACAAGCTCATACTCGCGCGCGTACTCAGAGAGCCAGTCGTGCTTCTTGTCGTGTTTGCGACGTAAAGTTCAGAGTTTGCCATCAGCATTCATGCCGAACGTGAGTCGGTCGCGCGTAGGTCTTCTTTGTGAGCACCTACTTTATCTAGATCTCAGCTGGAGTGATCTGGAAGACATTTTCCTTGGACATCAACAGCGCACACCCCGACAGTATAAGTCGGTAAACGGCCTATTTAACATCGAAGAACTGCAGGAAGATGCTTTTAGGCGGATGTTTAGATTTCATAAGGAACACCTGAAAGACCTGAGAACGTCTCTGCTTATCCCGGACGCTGTAATAAGCGCCCAGGGTGTCGGCGTAAGTGGCGAGGAAGCTCTTCTCATAACCCTACGCAGGCTGGCGTATCCCAACAGGTGGTGGGATTTGGAGCCACTGTTTGGCCGCCACTACTCCACTTTGTCAAGTATCGTCTCCCAGGTGCTCACGCACATTGAAGGCAACTTTGGACACCTGCTGGACTTAACTAAGAACAAGTGGCTGAACATTGCTGAACTAGGTCGTTTTTCTCAGGCAAGTACAGTGCATTGAAATAACTGCGTGAACGTGAGTGCATAGATATGCCTGGCTAAAATTGGCACGAAACGTAACCAGATTACTCGCAAGTTCTTCGAGCAATTTCTGAGTGGCAAGGTAATTGTTTACGTTGCCTTCTTTTATCTACAGGCAGTGCATCGCAGAGGTGCACCACTTAAAAACTGTTGGGGGTTCGTGGATGGGACAGCGAGACCGATTTGCCGGCCATCGGTGAACCAGAGAATATATTTCTCTGGTCATAAGCGTGTCCATGCTGTGAAATATCAATCTGTCATGTGCGCCAACGGCATCGTGTGCGATCTTGACGGCCCCTATCCAGGTCACAGACACGACGCCGGTAGGTACACCAAACTTACTATGTTGATAAAGGTATTTTTATTACATAATGGTATTTTCATAGAAGCAGTGCATGTATAGGTCACTACAGAAATATTGTGCAGTGAAGCATAATGCTGCACACCTTACGTGAAGACAAAGGTACCCAGGAAGTTTACTTGTAGTGCCCTTTGTGCATGGCTTCATCACCTTAAGGAAACGTAATTATTGGTTTTCTTCCATGTTGTGTGCACCTGCTCCCCAGAATTATTAAGCATATAACTGCATGCATAGTAGCCAAGGCCTTCTGTTATTCACTGGCCAAGCTAATATCATGAGACACAAAGATTGAAAAGGAACCATTCTGTGTACCATTTTGTTTTATAAATAATATTCTTGTTCAGGCACTTCAGCTATGAAATCTCTTTTAGTGCTCTTTGTGAGAATATTTCTTGGGTGACTGGCGAGTGCTGAAAAGAGTTGCTCTGTTGTAGGTATCCTGGGAGACAGCGGCCTTTACAGCAGGCTCGAGCACTTGGTGCAGGGTTCCTTGTACACCATCTATGGCGACCCTGCATATCCACTACGTCCACTGCTGATGCGCCCATATGCTGGCTCTTCTCTGACAGAGGCACAGCAAAGGTTTAATACCGGCATGAGTACAGTCCGCCAGGCCGTAGAATGGGGGTTCGGCAAGACTGTTGGACTGTTTGCGTTTTTGGACTTTAAAAAAAACCAAAAGATTCTTCTACAAAATGTACCTCAGATGTACAAAGTAGGTACAATCCTTGCAAACTGCCATACATGTTTGTATGGTAGTCAAGTTTCGATGTTTTTTGGCTTAAAACCACCATCTCTGCCAGAATATCTGGTTCCCGTCACTGCTTGAGATCCTCAATCCTTGGATCAGGGATCTCGCATGTCTTTGGAACTTGCATATGCGTAGCCCATAAGAGCATTTTGGAAAGCATTTAAAAATTGTCAAGCAATTATTGGCTCCATTTGAACCACTGAACAATCTCACATTTGCCGATGCTACGTTTTGTGTGATCTGTTAAAGCAAGCTTTATTAATCTTGTATGCAGTGCTGGAGCACCAATCGGAGGCGTAGTTTTAACACACTTTAATTTGCAAAATTTTATTCCCAAGCATTTAGGCATGTATGTTACAAGGATAATGACCTTGTAACTTCTTTTTGAAGAAATAAATGCACCATACTGCGCTACAAGAATGTTTATTTTTTGTTTTGCGAAAGCTTGTGTATAATTTCTAGAAGTGCCTTCTGAGTTGCCAGGGATGACTCTCTTTCTGCCCTGCGCTCCTGTATCTCTATTTCGTGCTGCTTCTGCAGCCTCCCAAGTTCTTCGCACCGGAGCTGTCTATCTTCATCCAGCATTCGCTGCTGCCCCTCCCATTCCCGCCTTCTCTGGTCCAGCTGGTCCCTCTCCAGAGTGAGGCGCTGCTCTGCGAGGGCAATCTTTCGCTCCTCTAAAGAGCACTCTGTGGCTCTCATTGACTTCTCGTACTTCAGTCTTTGCTCGAAGAAAGCCAGGTTGCCCTTCTCGGCAGCCCTTTTCACACCTGCAAATAAAGATCAAATGAGAGGGGCACTGTTAAGATGCTGTTTGTAGATAGGCAGTGACAAACTACTCCACACATTTGTATTTTACAGGTGGCCTAACTACACACAGCGTATACTTGCCTTGCCTTCCCTGCAGCGTCCCTCTTGAGCTACATTGATCAGTATCGGGCTGTGCACTTGTAAGCTCAGGGGAGTTCCTGCAGGTAGGCACACCCAAATCTAACGCAGGTTCATCACCTGGATGTATATCTTCATATATTTGCAGCAACTGTGTAGTCGCTGGACTTTCTTCGTCCGGGTTCCCTGTGTGAAAATAGAAGACACCAACGAATTCTGTAATATTATATTCTGTTTGGCATTACTTCTTTTGGCTGCTAAGAGGCAGTCAACAGAAGAAATATGAAAGTCATATCACATCTCCATCTTCCTGCTGCATAATGCAGGCCCATGAAGGCACCTTACAGCATAGTTTTGGCGACATGCTGTGGTGCTTTGAACACTTAAACTAAATAGCATGTGTCTTTTCACAATATGTGTTGACAAAAAATGTCTCTGCTTGGCGCAGTTCATTATTGAAAGGTGAAGTAGTCTTTTCATGCACAGCCAGTAACTGTGACTTTAAATGGAATGTATTGTGCACAACATTGCATGTACATCATTGTTACATTGTTCCATTGATGACCTATGTTTGCATAAGCTGTGATGCAGTGCTGTCTGACTTTTCCATACTCATTTGAAATAAATGTTTGCGAACCTGACATGCTATTTCTCTCATGTTAAAAATATTGCATGAATATCAAAGTTGTACAATCGTGGACAAATGAAATGCGAACAGCAGAGCGCGTTGCCGATAGTACAATCAGCACAACCTACTGGCCATGCTCAAGTCAGGTGGTGAGTGCGAGAGTACGTGTCCCACTGCGATATCTTCGATTGCAGTGTCCTACCGCCGCACTGGCGCACCCTACCGGTGGGGCTTCAGCTGCGCATGCCACAATTTAAAGATTCTGGTCCTCTTCCACAGCTCGATGTCTGTGCCCTCACGGGCACAGACATCGAGCTACCACGGTAGATTTCCAAGCCGTCCATCATCACGCTACGCCTTGAGAATCCGATTAACAGTCGACAGCTGGTCGCCTGTAATGCTGGCAAATGTCATGTTGTGGCACATTGTATCGGTAAAGAGCAATAATCTGAAGTGTGTCTTCTATCGACACACCAGCATGGCCAAGTTCTAATGGCCTTAGGAACACCGGGTCCTGCAGTTGTACACAATAGCGCCGACACGGCAACACTGCCCCGTTAAGGTGTGGCTCTTGTGCAAGCGGCGTTTTTAACGGTACAATTGAGTGCCACAGGCAGTGCTGCCTTCCAGCAGTTAAAGCACCAGTGGTAGCTAGGAGACGATGGTGGCCAAAATAAATACATAAATAAAAAGCAATGTTTGATAGTGAGCAAAGCAAATGCTAGTATCGCACGTGCGGGCTGCCTTTAGGAAACACCGCGTGGCGCAAACAGCTGCTTCGACAGCAATGTCAACAATGCACTGGTATGATAAAACTAGCACACAGGAAACTGCGGTCGAACAGATCGCAGTGGGACACACTCTCGCACTCACCACCTGCATTGAGCATGGCCAGCAAGTTGCATTGATTCTACTATAGACCATGGGCTCCGCTGTTCGCGTTTAATTTGTCCATGATAGTACATTTCACATGCATGCAGCTCTTGACGTGCATTCGCACTAGTTGTGCTGTAGTCGTGTTTGTGTAATCCACATTGCCTGGATCAAAATAAATGTTGACAGACATGTCAGTCTTTCTAGCACTATTTCTCTTCAGTGCTAAGAGAAATTCATGTTGCCACAATGTTTTCTCTGGTGCTGCAGTGTAGAGCAGCCCCTACAGAGCATAGTTCTTCCTACTTGCTGTAGTGGCTTAGACATACTTGAGCTAGAACACCATCTGATTTAGGTACAAAAGGACGGGTGAGCAGCATATGAGCGGTCTTTCACTGTACAGACAGCAACTAAAGTACAACTAATGTTGTGGGAAGCTAATGCGGAACATTGTATGACATACACTAAGATATGTATTTTGTAATATTGACATGCATTAGGTATACAATCACAATACCACAATATGATGTTCTAACTTCGAGCATATACACCACAAACACTGCTCCGCATGCACGTGTAGCTGTTAACTGTGTTACAAATAGCAATACATCATGGCTGCATCGTGGCAAGAAGCTATAAATGCAGGGCTTGCGCATTTCTCCACGAACGAAAAAGTATGTTAAATGTTCGCATAAGTCGTGCTGAACGCGGTGTTCATGAAGTGCATGGTGCTGTCTTGCAGACACTCAAACCTTACATGTGAAGTCGGCCCCCTCGGCAACGGCGACAGCTATTGGGCCTACCACGTGCGATGCCGCGGCAGCATCTCTCGCGTCGGAGGCAGCAATACGCTCAGCTGCCGAGATAGGAGACGGCTGCGGACGCGCGCAAGCCACTTTCCGCGCAGTAGTAGGCCTGATTTTATGGCCAAAATCATCTGCTAACTGCGAAATCTCCTGTAGGAGATGATCCTTTTCTGAGTACTGCTCTTCAGTTCCCGACCTGCGAAGCGTGCGCTATAGATGAATACAACGAGTAGACACCGAACCACCGCACGACAGAAAAACAAAAATAGGCGCTGGCAATTACGGTGGATAGTACTTACTTCCTCATGTTCGCCCGGTCGTTACGTCGGTACTGGGCGAGCAGCAGGTCCAGCCTGTCGCGGAGTGCGCGCTGGCTGAAGTACTTTCCTGTTGTCGTTTTGATGTTTGTACACACGCTTGCCCATCCTGCCGGATCGGCAAATGGGTTCACTGCGCGAACCTCGCGCAACAAAGCGAGGTCATCTTCTAAACAAAATCGCGTTCTCACAGGTGTGACCGCCTTCGTCGGAGCCATTTCGAAAATGGTCGTCGGAACAAACGTGTAGTCTTCGGCTAAGGCGCGCCTCGGCTGCATTTGTCCTCAAGTTTGGCTTCGCCAGTGGATTCGGCCGTCTCTCCTCACCTGCTTCAAAGCATTTCCGTGTTAGGCCTACGAGCCACAAAATCGGCAATCGAATTCGGAATCGGCGGCATCTAATGAATCAATCTTCATTACACACGTTAGTTGAGAGAAAGCGATAACCGTAGTCACTTTTTCTAGCTTAGGAACTGCACACGTTAGCACGAATCGAGCCCAGTTTGGTGCTAAGCTAGAGCCGTCGCTTCGATGGGTGCCGCCATGTTTGTTTACGCAAAACTTTGGGAACGCTATTTGGGATCCCGCTAAATCGGTGAAATAGCGTTCCCAACGCAAAACCCAAACGCAGTTTGCGTCTCGCGCATGCGCAGTGGCTTCGACGCTATTTCTTTGGGGCCCCAAAACGTTTGGGGCCCCTATTCTAAAACTCCCTAATAAAGACGACGGGACGTAGGCTACAGGTGAATCGACTAGCCCCCAAAAACACGTTTCAGTGGTTCTTTCGGCTCTGAAATCATTCATTGCGACAGCGGCAATGCCCGCACCGTATAGAGACCGCCGTCTTGTTTGCGTGCTCGCTCTTCAAATAATGGCATTAACCGTAAGTAGTTACGAGTAACTGCGGGGAACGGCCGAGAATTCAGTAGTTTTCGTGCGGTTTGGGAGAGGGAGAGGTTTCTTTTTTATCATATATTGGTTCCATTGGCGCAAGGGCCAGGTCTGGTCAAAGATCGCCATGCTAGTAACCTTGTGTTTTCAACGCAACAATTGAATTGCTAATGGTCTATGTAACATGGCTGCACAGGGGCCTAAATACCGTTCGCCGTGAAGTGCGTAATGTATACATATGCCATACAACTATGCCAATGGCTTACGAATTGTGCGCGTTACGAACATAAAATACATGCTTTGAATGGGTGGTGCACTAAAACGTATCACGCAGTGTCAGCAGCATCCATGCCTCACACCAGAACCCTTGAATGCAAGCGCCTGGAGACGTGCACAGCACCCTGCTTACAAGTAAAATGGCATTTGTCATTTTTATTATTATTGAAAGAACTGATGGGTGTATGCCCTTGTCGCAACTCACATCGACCGTACGTGTTGTACAAAACGCTATACAATCGCAGCAGCGTCCTCCACTGTGAGGTCGCGGTGCGAATTTCTATTGGGCTTATAACACGCAATAAATCGACATCATTAAAAAAATATTAAAACTACCTTCGTGTCAAAGAAAGGTTCTGCGCCAAGAAACATAGCCGGATGAAAGGGAGTGTCCTCATCGGTAATCTATACAGGGAAGTGCTTTTTCCTTTCAGCTACTACTTCTACTCTCAGCTACATTACTCCCGACACCCCAGCAGGGCGCGGCGGACGGTCAGTGTCTCGACACATCGGCCACGTGTAGGAGGTTCACTACTAGTCAACAAGTACAGAGCGCGTGTCGTATGTGTGACGTGCTCTAACACGACGGAAATAATTTTAGCATACGTATTCGCTTTACACATGGCGTCACACGGTCCGCGCAGGGAGCTCAATTTGAAATCCCGAGTCGGCAAGAAAAGTAATAATAAGAAAGAAAGAAAGAAAGAAAGAAGGAAGGAAAGAAAGGCCGCGGCTAACGCTAACCCCGCCATTAACTAAACGGGTAAAAAGAAAAGACCCCCCCCCCTTCCCGATATGTGCGGTTCACACCAAAAGCCTTCTTTTATTGCGATAGCATTATATGGACACTGCATGCGAATCTTTGCCGTCGTCGTCGCCGTGAGGTTCCGTATATATTTAGGTATACATATGCTACTTACCATGCCATGCTATATGACATACAGTATGGTTATACTGGCACACCATTCTATCGTTATAATGTTGCTCCCGCCAGGTCTAACATTCTTGACAAAATTATTCCTCAGAATTTTGAGAGTGCCAGTCCAGAAACGACTGCCATGAAGCAAAACACCGACAGCGCGAGCCTTTTATCTTAAGCCTTATCAGACTTAAAAAATTGAAGCGCGAAACAATAACAGAGCTTAAACCTGAAAATGATGTAATTATAGTGGTGCGGCTGTGCACCAGCTACCTCCGAGATCGGCCCAGGAAAGAGGTTTCTAACGCACTCGATACGGAAAAGTGGTGTTGACGTCGCTAAGAACGATGTGAGCTTTAATTAATAAACATAAATGAAATTGTCCGATGGCAGGATTCAAACACAGGGCTCCTAGCACAACAGCTCGTTTTTTCACTTGGCTGACGTTTATTTCAATTCATGCTGCCACTACAACTACAAGTCTTACACTTCGTGTAACATTCTAACATGCTGCTATGACATTCGCTGCTTCGCCCCTGTGGCGAAAGGGTAATTTACTTTTATTTATTTATTTATTCTTTTTTGTTACGGACAGATCAAGAATTAGCCGGGACGCGTGCAAGCCGCAACATCGGCGAGTATATTTAGCACAACGACGGCCGCATTGAGGAAGACGTCAATACCCCAAGCACAGCACGAGTTATTGCCAAAGCTTGCCGAACCAGCCCTTGGTCGTTCGGCCACAATACGTCATACAACCATCACAGGTGGAATCGACTACAGAAGCATGCTGTCTCCAATCCCTGTCGGCGAGATACAAAGTCTCACAGTTTACCCCACTATACGAACCGAATAAGCAGCCAGGAACGGGCCGGATAGGAAATCAAAGGTAAACACACAAATCCTTAATTGAAACCGTACATTCACGCGTCTCAACGACAGTGCAACCGCGTTGAAGAGGGTCAGAGTTGTCTGCATGCGGGCACGCGAGGAACAACGTTCCGTCTTCGTCGAGCGCGTCGACGGCCAAACTTTGCGAACCGCGCGGGTGTTAGTTGAGCGTCTTTACGGCACGCTCCGCTCCGAGCGGCCCCGCTAAGCCACAGCGGAGCGGCGGGCGATTTTCACGTTTTAGTTGCACGTTTAGCGTAGCGGAGCGGACCTTTCGTAGTTGCAGCGCCCCCTGGCTAAATTCAGGGTAATGAAAGAAAATAAAAACACTTTATGATCACTCTTATACCGTAAAACGTATATATGTATATATATAACTTGTTTCTCCATGAAGTATCTAGACGTGCGCTTGTAATGCGTTACCGGTCCATTTTATCCAATGGAAAATAAAGCGCCGTCTTGGGGAACGCCACGTGTTAGCCAGCGCGCTTGCTTTCGGCATCCAATCCAATCCGTTCGGACGCCAACGCTAGCCAAAATGCTGCGCGGCACGCTCCGCTCAGGCAGCGGACCGTGTTCCTCGCTCCGCTATCCCGCTTACGGCTAAGCGGACGGCGCATGCGCATTCGCGCTTCCGCTCCGCTTAACTGCTTAGCGGAGCGTAAACACGCTCAACTAAAACACTCTAATAACGCCTTTCTCGGCTTGGACCGTTCGGAAAGTGGCGATTAACGGCCCCGCGCGCTGCCAACCGCGGTGCACTGCCATCGCGCAAATTGCGATACTCTTCGTCCCGAGAGTGGTCCGGCCTTGACCCACATCTATAAACGTCAGGCGGCCGACGCAAAAAAAAAAAAAAAAAGACACTTCGGGAAAAGATTGTGCAGGTGATGTCACACCCGTATATGCACGTATATACGCGATCTCAATTTAGCATATACATGCGCTGGAAAAACGTGACAACTTGTACCGCGCAACGCCACCTTCATTTTGTGTACAAGTGCCAACTTCGTCCTTTCATTTTTTTTTTTTTTAGAAGGTATTCGTTCTGTGCGAAAAGGAGCAAGCCGGCACCCGCCGCGGAATGGCTGTGGCGTCGTGCTGCTGAGTTCGAAGTCGCAAGGTTCGATACCGGTTGCGTGGTACGATACCGTTGCAAGGTTCAATACCGGTCGCGGGGTACGATACCGGTCGTAAGGTTCTATACCGGTCGCAAGGTATATTACCGGTCGCGGGGTTCGATACCGGCGCAAGGTTAGATACCATTCGGGGGGTTCGATACCGGTCGCGTGGTACGACACCATCGCAAGGTTCAATACCTGTCGCGGGGTGCGATACCGGTCGCAGGGTACGATACCGGTCGCAAGGTTCGATACCGTTCGGGGGGTACAATACCGGTCGCGGGGTTCGATACCGTCGCAAGGTTCATTACCGGTAATACTGGTCGCGGGGTTCGATACCGGCGCGAGGTTCGATACCATTCAGGGGGTTCGATACCGGTCGCGTGGTACGATACCGTCGCAAGGTTCAATATCGGTCGCGGGGTGCGATACCGGTCGCAAGGTTCGATACCGTTCGGGGGGTACAATACCGGTCGCTGGGTTCGATACCGGTCGTGTGGTACGATGCCGTCGCAAGGTTCATTACCGGTCGCGGGGTACAATACTGGTCGCGGGGTACAATACTGGTCGCGGGGTACGATACCGGTCCCGGGGTTCGATACCGGTCGCAGGGTACGATACCAATCACGGGGTTTGATAACGGTCGCGGCGGTCGTATATTCTTGGGGGCGAAATGCAAACGCGCTCGAGAAGCTTGGATAATAGGTGCACGTCATAGAACCCCGGTAATCTATTCTTATTTAAAGCAGACAAGTGAGAAGTAGAATGCCCATAAGTGAATTTCATCATCGGACGTACTTGGAGAGTGGTCGAAGGCTATAATAGATACGAATGTTCACACAGCTTTAGTAGGAAGGGTGCCTAGTAGATTTATGCGTCACCCGGCCGGTGATCAACACATCATGTGCCTTGTTCTCAGCCACGGTATTTCTCAATACAGGGACGCACGCTTGTTATTCGCCCTCACAGCTGTCGGGCTCAGGCAGCAGTGGTTGGCAGTCCCGCCCGAAACATTCACGTATGATATCATCGCGCCTTGGAATTTCGCAGTTGCGGCGTGACGGATAAATGTAGAATGAGGGACTTCTATGCGCCTTCGGTCCCCCCAAGACAGCTCAGTAACATAATATCGCTTTTCGAGTCGGTTATTATTACCGATATATTACAAGCGAGAAAAAGCATCTTTTTATTTTGTTATTATGCTTAGCATCATCATTATAACTTTTTATAGCAGGATTAGGTTAGAAAGCATACGAAATCATCTTCGCATACGTTTCTTGTCGCAAAAAAAAAATAACTTTATTTGCCTAGACACCGAGATGAACGTGTAATATCACGTGATAGCTCGAATTTTCACGTCAACAGTCATCGAAAAAAGCACTTCACGGGCGCTCTTCTTCATTTGTGAGACCAAAGTGATGTAGGTCAAATTGGTGTCAATTTTAACGAAATCGGAACGCAAATGAGACGCTTGAGCCAATTCCACAATGTTTCGCGCGCGCGCGCGCACACACACACATGTATGTATATATATATATATATATATATATATATATATATATTTCGCAATCACTTCCGTGTTAATACTGGAGAATTGGATTTGAGGCAATGCGCACAATGATGCACTCCCTTGAGCAATAGTTTCAAACTTTCGGCGCACCCCTTAGTTTCAGTTTTTACGTCTCAATTACGTGCGAAGAAATTAGTTTTTTTTTTTTCTTTTTCGTCGAGCTCAGTTGTGGTTCGTATACTTTTGCTTACAGGTCTACGATGGGTCTCAAGAGGACGTATCGAAGAGCTCTCTTTAGGGCACCTTTTAAGACGTACATGCGCGCGCCCCACAGACTCGGCCGCACACTTTTTTTTTTACGCACCATGCTTGCACGGGCGAGATGCCTCCGCGCACTCCGGCGGGCCTGGGAACGACCGCAGCGAACAATCCGAAGCCTTCCCGACGGCTGACGAGAACGCGCGCTCCGCTCGATCTCGCAAGTCGTACCCGCCGCCGCTCACACACCGACGTCGAGGGAGTCCGTTTCACGGCGCACACACACAAAAAAGGACACCCTTCACAAACGTACGTACACGCGCCGCCGACGAGAGAAGCGGTCACAAGGACAAACTCGTAGAACGAACAAACGAGAGGCGCATGTCGCCGCCACCAGCGACGTCGACTACTGCGACGACAGCACCGACGAGCCCCCTAGACGGCGAGCACACGCCCGTACACACACACAACACGCACCCATGGGAAACGGAGAGCGCGGACCGCAGAGCCCCGCGTCGCCCGTGCGGGGCCGGACCCCGCGCGTATCCAATAACAACGCCGTAGAGACAGACGCTCACAAACTACAAAAAAGCACGAGCAAAAAGAAAGAAAAGTGTGGCCAGTTTCGAATGCCAGCACTGAAGCAGCAGCAGCAGCAGTAGCGGTGGCGGCGGCGGCAGCAGATGCAGAACTATGGCAGAACCTTCGGCAGGCTCTTTTCGGGACATGTGCGCCAGCGGGACGGGCACAAAGGACACGCGGAAGAGGGAGAGGAGGCCAGACAGGTAGGAGAGGAGGGAGGGGGGGAAGAAAAAGCTCAAACATCGATATATCGACGCCTGCGGAAGCAACCGCGCCGCCGTTCACCGGACGACCGGTGCTGGACCCGAGAATGTATATACAGTGCGTGGGGTACGGAGTTGGGGGGCGAAGGAGGTTTGTGCACACGGCCGTCGCAAAAAAAAAAAAAAAAGTGCGTCGTGTGCGTGTGCTTGCGCACACAAACGCACACAGAGCGCACGCTGGTGCGTATTGCGCGCGCGTCTGTCAGACAGGGGGCGAACGCAGCGCAAGCTCCCCCCAAAAGTGGGGCTCTCACTAAAGCGATTTCGGCGACTGCGGAGAGGGAAGGGAAGACGTCCCTGGCTTCGCCCAAAGGAGGACACGTCACATCCCTCCTCTCCACCCGCGGGGCTGTTAGCAGTCAATCTGCAGCTCGTTCTGTTCCATCGGCGCTTCGCAAATTGCCGCCGATATCCAGCTCTTGATCTTTTATGCCTACGTATACTTTGTGTTGCTTCTTTAGTTCAGCGGTGTAGGACACCCCCCTCCTTCTGGGAGTTATTGCCCTCCTTCGTAAATCGTTCGTCGATCATTCCTGGAAAGAGCTTTCGGTCAGGGCGATCTCTCTCTTCTTGTTCTGTGTGTGTGTCTCTGTCAGTACACGTTTCCTACAAACGGAAGCACCCCCAGCGATCCCGCTGACACCACTTTTTCTATGGTCCGCGCCCATTTAGCTCTTGTAACAGCGCCCTTTTCGCAACATTACGCGTCGATGATGTCGATTGCGACGACAGAACGGAGAGCCTTGACGTTTATACACCGCTTGAAAATACCGAAGTGGTTTCGTGAATAAATATAGCGTTTGCTCTCTCTCTCTCTCTCGTGACATCATGGGGACGAGTTTGCGGAAGTGCGTACGCTAACATACAGCCCAGTTACGTGGCGGGCCCTTCGCATGACCTCGCGCCCAAGGCCGCTTCCCTGCGCAACAACAAAAAAACGAAGCAAAAAATAAGGACCGCGCAACAAGCGATCGTATCCCGTGACCACAATAAACAACCTTATGGAAATATGTCGCGGTTGGGCTTGCCACGACTTTTTCGCAAGTTAACTAGAAAAGCGACTACACGGTAATGAGGAGTGGCGTATAGTTAAAGGAACAATAAGGAAACACGCACTCAGTTTAGATTGATAAATTATTCTTTCGAATATATTTTCATCAATTTTGCAGTAATGCACTGGTTATTAATGAGAAAAGAAAAATAAAGTTCAACATTTCGAAAATCGCGCCGCAACTCGTGTTGGTATACATCATTGTGACGACACGAAATTCAAAGCATTTCTTTCGTATTTGAATGCGGCACAGTAAATGTTCTCAGAAACATGCAAAGTTCAGTCTCTGGCTATTTCAGAATACAGTGCAGTGGATATGTATACCGCCCAAAAAATTAACTATGTATGAACAGACGCCGTCCAAATCCAGAGTACGAATAGGCGGCGGCGTGATAACCTTTGTTTTTCCTAAAACGATATTAGATAAGATTACATTATGCCTACAGGAAAACAGCCTTAACTGATGCACCCGGTATGTGTTTAGAACTATAACGCCATATGGAGGTGCATATTACACTCTTGGGATATAATGGGACGAGAAATTGAAATTGGCAAGAAATTCATTGAGGAGTTCTGCCAGGGTTATTTACAGGCTCATTTTTTAGTAACATTTAATTTTATATATTGACTCAAATAGCACGTGCGAATGATAAAACAAAAATGAAAGCCAACCTATGCTTCGTTCCTGCTTATTTTCTGGCTTACCAAGCCACATAACTTTTAAGCCAACATCTCTTACGGTAAGAGCTGTTGGTATTTTATAACGGTAATCTACAAATACAGTTCATATTAAAAAACAATTATGTTTAGTGGCCCACTTAGGCGCACGCGTTGCGAAGTCACAAAGCGTGAATTTCAAAAGAAAGAAAAAAGAAAGAAAGAAGAGACTACTTCGAGCCGAGTCGGAATGATGGCCGCTCAACGGAGAGCTGAGAGAAGGGAGAGGACTGACGACGATACACTTTGTCGTCACAGACGCCATATTGGGGCCCCTGTCATAGCTTACACAGCACTGCTGGATTTCAACAGGTTAGGCGAGGACGCCACTTCCCACACTGCATGGTACGTTATGTAACGTGTATGGCTCTTATGACGACGGCACTCGAAATCTCCGACTCCGCATTGCCGTTGCGTGATAAGTCAGACGAGAAGAGAGCGCCAAATGTCCTTATCGCGTGGGAAGCATATCGTTTCCCTGGCTATAAGAGCCCGAGATAGACAGGCTCGGATTGAGGCCAAGACGACGTCGGAGCGAACCAAGGCGACTTCCAGCGCCTGCTGACCGAGATAGTGTCGAGTGCAGATGCAGCACGCGTGCATCCTTTATTACTCGCGCTTGACGTCCGCGTTTTATTATTTGCACGTAAGTGCTTATTCTCAAACATCGCTGAAGTTCCGGAATGCGCCCACGTCGGAGAAGTAAGGGAAGCCGTAAACGCAGGTAACAGAACGACGTCTTTAGCATGCAGCACTCCAGACACAGCTCTTGGATAATAATATGCGCTGTACGGACAATCATTTGCGTGCCCCTAATACTGGCATCCGCAAAGTTCTGTAAGCTTAAACCGTCGGCATCGTAGGGGACGAAAGTCTACAAATGTGAACCGCCATATATATTACATTAAAAAAAATAAAGAACCAACTTACACGACCCGACTTTGCTCGACCAGCCAACTGACAAAACACGTACGCCATTTCTCGACGTGACCATCACAGTTATGTAACCTCTATCTCGTTTTATGCATTACGTTTTCAGTCATAACGGCTAAGGGTAAGCTTACACCAAACTAAAACGTCACCCTCCGTAGAACTTCAGAGCGCGGACTCGGCAGATGCTATACACAGGCCTGTAGGTATAGAACTAACAGAGGCAAGGCTACATACTTGAAGCGCCACTCGGTTTACGTTCAACAAGGCGAACGAAGCAGGGCACAGGGAAAAAGTTGTACAAACAGTGCACATGCGTTGACTATCAACCAACTCACCCTGTTGATAGTCAGCGCATGGGTTCCGTTTTTACCACTTGTGTCCTGCATAGTCTGCGCTGTTCGCCACGTCGAGCTTTCAGAGCCGTTTTCTAACCGTTCCACGCGCTCCCAACACATCTGCGCCCTGTCAGGGGCGATTGACCCCGTTCGCTTCAGCGACGAGGAAGCCACGTGCATCGCGGAAGCATCCCCCCTGACATCATTCGCATAATGCCAACTCGCAAATGCAAATTAAGACACGTGACTCGGAGCCTCCTACGTACGAGATCGCGACGGCGTGAGTCTCTGGTCTTCAACGCCGCGCGCGCCGCCCGATTATGATGTGTACGACACCGTGTGGTCATCACCGTACTGGCAACGCGCAACCTGTCGCTCAATATGACTTCGCTGTGGGAAGCTTCCCAGTGCACGGAAAGCTTCCGGATTTTTTCGCCACACAAATAGCCCCCCCCCCCCCTCCCCCGCTCCCCCGCTCCCCTCGACAGCCACCGCAAGAGACAATGGCGAACCTCCGCGTTGCGCCAGAAGAGAAACCCAAGAGATATTCCGACACTTTTCATCTGTAGCTAATAATCACAATTTTACAAATCAATTTCACCCTAATTTCCGCGGAAGTTTTAAGATATTTGCACTTGAGGCACGTGGTACATTACTTTTTAGCTGAAAAACGCTAAAAAGAGATGGCATGTACGTTGAACCAACTTAAAAACGGGCTTTATTATTACTTTTTTTTTCTTTTTGGCGTAGTAGACTGATAGGACGCGCGACCGGAAGTAGTGCGGCAGCAGGTTCACTGCTGCCACGGGGTTCGCAAAGACGTCTACAACGGGATATCGTTCAATATATGGCACCGGTTTCTGATTCTGACATGCACGATGCGATGTACAGAAGCGCGACTTCGCGAGACGGGTCAACAAATGTACTTTTAGAAAGAGAACGAAAAACTTCGAGGACGCTTAAGCTTCGCCTTTAAGAGCGGAACGCCCCAATACCATTCAAACATCCCTGATTGCTTCTCACGCTTCCCGACAACTGTAGCTTATGTAACCGTAATGTTTTCCTGGAAACGTTGGCAGTGATGCCAGTGAGAAAGAAGCTCTGAGAGAGAGAGAGATTGAGAGACAGAGAGAGAGAGAGAGAGAGAGGGGGGGGGAGGGAGAGAGAGGCATAAATGAGAATCAGAGAGGTTAATCAACGCTTGAGACAGAGCGTATTCGAGCATCCAGCATATGTGCCAGGCAGCTTGCAACATTCTTTTTTTTCCAATCTCAGAAGAAAAGGAAAATGAACAGAAGAATTTTAAATGTCAGTAACTTTATGTCGATCGCTTTAAATACCATGCGAAATATCGCGTGAAAATTATGAAGCGCGAGGAGCGAGTAACGACAAAAATCAAATCGGTGCTAGACTCGAAAGCGCATACTTACAATATAGCGTATACATAACCACGGCTTAGGCGGCTGCTGGTTTTTTAAATTATTATTATTAAATGTATTTAAGGAGAGGTTGGTGCCTATGTGTGGCGCCGGCTACTCCTCTTCTCTTGCTTGATAGTTATCGTCGGAAAGTTGTCAACAATCACCAAATGCATGGACAAATAAACACATGAACGAACATTTCACGTCTGCTAAGTCTCAGTACTTCAACATAAATAAATGTAAAATAAATGAAAGTGACAAGACACTGTGGAAGCTGCAAGCATTCCACGGTGTCTTGTCACTTCTGTCCTATCATCTAATCGGTGTAGAACAGTATGCTTCATAATAACCAGAAGCCGTATGCCGGTTCTCGTGCGGCGGCTGGTGTTCTACGAAGATTAGATGATAAGACACAAGTGACAAAACACCGTGGAACGCTTGCAGCTTTCCATTTCCACGAGCAAAACGGTGACATTCATGCGCTGCTTGTTACCGAATCAAAAGTTAGCTAATTAAAGGTGTAATACTGTCGGTCTACATACTATGGGCCGCGGTTTAAGTTTGGCCATCCGGAGTTCTTTGCCGCGGTTCGGAATAAAGCGCAGAACACCGTTTTCTTTTTTTTCTTTTTCTTCCTTTGCCATTTGCCCCCATTATAATGCGTACGGGTATTGAACCCGCGACCTCCTGCGCTAAGCAGCAGTTTGCCGCAGCCAGTGAGGATGCCAACAGAGAAACGACACCAGCATATCGCCAGAGTCGCGCGCGCGCGCACACGCGCACACGCACACACGCACACACACACGCACACACACACACACACACACACACACACACACGCACGCACGCACGCACGCACGCACACACACACAAATTTTTTTGGTGGTGAGAGAAATGCGTTAGTATTACGTCGCAACCTCTTTGATTCACGATTTATACCGCCTTCATCACGCTGCAAAGTGTTGCCCAGGAGCTCATTTGACACACGTCCTATCTTCCTGACGTTTCGACGAGGAGGTTTTCGAGGCCGAAGACGAATCTCCTTGTCGCAAAGTACGTTAACCACAGGCTGAGTCTACCCGTCTTCACTTATAGTTGGTCACTTCAAATTTACACCTTCCGGTTAGTCACCGAAAGAAGCGCATTTCAGGGCCCCTGAACCCGTCTTTTAAACGGCTTGTTACGGCGCCCATAATCTTTAGCCCCATACGTACAGCGTCTTTCACTTCATGTGTCGCTTGCGTGTTGCAACGATGTCACCCAGCGGAAACGGTTCCTATACATGGGGGAAAAAAAAACGAAACCGCACTATACCACGGCATAACGGTCGATGATTCACATAGCCACGCCGCGGACCTCGGCGCGGTAAATAGGATGGAACGCGAAGCCGCGGGGACAAGTAGGCCACGTCAACGGGCCACCGGAGACGACGACGGTTGGCCGAGAACAATGCTTGTACAGCGCGAGCGGCAGGTGGGCGACCAGACACGGGGCAAAGACGGTAGCCTATTACGGAAGCCTCTCCGTTCTTTTCTTTCTTTCTTGACCGTGTTACCAAATTCAAAACATAAAGACAGCACACACTTGACTTCACAAAAAAACGGGGGGGGAGGGGGGGAGGGGGTTGTGTGTGTTTGTGTTTTCCTTTTCTTGTCGAACGCTAGTTTTTCACAAAAATAGCCCTGCCTTTTCCGCCCGGAATCTTGTGAGATTTTCTTTAACACTTAATGGTTTGGTGGGAAAGAAAAACAGAAACCATGAGTACGTGTACCAGCACTCGCAGTATAGTGCTTGTAGCAGTACCTGTAGCAGCACGCACGCTTCCTTTTAACATGAACGGCACCAAATGCTTTAACGACACCGTCTTACACATCCGAACAAGTTACAAAATATTCGCGTAAACTAAACCCAAGTGATATGCAATAAAACGTTCTTATATAACGTCTACGAGAAGAAAAAGAAAATACATGTTCTTGAAAAAAAAAAATCTACATGACCGCGCTTTTGTCTGAATGTCTTCAGCTTTGCATGCCCAATGGCAAGTACTTATTTCTACAAACAAAGCTTCGCTTACCGTCTTTCCAATAACGATAGAGTGTAAATGAAATCTTCGTTTACCGCTGGCCACGCGATTCGTCAGCAATATTATACATACACCTGTATGTATATCCCGGCGACATCGAGAGCGTTATACGCCAGACGTAACGCTTCTGCCAGACGTAACGCTTCTGCCAGACGTAACGCTTCTGCCAGACGAGCTAACGCATACCCGCTTGTATGCACTAACATCTAACATCACCCACCTCACGATCCTCGGCTTTGCGTTTCAGCTACATATGCCAGGTCGTCCGACGCTCTGCGGTGGATCGGCGAACGGTTCAGCGGACTAGTAGCGCCCACGGTCGATAGGTCAGGTGTTACTGGCCGGCCCAGCACACAGGCACACCGCAAGTTCCAGCTGCATCCAGCGATAGTCGGACCGCAGACGACGAACAGAAGCGATAGAGAAGGAGCACACACACACACAGGAAGACGGCGCCTCGCGCCACACGTTTTGTCGGTTGGACGGTCGGCCGCGGCTAGCCGACGCCGCGACCTCAGAAGAGAAGAAGAAGCAAGCCCCCCCACTTGGCACCGTTGCAGCAACACTCGGCGATCCTCGCTTCTCCCAACGTCGACCGACGGGCACAGAAAAGGATCCACGTTAGAGAAAAAGAAAGAAAAGCATAGCGGGCAGCAGCAGACGGAGAAGAACAAACGTTCCGCACAGTAGGAGAATCGACGCAAGACTGGCGACAACGACGGCTGCGGCGCCGACAGCGGCGAACGACCGCCACAGCACCGAGAGGCGTCGAGCGAGCGATACAAGAATGGCGAAAAAGAATAGCAAAAAAAATAAAAAAGTTACGAAAGTTCACAGCTGCGAAAATCTCGGGGGCAACAATTGCATGTGCGTTCAGGGACGGCGAGAAAGAGCGAGCGAAAAAAAGATAATAACAATAATAAGGATGAAAATGGGAGAGAGAGAAAAGGAGCGAAGGAGGGACAACAAGACAGCGAAATGAAATGACAACAAAAGGAAGCCGCGGAGGCGATTGTTCGCAACCAGCGACACAAACACCGCTGACGGTCGCGCGGCGCAGAAGGCAGCAGCAACCACAGCAGCAGACGAAAAAAAGCAGCAGACGTCGTCGACGACGGCGTTTTCTGTTGTCGTCTGCTACACTAAACAGCGGCGGCGGGTCCACCGGCTGCGCATGGCCGTCCGCAGCGCTCTTTTTTTCTGTCACCGCTGGCGTAGCGCGGCAAAAGTCGGTCCATCCCAGTTGCAGCACTTGCAGCGCGTAGTAACGTATACGCAGCGGCACCTACTTTACAGCTGTCTCTGCGGTAGTGCGCATAGAGACTGCCGCACCTGCCGGCGACGAAGGCACCGTCGCGAGCGAGCACGAGGGCTAGGTAAGCAGGCAAGCAAGGCGGCCTCGCCCACGGCAGCTGCCGCTAGCAGCACGCGTGGTGTAGCGAACGCTCATGCCACTTCCGAGGGTCCGGGACGAACGCGGTTCCGTTGCGTGACCACGCAGGAAGACGCCGTGCGAGACGTTCCTCCTCGAGCGAGCAGCGGCAATAACAAGAACAGCAGAACAGTAACAATGGGAGACGGGGCGTGCGATGGGTGACCGCCTTGTAAGAAAGTGCTTCCCAAGGCGTCGGCTAGAGTGAGAGGGAGGGTGAGAAAGAGAAAGAGAGAGAGGGATAGACGCGGTGGTACGGACGTAGCGGATTACGTGGCTGCGATGAGTCGAAGCCGCCCAGGCGTGCATACAATGGACGAGAGTGAGGGGTGACTGGGGCCCTCTCAAAAAACCAAGGGAATGTGGCCTTCCCTGCACCCCAGCGGCGCGCCACCACAAGCTTGGCCGCCGTGGCGAGGTCGGGACCGTCGGTCGCGGGGCGGTTCACGCGCCTTCGATGGGCGCGAGAAACGAAATTTATCACAGACGATACGGACGCGCGCATGGCAGGGGCGCGGGATGCGTGAAAGGAAGGGACGAAAATGGAGCCGCCGCACGCTTGTTTTCGAAGCTTTGGAGGAGCGACACCAGGCGTAAACGAGAGAAGCGCGGAGAAGGAAGCTGGTGGGCGCCAGAAAGATGGAAACGCTAAAGTGAATGCACAGGCGCAGAGGTCCGAATAATTTCGTTCTACTTTATTTAGCATGGTTATCACTGGCGTGTTTCAAATGACCCACATTACGCCTCGGAAAATGAAACGAGCATCGGTATCGTAGAGAACCGACGAAGCTCTCCAGCGGCTAGAACTCGGTGATCACGGGAGGAGGCCAACCACGGAGCTATGGAGCCGTTTGAGGCTCAAGAAATTCGTCGGTCGAGACAACGCAAGCAGTACAGACGCACAATATACCGTTTCCGATTTGCGGGGTTAAATGCGGATAAATGTCTGAGCGTTCGCTATGTGCGTGCACGCGTGCTACGCTTGGGTTCTGAGAGTGTCATACAACAAGCAAGCAAGCGCTTGCTTGTTGTTTAATTACCACGCGAAGGGTAATTAAAGGACATGATCGAACGGCCGTGATCATACCTACAGCTGCGACCTTCTGCAATACGCAGAAGCCCGGGGCGAGGAATTCTGCCTCCGCAAACCGGTACATGAGACGAGCTAACTTTCCCGCTCCTTGAACGTTTACGCTCAATGTCGCCCCAATCACCAGAGCAACATTAAGCCGCACTCTTTTCCTCTACCCGCACACATCCCCGTATGTTACGATGCACGTGTTCTTTCTTTTCTTTTCCAGCGGTGATTATAACCTCGACGAACAAATACAGGCGAACCTCGAAGAGGATTTCGAACAAGCGTAAACAGTGTTCGCGAAAGGTGACTTCCCCGCAGTAAGAGGCGCAATAGGGAGAAGACCACTTCCGTGTTTTATTTATTTTATTTTTTAATGTTCTTTACGCATGTTTGTTCGTAACCGTGAACATTACCGCAGCAACAATGAATGTCGTTACGCCTAGATAAAAGCATGCCAAGCGGAATCGCGCCTGGGGCCTTTCGCTTCTGACGTACGCCCGTTCGGCTGACTGTGCAACCTAACGTAACCAACTGCTTGCACAGAAACGAATATAACTAAACCTTCGCAATGCCGACAGGATGTACGCATTGAACGCATTTCCACCAGAGCATTTGCACAACGGCATTCTTCCTTCCTTCATTTAATTATACGAAAGCATTATAATTCAAACGATAACGTAACGATATACATGAACGCCGCCCGCGCCTGTACATCACCAGCCCTGTAGTAAAGACATTAATGTGGCAGCGAGGAAAGAAATGCTTGGCTCATATAGGCTGCATTCACCATTGTAATATTTCTGCACGTTTGGTATGACGCGTTCTTTTCCCATTTTCATTTGCTTTACGAAACAGCGCTACAACAATAGATGCATCTACTGCAGGCTTTGAGTAGACCAAATCGCTTGCTATGCGATTTACATCCTCCCCTCTCGTCATCGTCGCCCACCATGCGCCTCTTTCTTCCCTCTTGCACTCACTGTTCCCCTTCCCCCCAGGGCAGAGTAGCTGGCTACAGGAATGTACCTCAGGCCGACGTCTATGCATTTCGTATCATTAAACTCTCTCTCTCTCTCTTTCTGATCTACAAAGACCAAAACCAGCCTCCGACGTCACATTGCGAGCGCCCACGGTGCCGGAAGCGAGCTTTCACCTGTCACGCATTTTCCCTAAACGTCAAGCAACATCGAGCGTCCGTGCGCATCACGACGGAAACGCCCCGGTTAGGTGTGTGTGTGTGTGTGTAGGCCTCCATATAGCCTCCCGTTACGCCATGGCGGCTATACGCAGCACGAAAACTCGAGCCCACCCTGCACATTCATACGCGACAGAGAGAAAAGCGAGGAGGGGAGGGCCGGAGACGCCCGTCCGTCTGAGTGCGAGAAGCGGCCCAACGATTAATTACCAGAGATCCACGGACGCCGGACAGGCCTCGGTGTGCGCATCGCAGGAAATAGGCCGCGCGCTATACAACTGTGGAGTCCCTAGCTGTGAACCATATACAACTGTTCCGACGCGGTGAGAACACCGGAAGCCATCGCGTCTCGGCGGTGAGGCACGGACCACAGAGCAGCAAAGCGAATCGAAAGACGGCAGACCCCGGTAATATCCCTCGGGAAAACAACACGGCATGCGGGCGGCGAAGTAAGGAAGAAGGCACGTTCGAACGCATTCTCCCACTCCCTGCTGCGCCGTCTAGCTCTCACAATTACATTCTAGAGCGAACCTTTTCACAATTATCTTTTATCTTATCTCCGGGATCCTTGTCTGCATATTCTATATGCTCTAATTAACCAGAATTTTAATAATAATAAGGACATAATTGGTCTGAATGCGTAGGGTGGTTAAGCAGCGGTTTTCGTGCGGCGACCGTAGCGTGCAGTCAAGGAGGCACAGATGCAATGTACAGATTGGAGCATGCGCAGTAGGGTGGCAGCAGCATGCAGGAAAACGCGTTGGAAGTAATAGCGAAGAGTAGAGGAGTGCCAACCTCGGATATAACGAATCGTTTGAAAAAGCTCGTTACTCGGGGATAAGGTATACAGATTGCGGCGCATACAGTGAAGCGTTCGCAAATTTCTTAGGCAGATTTTCTGCCTTTTTGCTTTTATTTTAGTGCGAGAAATTCCTTGAGCAGGTTCGCTGTCTGTAACGTTCGAGTTGCTTAGATTTTCAAACATCTGTAAAGCTTTTTGTTTGTTGTTAGTTTGTTTTTACATCATACATTCGTACAGCCTCTGTGAAAAGAAAAGAAGCCGCTGCACGTACGAACGGTAAAGTAGGAGGACGCTTTATGTTTATACTGTCCGTCCGTCCGTCCATCCGTCTGCAATTTATGCGATTGATGTTCAGGTGCCAACTGTAAGCTAAACAGTTTAGAGTGCGGCCAGCAGAATTCTCATCCCTTCGTTCCTCTCACAAATAATTACAAGCGAAGCAAATCAACCGGAGGGTGCAGTTTCGTTCCTTTTCGTAACTTTACAGTTTCACCACCATTTCAGACAAGTCGGAACTCCTAACACGCTATTTTGCTGAAGCTAGCTTGTTGGTGCATATCGACAAGTTTGGCCAGCACAACCGTCGGCGTTTCCTTTATGTCGGCCCCCTGCGTAACGTTATATGCTAACGTTAACGTTTCCTTTCCGTCGTCCCTGCAGTAACGTCTCGCTGACGTTAACGTCCCATTTCTGTCGTCCCTCTGTAACGTTCTGCTGGCCGAACAGGCCTGCCGGAATTCTCGCCTCTCGCGCTCTGCGACAGCAGAAAGAATGCTGACTCGTGCGCGTAGTCTGGAACCTTCCCGTCGAATGTGCGCACGCGGCATTTTTGAAAGGGATTCTATTTGTTCGCATAACCCGTGGAAGCCGACACCCCTGTTTACGGCCGCGCGGTCTGCTCGCCAAGCAGGGGAGCCGAACGAGCAGGCGCAGGCCTCGTCAGAGTCCAGCGGGCTATCGCACAGTCAGACAAGAACAAACCACCGAGTGCGGCACAGAGCGGCTTCAGATAAGGACGCTTTCAACGGCCTCAACAGTGCACAGTGTGCAAAGCGAGAGAGGGGACAGTGCGGAGGTCGAATTTCGCGTCAGCAGCCGGATGCGCCGCATTGCACAAGTCTCTCGCAAAGCCCTGCCACGCACCTCCCCGTCCTCTCTCCCTTTTCTCTCTCTCTCTCTCTCTTCTTTCCTAGAAGTCTTCGTTCGTTTCTATATTTCCTCTTCTCGAAACCTTCGCAACAGCAAGCAGTAGAATGCCGTAGAACACGTCCGGAACACGAACACAAACTTACCTATACAAAAGGAGAAACGGTAATTCCCCCAAACGGCGACCCTCCCCCCCCCCCCACCCCCACCCCGTCTCCTTTACTGTTTTGTGTTCCCTGCTTTCTTTTATCTTTCGTTCCTCCACGCAGCCGCTGAGACTGTGATAAAATAAATTTTAACCGAAAGCGATGTGAGAAAGCGATGTGAGATGCGATGAAACAATGGAGCCCAAAGCAGGAGTATCCTAAAACGTTTATTGAGCACTCGAAGAAGAAGAAAAAAGAAAGGGGGGGAGAGTCCATGCCGACCTCTTTTTGGGGGAGTAACTGCTTACTCTATTAAACTCGCATTTTTGAGAGCTCGTCTGCTCCGCAATAGAATACGTTAACAGAGGGAGAGCTCAGGCAGGGTAAGCGCCATGTGATAATAATGACGCGAGCATAATAATCACCGAGCGACGTAGTGATCGCGAGTGTTGTGTAAAAGCGCAAAATTATGAAGTTGGCTTCCCCGCACAGCCTATAGGCAACCACAAAAAGACGCACTCTCGAAGTGAGCGAGGCTCCGTGCTGCATAGCGAAAGTGGGGGGGGGGGGGGGGTCCTTGCCACGTTCGAGTGGATCACGTGATGCGCATTCCAATTCACATTACACGTGACTACACTCGCTATTCTTGCTCGAACATGGGTTGTGCAGGGAAGCCGTGCGACGAACGAACTATTAAAGTCAGTTTTTATTCTTAATTTTTTTTTTAATAGCCACCGTTGGCGTTTACGAAAGATACTCATTCAGCTTGGATGTTTCCAATCCGCGCGCTACCAATACAGCCGGCAACAGGCCAACGTAGGTTGGACGGAAGGGGGGGGGGGGGGGGAAGGGGCATCATGTTTCATCCACTTTCATTGTTACTGGGGTTACTATTTAAAGAGAAAGAAGGATTACAAATAACGGGGAAAACAGCATCAACGACGACGCAGGATACCGCGCATCACAATTTCTACAGGAACGAAAAATTGAAGCCTCCCTATAAGAAGCGCTCATCTCAGTACGAAAGCACAGCAGCTTGCATGAAACATCCAGCGTAAAAAGATGTAAAAGCAATTCCTCCTTTTTCCCGACTGCTATCACCGACACAATGACGCACGTTACGAGGCATCCATCACTTTCGAGTTGTCGAACTCGGTGACAATTAGCTGCCCGTAGCAGCGAGATCGATGATAACGTCCCTTCTATGCCCTTTGGAATAATGACGTTTCGAAAGCCAGTCGTGTATACGCACCCGGGCGACAGCTTACGCAGCCCCTCACAAATGCAATAAGGATACGAAGCAATTTCACATGTCTTGTTCCAGATCGCAGAAGCCACATCCTGGGCATTTAATTACACTGCACTCGCGCGACCATCATCACCGCAGATTCCCGCACCATCAAAGTTTTCTCGTCTGTTTGACTGGCGCGGACCTTTAAGAACATCAAGTATTGTTGCACTTTTAAAGAGTATAGACTTACCTGGAGAACAAGAATCCGGCCGGCTCGAAGCCTCCGCCGCTTCGAAAGTTTTGAACTATCGCCCGCCGTCACTACATTCCGATCACTTTCAAGGTTCACAGCTTGTATAGCTTCACACGCGTAGATCAGCTCGCGTCACGTGACACAACCACAACGTTCCGAAAAGCCTTTCTTTTTTCGACACCAACACCGCAACTGGCACCGCTGGCTCCGTTCAACAGTGTCCGCAAAAAAAGAAACAGCACCCGCGCGTCACAGTCACGTGGAACTCGACGAATCAACCACCAACCAGCACGTGATGCAGGCACTTACGGCTGGCGGTGGCTCGTCCTCTTCTAAACCGAGGAGCACCGAACAGAGAACAGACTCGGTTTAAAACATTCCCAGATTCACTGTACCAATCTTCGGCTGGACCCGGTCGCACTCCCAGACGTTGCAACGTTCGTGACTCCAGACGTTGTCGCAGAGCACGGTGAATTTCCGAGCTCACCGACGAAGGGGCGTCCAAAACACTTTTGCCGCAGCTCAAGGCTAACGAATCAAGGAGCCACGGGCAGTTCCGCTACTCCGATAGTCTGCGAGAACAGAAGTGCGCTTCCGTCACGTGCTGTGCACAGAGGATCCTCTCCGCAACAGTGGAAGGGGGGGGGGAGGGGGGTCGCGTTCTCGGCGGTGTCGTTGCGCGTTCTTGGCAGACCCTAATCTCCGCAAACAGTCAGAGAGAGCAGAGATAGGCAAAGAGGAACAGATAACGAACGAGACTCCCACAGAAGCAAGCAACATCTAGCAGGGGCTCTCAGGTGACTCACGCCGTGGCTCTGTATGTACAGCACATAGGGCAAGCCGGGTCCAAGACGACGACGACGAAGACTTGGAAGGCATTCTCGAACGTTTTTTCACCCACTTGCGCAACGAGTATTCCGCAGCAGCTGAGCAGTTCGAGATGATCCCACGGTGGGAAGCTCGAATAACACGAAGAGCCAGCCAAGCGCAGGAAGCGACTTTTTCTTTTTTTTACGAGATCCACAACAGGCAACGTGTAGACACGCCACGCGCACAGCACACACACACACACTCTTTTTCGAGTCCACGCAGAGCACGCCTGCTGCTTCGCCGGCCGGCCAAGCAGGCGAGACTGCTCGGACGAGACCGAAACGCCGCGACTCTCTCTCCCCTCTTTTTCTTCCTCATCCTCCTCCTCTTTCCCCAACTTGGAAACATCGCCATCCGTCACGTCAGCCGTTTCACTTGCAATGCCGCGGCGTGTCCCATACCTCTGGCGCGCGCGCGCGCGTGCGATTGCTAAATTTCCCCTCCAGCCAGGCCAGCCAGCCGGCTTTGCCACCGCTTTCTCTTTTCGCCAGGCCAAAGCGTTCGGGCAATGCCTACTAATAGCGCCCGGGCGTGTTGTTGGCCGGCCCCAGATAAAAAGGAAAGAAAGAAAGAAGGCGACCGGTTTTCTCCTCTGGACAACAGCAGCAGCAGCAGCCGCGGGGAGACGGCAGAAAGAGCGATATCGCCAAAGCGAGCGTTTTCGCGTCGGCAACGGGAAAGAGGCGTCACGCGTGCCCGGCGTGCCTTCGTGGCGTGCCGGCGCGCGCTAGAACGAAGACTTAATGGCATAACGAAGGTGGACGGTTGCCTCCGAGATCGGCGCGCGCTAGAACGAAGACCTAATGGCATAACGAAGGTGGACGGTTGCCTCCGAGATCGGCGCGCGCTAGAACGAAGAACTAGTGGCATAACGAAGGTGAACAGTTGCCTCCGAGATCGGCGCGCGCTAGAACGAAGATCTAATGGTATCACAAATGTGGACAGTTGCCTCCGAGATCGGCGCGCGCTAGAACGAAGATCTAATGGTATCACAAAGGTGGACGGTTGCCTCCGAGATCGGCGCGCGCGCTAGAACGAAGAACTAATTGCATAACGAAGTTGGACGGTTGCCTCCGAGATCGGGACGGTGTCGCGCGGCTATCACGGAGGGGCACGCGTCGACCAGCGCCGTTCCTTCCCGCTTTCCCGTCTCTTGAACGTGACTTGGGCGAGGCATCGATCGGCTGGATGGTACGGAAATAAAGCGGAATCTTGATGCCAATTTCTCGAGACCTCGGGAAACATTCGTAAAATCCGAAATTCGTATGATCCGTTGCAACCTATGCGCTTACAGCATCATGAATGAATGGAACGTTCTTGTCTATCTGCGGCGATTACTTTCGTTTGAGGAAAGACCCTGCAAAGCTTCGTCGTCACTTTTTTTTTTTTCATTTAGAATTCCAGCAATCAATGCACGTCACATTCAGCACTAGCTATTTATCTGCGCCGACACTCACCAGAATTACGAAAGAGCATGATTTAGTACGCCTGCTTATATAATAATAATAATAATAATAATAATAATAATAATAATAATAATAATAATAATACGTATCACCCAGCGCGGTCCAGGGGAGCGAGCGTTCCAGTTATCCCGAAACATAACGCATTTATTGCATTTCGGTCCAGCCTTTTTCGAAATTCGTATCACCCAGAAATTCCAACGAACCGTAATCGCACAACATGCACCCTTTCGACTCTAAATAAAGTTAAATTCCGGGGTTGAACTGATTTGCATTGAATTATACGATATTACGGGCCAGAACCACGATTTAGATGATGAGGCACGCCGTATACAGAGGGGGAATTCCGGATTGATTCTGACCTCCTGTGCTTCTTTAACGCGTACCCCCAATGCACGGTACTCGGGTGTTTTTATTGCGAAGCAATACTACTTTGGGTCGCACTTCAGCCCGTTCCGTGGCGAGGCGGTGGTAGGCACCATTGACCTTTAGCGTGACCTCGCTGCGTGACGTCACACCACGTGACCTAGAGTGACGTCACACCAGCTGTGTAAAAACGGGGCCCCATCTCACGCCGTCGCGAGGCGAGGCGGTAGCCACCAACGGCGGCCTAACTCCCGCTCCTCTCACCAGGGGCGCTACGGTCGGTGTGACGTCACACCAGCTGTGTAAAAACGGGGCCCCATCTCACGGCGTCGCGAGGCGAGGCGGTAGCCACCAACGGCGGCCTAACTCCCGCTCCTCTCACCAGGGGCGCTACGGTCGGTGTGACGTCACACCAGCTGTGTAAAAACGGGGCCCCATCTCACGGCGTCGCGAGGCGAGGCGGTAGCCACCAACGGCGGCCTAACTCCCGCTCCTCTCACCAGGGGCGCTACTATTGCTTCGCAATCACCAGGCTTAACCAAGCTAAGCCACGGCCGCTTTGTTGCATTGCGCCCGCACCGAAATGCGGCCGCCACGACCTCGCGCCTAGCAGCGCAACACCATAGCCACAACCCAAACGAAGTTCAGCGATGCAGACAGTACGGTGTCAGCAGAATACAGTGAGGCTATCGCTATCACTTCGTAGTATAACAGAGTACAATGTTAGTTTAGTAAAGAAATGAACGGGGCTATGGTTGATGGACGTTCATGATTGTGTTGTGCTTAGTGTTACACCTGACGGAAGAACTAATGAACGAACAAAAAGAAGCATAACGTGGACGCGTACGTTTTGTTCCTCCACGCTTTGTTCCTTTATGCTCGTCCAATAGTTCTTACATCAGTGCATACACTAAGCGCAATACAATCATCAATGTTAGTGATCATTATCGGAAGAATTCGCGCCCTCCTATCTGAGCACTGTGACGCGGAAATACGCAAAAATATTTCGACAGCACATCCCTATATGTAAACGCGAGCCGCTCGAACCTGTGCGTCGGGCTTTCCGCCGCGTTCGTGTCGATGGCCAGGTCCCGTAAGCGGCTATAACGCCTTATCTCTAAGGGATGCACAGGCCCGTGACGACAAACTATCTTCTCGGAAGAAAGGCCCAGCCAACCGGAGTGGTTGTAAAAAGGAACTCCAGGCACCGCGTTTCTGCACCATCTTACAACTTACTTCCGTTCATTCATCCTAGTCGTGACAGAATAAAATGCGCCCAAAGCGCAATCTAAATTAGGGTCCGAGACATAAGAGGTCGAGTTAAACGTGCGAAGAGGAGGAAGATAAATCGGTGTTTGTAGTATAGGTTGTATTTTTCTTTTTGCACAAGGCATAAGGGATCGACGTTGGTCTAGCTGGTGTTCTATTTGGAAAGGGAAACAGCGCGCAAGACGAGGCAAAGATCGACAACACATGCGCTGACCAACAACGTTGTCTCTATTGCGACAAGGCAATATGCCCCCCCGCATGCGTCGAACCTATCGTCAAAGATATAAAATGTTAGATGAAAAGATTTTATGCAGAATAAGGGCGAATAATCGATTTTATAAATGTGGTCCTGCCTCAGGAACGGTGTAAGGTGTACTTCCTAAGAATGAGAGTTCTTTTTGTATTTTTTTCTTAGAACTATCGAAGCCGTACCTACGCATGTATTGCCTCCATTGTGAATCGCGTGTGCTTCCGTTATCAAAGTGGTGTAAACGTGCAGGCATATTTGCCGATAGATACATGCGCGAAAGTCTGGTGTGCATCCACAATTACTTCCTTGTCTCTCCCTTGCAAGGTTGTTTTCGTGTTCTCCGAGGCAAACATTGAGGAACCGTCCGGTTCGGCATATACAGCTCTAAGCGATAGCTCTGAAAATAAGAAAGAAAAAAGGAAAGCAAACCTCATTCTTAAAAAGTGCACCTTAGATCACTCTTGAGGGATAACCACTTGCTTAAAACGGGGAAGAAGTAGGGAAGACTACGCATATTGGACACGGCGTCACCCGGCCGTCATCAGTGAAAGTATCTCGGATACTCTTAAAAGACGAAGCGCAAGTGAAACGATTGTAGCGTCGGTGTCGACAACAGGAAACGACGATTTACTCGCGTCCCTTATAAGTGATTGATTGATTGATTTTCAAAAATTATGATTTTGAAAAACAGCGATATATGTGAATAAATTCGAAAAAAAATGTTGGAACACATGTGTACGTTTCCGGAGTGTTCGTGATCGTCGAAGAGACCGGCGTTAACTGTGACCATTCAGCGTCGGAAGCAGAGGTTCGTTCCTTAATAGAAAGTTCTACTCGAGCTGTCCGCACACGTTTTGCCACCTATGAAACAGCGGTAATGCAGACGTGAGCAGCAGGACGGGTGGACGCATCTTGTGGCGCCGAAATGTTCCAAATATAAAACACAATTTGTGAAGCATCACTGACGCCGTGGTTGACGTGAAAATCGAAACTGAATAATCTTTTCTCTCTCTCTCTCTCTCTCTCTCTCTCTCTCTCCTGGTTCCTTCTTTTCCGCAAGTGCGATTTTGAAACGCTATCCAACTTGTCCAAATACATCCACGGCATTTCTCTCGGCGCGACCTTTCGCTGGGGCCGCGGTGGCCTGCTCTTGTACGGAGTCGGTGAGAAACCAAGAATTAAAATCTCATACGTACGCTGTCCAACTCAAACACAATTTGCAGGGATGCGCCAGCCAATTAGGTTCGCTTACTGTCCTGACGGCAAGCGGTCTCGCGAGCCTGAATTTACTATGTTTCTCTCTGTACACACGGGTCGTTGAGTCACTGGTTTCAGAACGAAACTTGCCTATAGGCAAATTTTATGGCAGGTCCCGATATCACTGCTCAACTAAAGGTGACATTCTAGCTTGCAACAACTGGCTCTTCTTTTTGCAGATAGCCTAGCGTATGCATTTAGCAGAGCAAAGTCATTAATTTGTCAGCGGGCTTCAGCTGTTCGGCTCTCTTTCGGAAGTGAAGGGCAAGTTCATTGCATGTATCGCGGGCGGAGCTTGTTTGTAACTCTAAGGTTGTCACCGACTTTACAAGTTGACGCATACGTGACACAGAAAGGACGTTCAGTTACCATGGTCGCGAGTGGCGCCGGATAACGTTCCAATGGGCTAGGTTTCGCATACACATACACAAATAACCAAGAAAGTGGTCGGACGTTTGGAGGAAAGACGCCGCCGTAGATCAAGCGGTATATGATGCATGGTGGTGGAGATTGAAGGCTCGGTCCTATATACCGGCGGCAAGTTGTCTTCGCTTTTCAATTTCGTTTCCCTTTTTCCTTATTATTTTCGCATTTAAGTTACAACAACAACGACGACGAAAACAACAACAACACGGTTCATTCTTCACCATGCCTTCCAGTGGCTTTCGCTGCCTTCAACAACAACAACAACAACCACAACACGGTTCGTTTTCCACTACGCTTTCACTGGCTTTCGCTGTCTTCATTTGCTTGTTACCAACAACCATGTCTAGCCCTTGGGTTCCTGCGGATCCTACCAACCCTTTCGGCGAGAAGTATATAACTACAAATCGCGATGCACAGGCCACGATCGAGACACACGCCCAGCTGGTTTGGAAAACGCCCTTAAAACATCAGCGCACCGACGCCCAAATAACGACGATACGCGAGGTTGGTACCTGGACAGGTGACCTCCTTTTCTTTCTTTTTCTTTTTTTTTTTGGCGGCTGCAGGACGAGCGGCAAATCGCGGGCGCGGCGCGTATTATGTACAAGGGGCCAAGTGCGCCCGATCCATTATTGGCGCGCAACAAGACTGGCGCGCACACGCGTACGTACGAATACGACTGGGCGCGCGTACGCGTTTCGAGCACTGCAAAAAAACCGGACCGAGAGTCGGGGAAGGCGCTTACACGGCCACCGCCTATAATATAGAATAACTCCCGTTGCAACTTGCGCTGCGGACAACGCGGTAGACGAAATTCGCCAGGCGCCCGGTCGGCCGTTCCTCTCTTATGGTACATACAGCAATTGACCGACGAGCGCTCAAGAGCGAAACATCGCCGGTTCGCCTCCAATCTGGAACGAAGCAAGCGCCCGCCGAGGTGTACGCATGGGTTAAGGAACTTGGAGTAACAGAAAAAAAAACACACACACACAAATCTAGGGGCCTGGGAAATGGCTTTTCTATCGCTTCCTCGCCACGCGAACGCTGTCAAAGAGGTGGGTGGAAAATATAGACCGCGCGTCGAACTATATACACAAGGCGCCCATAGCCGTTCCTATCCTGATAGGCTCCTCCTGTACACGTACATAAGTAGGGCGGGGCAGAAGGAAAGTTGCCGAATAAGTGCTTCGGCAAATTACCCGGGGTTGTAAGGCCATTGGTTTTGAGTGTGTTTTGAAAACGACGTGTATATAAGTATATAACTGGAAACATAAAAAAAAAAACATCGACCGAATCTGCCTTACGTTCACAAATACAGTAAACATTTATACTGAACATCAACACAGGCCTCAGTATAACAAAACAAGCAAACGCGGATTGTCAACCTTCTATAGCTGCGTTCTGACGGACGACCTGACTTGCGCATTGAATTCTTTCTCTCTCTCTTTTTCTTTTTAAACCAAAAGTCTGGCATACATCGCAGTTGGGCTGAACGGTGTATAAGCTGAGATCTCCGAAACTCTGCGGTGTCCAGAGGTAAAAACCAAGACGCCATCGTTCAATGGCTATACGGTTTCCTCGAACACAACCGCAGCAGAAGGTCAATGATCGCTGTTAGAAGACTTCTACGAAGCTCCGCAAGCCATACAAGGTAGGCGGGGGGGGAGGGGGGGTTGGCACACCCACTCTTAATCCCTCATGAGCCGCGCCTCAGCCGAGTAGTCGATATACCCGCATCGATCTCGAGAAAGTGCGTCTCGCTGCATAATCTATAGGGCGTAGTCTTCTACGTAGCATATGCGAAGCAGCGTATACGTTAAACGAGACAGTCTGTTCGTTTATAGTCACTTTAAAAGGAAGACTAAGCGATGAGAGAGCTTGGGTAAAACGTGTTGCTGCATAGGCTGTTAGGTGGTTGTTTATGTTGACTGAAAAAAAAAAAAAAAGCGTAGTACAAAGGCGAACGAACAGGCATACGCGTACAGCTCCCATCACCCGAACAACGAGAACACATTTCTAGCGGCTTAAGCCAACAAACACGGGTTGTAAGGAGCAAGACCCATTGCTTTTGAAAGAAAGCTCATTAAGCTAAAGTAGAACATTCGAAGAAACCCAAATAGTAATCACCAGCACTCTTTCAAGAAGGAGCCATAAAAGGCGCTTAAGGCGTGTTCGAGTTAAGCGTCGTGGAGGCTGTACCTTCACTCGTCCTAGTCTGTTTTGCACCAAGCTTGAATAAGCAAGCAAAAGGAACGATTCAATCACGCGACGACAACGCGGAGGGCGACCACGTGACTGCCTCCAAGGTACCATGCACTCCGCGGTCCAACGGGTGAGACACGTCGCAGATGATGTCACAGCTTCTACTTGTTTTTTTTTTCCCTTTTTGTGGAATGCAGGCGTGCTCGCTGCAGAAGTTTCGAATAAGGCACCACAGAGCATTAAACTGCGTGCAAACCCAAGCAAAATGTGTGGCAACAGATGAGTCTCCAGGCGTAAGGTCGGTTACAAATGTATACTTTGGGCACCACTACGAAACGGGACCCTTAGTCCTTGCTTAAAGAACTATTCGTGCAGTGATATACGAAGTTCGAACGCTACTTTTTTTTCCGTCCTGCAACACAGCTGTTGGTTCGAAGCGTTTGCACCGTGGCACTTTTATCATTTCAGCTCGAGAGCACAGAAAAAAAATAATTGAAAAGAATAAAAGACACTAATTCCAATTTGATGTTCAGTTTGATATTGGCGCACCGTGTATATTAAGCAGCGAAAGTGCAGAGGCACCACACGAAGCGCAGAGAGAGAGAGAGAGAGAGAGAGTCCTTATTGGAAGCAGAGATTTATGCCGGCCTGCTCATACGACCACAAACATGCTACGCTGCATAGAGGGGGAAGGGGATGCAAGATAAACATCAAAAAACAAGCATAAACTATCTTGTCTGACTCACCTATCAGACAAGCCGAAAACAGCGTCCCAAGTAAAAAATGGAAATCAACAAGTATACATTAGCTTTCTTACAGGCTGTAGGGTTATCTTTCAGAAAAGTGAAGTCTGTGGGTCGATTTCTTCGTTACAATTAAGACTCGCAGGCAAAGAAAGCTTCACGTTATGATATCACATCGATAAACTTCGCCGTAACGACTATCGTTAGCCGCGATAGCCGAGCAGATGTTTAGTGATTAGAAAACAAAAACAAAGTGCTTACAAAGTTCCTGAAGATGCACGTATAGAGTCAGCGTAACGTGTTCGCATTGCTTCACTTGTCAGAGGGTGCACCCAGGAAAGGAAAACGACTCGTGAAGGTTTCGAACGATCGCACAACTTTGTTTGGCTTCCTTGAATGAAAACTTCGTAAGTTTGATTAACTAAAGCGGCTTCATGGAGTACTCGCAGAGTTTCCTACAAAAGTTATTGCACAAAACTGGAGTCGTGATCGTTCGACTACCATGGGAATTAGCATATGGATCTATCTAATATTCGTGCTTGTGGCATTATTTAATGCGCCTTCCAAACACAACAAGGCAATTGGTATCCGCGCGCACGCGCAATGATCGCAAATGTTTGCATTTACAGCGCAATATTTTGTTGAAAATAATTATTTGCCAAGTCACAAAGCCTTCTGAAGCAAGAAGGACGAAGTTGAGGCAAATCCATGCACTAATCAACACTCCCTGCTCTCGCTTCTTAACCGCCATACGAGCAGCTTCTGTGTACACACCATGCGCCAGAGTTCCTTTCAGTAATTTTTGTTAGGACCCACAAATTTGTTCTACTGAGCAACGAATTCTAAACAGACATGGTAACGACTAGTTCAACAGGTGAGGCAGGAAACGGCACATACCACGAACGCCGGCTTCTTGCTTCCCACTTGCATTTCGCCAGTCGTACAAGGCGTCGATCGAGCCTGGTTAATAGTCTTTCTTTTTGTTTTTCTCTCGGCACCCTCACACAAGCGTACGAAGAGGAAGATAGGATTCCGCGAGCCTATCGTACTGACCACTTACACCGACTCGAAACCCGCGTCACGAACGAAGAATTCGCTACACTTCTGCAAGAACTGACGAGCCAGAATCCACGTCTTCCAGACGGCAAGGGCACACCGCGGTGTACACGCAGAAACGGTCACACGCCGGCGTGAGAACAGCCCGCAGATTCCAATTCGTCAACCACTGCGCGCGCTGCGACGTTCCACAGCACTCCAGTAGCGCGCGCTGCCGAGTACAGGCGGCGCTCTCGGCGCGCGAGAAAAACGAAGAATTCGAGCTCGCAAAACGACGGTTCGATCAGGTGTCGCGCGTCGCGCAATCACCGTGCAATACGCCGGTCGCTGTCGTCGCGTACTCTTCCACTGGCGACGACAGCGATGTCCGCACGAGTCGAAGTTTGCGGAGGAACGAAGAGGGAATGAGAGAGAGGGGGGAGGGAGGGGAAAGAGCGGGCGTGATACGGACGGTCGACGCGAGCTCACCGCTTCCCTCCCTCCCTCCCCCCCCTCTAACCCCCTTCTTCCGAGACACAAACAATTAGGCCGCCATCACGAAGCTGCTAAGCTACGCAACGAGAAACAAAGGACACACCTGTCACGAGGAGGAGCGAGCAAGGCGCGTGTATACGAGCCTTCGGCATCGCGAGAGCGGCGTGACACGACAGCTTCCTTCGTGAAGACCATCGTGCGGGCAAGCTCGGAATCAGCGTCCACCTGCCTCCGAGCACCCTTCACATTGTGGACGCACGCTAATTTTCGGGCCACCTGCGGCCCAGCATTTTGTTGCGCATGTGCTCCGTCGCGCCGCAGCGCCGTCGGAGGAGAAAGTGCGCTTTCCCGCTGCACAGCTATCTCGCTCCCGAACTTTGAGTCCTTGGGAGCTTTTAAGAAGCGGAACCAATGTAGGCCTAACGTTCGGCCGACGTGGTCCAACGTGGGTCCAACGGATTCGCGATGGTTTCTGGCTCGCCTGTTCCCGTGTTACGTGCCGTCGTATTGCGACCGATATAAGTGACCGATTTTGGATGATAACCACATACAGACAACAAACACTTAAAGCGCTTACATTAACCTACAGGCCTTGTGAGAAAGGAAAACGTTGAGGTTGCGGTATAAAACGGGAAACACCCGAGCTTTAGTGGGGAAGAATGCTTGATGCGTACTTTAATGTTGGCTTTAAGCTGCCCGGAAGTAGAGCCAATATCGGCAATGCTTCCTGCTCTACGTGACGTCGTACCGCGACAGGCGCAGATAACATTGAAGAAAATTGTCAAGCTATTTAGACTCACTGGTGGATACAGTTATTTATTAACAAACGCTTAAGTTCCTGCGGAGGCGCAATAAAAAAAAAGCAAGAAGTATACATGGCCGACACATTACCTCGTTAATGCGTTTAACGTCCCTGGCCACACAGCCACAGGGGCTATGAGAGATTCTGTACATTGGATGGCTCTGAACTGAACTTGATCACGCGGGGATTCCTCGTGCGCAACAAGTTAGACGACCATTTTTGCATTCCTCCGATGCAGATGCTCCGAACGTTCTGCGAATCGGATTATCTCGATAAGCTGCCACATCGGATGCCACACTTATCATTAGTGTCGTGACAGTCAATGCGGAGAGACAGTAAAGATTGTCCTCCTTCTTAGATACGGGCGGTTATACAGGCAGGGTGGGCTCATTAATTGCATTCCAAAGATAACGCGCCCGCAGGAACGCGAATGCTGACCGCGCACGCGGCGACGACGACGAATGTTTTGGAAAGTTCGTTAAAAAAAAGAAAAGGAACCAAAGGGTCCGCGAGGTACGGCAAACCGGTCCACCGACGTCGACTCTAGCCAGAGACAAACTCACTCTTCGTCTCGATTTCCCTATACAACTGTTGGAACGCAGATGGCTTGACCCTTTCTCAAACCGGCGGTCCCTCTTATTCATCCCCCCCCCCCCTCCTAAGCTCGTCTGAGTTCACGGGCCGGTTTCGTGACAAGCGAGGGAGCGTCAAGTTTGGGCACAAAGTTTTATGTCGGCTGCCGACTAGTTAAGAGTTGTCGTTGCGTTTAAAAGTTTTACGACACGTTCGTGGGCAGTCTCTTAACGCCCTGCAGAAAGTGCACATCTGACACGGAGAACCGAAAATAGCGCAACTTCGCCGAAAAGCGGGGTTCCTCATTGGGCGCATCTTAGCTATAATGCACAAACTGACGAATCTCGGACGAACAGAAACGAACGAGGACCAATTTGTTACTGTTTGATTATTATTGCCGTTGACAGGCTATTCAAGTTTAACGTCCTGCATGGAGGCACTCAGGATGTATGAAAGACGCAGCGGAGGTAGAACTCCGGAATAATCTCGACCACCTGTGTCTCTTCTAAAACCCGGTAACACCAGCGTTCTTGCATTCTGTCCCCCATAGAAACGGGGCAGCCGCGACCGGGGATCGAACCCGTCACCTCGTCCATAGCAGAACAATACAGCCACCGTGGCGGGTTAAAGCGCGTAATTACAGTTGAAGAGTGTCGCGTGGCGCTACCGGGCGAAGTTCACACATTCTGTTGTCCCAGAACTACAAGTTTGAATCCCTCTCTCTCTCTCTCTCTCTCTCTCTCTCTCTCTCTCTCTCTCTCTCTCTCTCTCTCTCTCTCTCTCTCTCTCTCTCTCTCTCCACGTAGACCTGTGAGACGTACAGCAGCCGACGCCGCAGTTTACAGCCCGCACATGCGAGTAATCATCTCCTAGGTGCACTACGTCCCACTTGGGCAGCGCAATAAATACAAACCAGCAGCTCTGAGAAGGAACGAGCTGCGCAAACACGACCACCATCACGAGCTCGTCCTCCTCCAACACCAACAGGGCGCCGCGCAGCGTTCGTCGTCTTCGGAGTGCGCGCGCGCGCGCGCGGGACCTTTACCACCTGCGGTCTCGTTATGGCGGCGGCCGCGAAATGCACGAACAATGGGGCCAGCTGGGTTTCGTGACGCCGTTTCATGATAGCGGCGGCGCCATATACATTGTTCCACTCGGAAGGGAGAAAGAAAAGCAAGAAGGTGCAGCGCAGTAGTGTATGCTACACTGCGAACGCCCCAGCCAATCTGCAGCAGGATACAAGACTTGGCCCGTGATAAGGCTTCGCAGTTGGCTGCCGCCCTGGCAATCTTAGGCGATCGCCACCCGCTCGATTCTCGTCACGGCGAAGTTCTTTTATGGGCTGCTTTTCACGACACGTTGGTGCCTGTAGGAGGTGCCGGCTCAAGATCCGTTTCCTAATTCGCAAGTGCGCTTCTCTACATCGCACATTCGCCTAACGAATCGCGGCGCCGGTCGCGTATAGACGCGTCTTGCGCATATAGAATTGCATCACGAGGGCCACGCCGGCATTGTCCATATTATACGAAACCATCAAACTGTGCTCGTACGCGCTTCTTCGCAGCAATCACGAAAATACCATTAGCATGGCAAGCTGCATCGCAAGGAAGCTAGCTTTATATGGGCCAGTGGATCCTTTCTTGTAGTTTATAGAATAAAAAAAATACAGGAATGTAAGAAATAGTGACATGAGCTCTGAAGTTCAGGTACGTGTCAGACAAATGTTTCCGTGAGCGGTTCACAAAAACAAATCTTTATGGGCACATGCAAATGACGTTTTTTATAGTGCCACCTTCCAAACACAACACTTACGACGAATCTGTGTTTTACGCTCACACTGTCGCATCATCGAGCGATAACTGATAGATAATAATTAGCTACGGCGCAGTGACGTTAGTGGTTATGGTGGCGTCTTACACTAGTGGATGCAAATATTCGCGTGGAGCGAAGTACGTCTTAGGTGCAAGGTAAACGACAAAAAATAAGACGAAACACGTACACTTCCGGGGAAACACAGTAGTAGGTTAAAGTAAGGCTATAAATCTTCCGTCGGCGTTCCGCTGTAGTCGTGCTACTTGATCAAGTGCGTATAGCCGGGACTCCCGACAGAGATGCGGTCGTACTAATTACTTGAACAAATTTGCAGACACGTTGCTGCTAGCTCTCTCTCTCTCTCTCTCTCGTTCCTTTATCCACTGTAGGTAAATAAACACATGCGCAGAACAGAGCTCAGTTGCTACCGCTTGAGCACTTCGCGTTCGCCGCGCCTTGTTATCGCGTTCTGTCCCCGCATAGGTCTTGTAAACTCGTAACTACAACACTTCAGCACCGTTCGATCGCTATTGTCGTGGCAGACAGGCACAAACCTATGAAGGGCAGGGTTCACAAATATTTTTTTTCTTCGCAATGGCTATGGGACATTGACCGGGGCGCCTTGACTCGTATTCTCTACAACATGACTGGCTGATACTTGCTCTTACGGACAAGTATAGCGAAACAATCGTTTTTTTTTTTTTTTTTTTTAAAGAGGCCCTGAACCACTTTTTATCGAAGTGGAGAAAGACATATGAAGTGAAGATGGGCTATTTCAGAACCACTTTGCCGCAAAAAGTACTTCAATGCGTTCAGCAGAAGTGGACTTATCGGCAATCAAACACGGCCTCAGCTGTGGTCCCCTTCCTCCTCCAATGCGTTGCACTGCGAAGGCTACGGCGGAGACGTCACCGTGACGCGCAGTTCAAATTTCCGATTTGATGCCCATGTCGCGCTAAACGTAAGCCAAACGCGGCTGTCCTCAGAGAGCCGCAGTGCGCTTAGCCACTGGACTCGTGGCGGCACCTCGCGGCAGCCGCGGTGTAGCCGAGCGCAGCGACCAATAGCAGCCGCGTATTTTAGCGTGCTTTATGACGAAACAAAGAACGCAGAAAAGAGCGAGGAGCATGGGATTTTTGAACGAAAGCATTTGAGAAAAAGGTGACTTAGCGCTCCGCTTGCGAGCTCCACGGACCGCGTACGTCAGCACAACTTGGCTGAGATGTTCCCAGCTGCGTATGCTACCCGCGGGCTATGTTATTTCACCAAGCCCGAGAGGTGGTTCAGGGCCCCTTTAAAGCGCTCCAAATCTTACCTAGCCCAAAAATGGGTTTGAGATAAGTACGTCGGCGTGCTAACTGCTTCAATCGGGAGTAGCTCATCTCCCGCATTTACTTTATGGAAATTCTCCTAATTCCCGACACAGTCCATCGCTCACCGCAAGCACACTTGTGGAGTCCAAAGGGAGTTCCAAGAAAAGCCAACGTACTCCTGGAGAGGGGTAAGAGGACCGATACTCGAAAATAGAGTTAAAGAATGTTATTAGGAAAATATGAATTGGTGTAAACACTTCAGGAATAGCAAAGAGGTCAGTATTATCGCGCGTTGCTGAAGGCTTAGAAAAGCCAGAAAATACAGGGGAAGAAAAGAAGAAAAAAAACGACCGAAAGCAGGTGGTACCGCCATCTTGAAGTTCCCACAATATATCTGCTTGTGACGTGAGATATTTTTGACAGCGCATGCTGGGAGTTAGTCAAACAGTGACTGCTTTGGTCTCTAAAAGGAACAAAATCGCCAATATAACGAGTTCTGAGGACTCTTCTTTTTTTTTTTTCCACATTAGCTAGCCATATAGGGCTGGTAAACACACGGCATCAAATCACGTGCAAGGCAGCGTGCAACACGGTTTTCGCCACGTTGCACGCTTTTACAGTACGAGAAACTGCACCCGAGTCGGGCCAATCTTGGCCTTGGCCCTACATGGAGCGCGAGTGGAACGAAAAACAGGCAAACTAAAAAAAAAGAAAGAAAGAAATACGAGATGGCGCATAGGAGCTAGAAGCGATAGCGAAGAAGGTCGCCGCAATCAAACTGTGTAGAAAGGTCAGCGGGGGTTTCTCCAGGCGCGGGGATGGCGGCGTAATTTACGGAGCCTTTGTTCGCCCCGGCGACATCTCGATCTCCAGACTCGCGCGGATCTGGGGCACGCAGCTTCTTCTTTGGCAGCGCGGGGTTTGAGAAGAGTGCCTCGTCGCAACGCCTCTTTTATGAAGAGAGAGAGAGAGAGAGAAGAGGCGTTATATATATAACCGGTGCTATATCAACTTCCCGGTAAAATCTATATTTATTTGTAAACGGCTCACAGCGATTTTCCTCGTTTTCTCTTTAGTTATTTATTTCGTTCGTTCGTTCGTTCGTTCGTTCGTTCGTTCGTTCGCTCGCTCGCTCGCTCGTTCGTTCGTTCGTTCGTTCGTTCGTTCGTTCGTTCGTTCGTTCGTTCGTTCGTTATTTAATGAAGTAGCATGCGTGAGACTTTCTGGGCTGCTGATAGCCCGATCTTTTCGCGAACTTTGACCGTTTCAGTAACCTCAAGCTATTCGGAAAAAAAATGTTTCATAGTTTGCGAACTTTATGACGGGAACACCTAATAAACAAAATCAATTGCTCAAGAAATTACCCACAAAATTTGATGGACTGTAAATTGGCTTCAAATGACGCTCTGAAAAAAAAAATGTTACACATACAGAACAGCTTGCCACCGTCTGCGAGTTGTTTTTTGCGTCCACTTTCATTTCCCTTTACGGTGTAATTTCTACATTTCAACCAAAGATCACAGTTGATTTCCCCTATGGTTTCCTTGGCTTCACTGTATGTTAGCGTAACATGGTTACATACACGAATATATATATCTGGCATATCAGTTCTGCGGGATCTCCCGTACGCTGGAGGAAATGTCACGAAAAGGAAAAAAAAAAATTTTATCCACCCGAATGTAGCACGACGATACAAAGGAAGCCCATACGGGTTTCTCAGAAAGAAAGCTTCGAAGTTGAGGGAAATCTTCGTCCAGATACGGATTCGAACCCGTTCAACGCTTCGCGGTACAACTCGTGAGATGCGCTACTGGGGACACCCTTTTTTTTTCATTCGAAAGTTTGTCTTAGTAAGATCTTGATGAGGTCTAGTTGGTTCATATTTAGAACTGCAGTTGAACAGCACGAATAAGACAAGGACACGAGGAAACATATGTACCACAGACAAGCGCGGTGTATGTGGTATATGTTTCCTCTTGTCTTTGTTTTATTCACGTTGTTCAACCTCAGTTCTAAAGTTTGTCCTGCGTCATAAAATGTATGAAGCATGCAAGCTATGTGTGCCTTGTGGGATTCTCCTCCGTGCTCTTGGGACAAAGGAACGACAACACAGTAGTGCAAACAATCACAAGGGCATTTATTGCACCTTTCATAGATCAATGCCTGCTAGCTGAGTTGCTATCCACAAAACATGCCGATGGGCGCGCGACAAATCTAGAAGTCCGACTCACCGAGACCGGATAGCGAGCGAATATGTTCGCCCCATGCTGGATCCCAACGCCTGGTCGTTCGCGCGTACGGTCACGCGAACGGTGGCGCGTTCGAAGGCGGCCACGCGAGACGGTCTCGCAGAAGCATGGATCGGCGCACGCGCGGGACGCCCGCCGCGCTCGCCGACCCGCCACCCAAAAGAGCAAGCGTGTTCTCCCTTGCGCCCAAGTAACCCCGCCGCAGCGCAACACTCGCGCCATCTCTCGCATTGCGCTTCAACCACTGCGACCGCCGCGGGCGCCAGGCAACGCGGCGAAGCCGCACTGCAAGACCTGGGAGCTATGCGAGAAAACAAGACATCAGGGGACGCGGGAGAGTCACGCATCCCCACATCCTGTATATATATAATTAGTTATGTTCAATGGGGGGGGGGGGGGGAGGTTGGTTAATGCTGTAGGAGGTGAGTTGCTACTGATAGATGCTTTTATATCAGTTTCTCTATAATGTTGGCCCGCGTTACGCACCCTATATTAGAGACCTCGCGATGACGCACGTAAAATTAAACTAAATTATGGGGCCTTACGTGCCAAACCACGATATGATTATGAGGCACGCCGTAGTGGGGGACTCCTGAAATTTGGACCACCTGTGGTTCTTTAAACGTGCACCTAAATCTAAGTACATGGGTGTTTTCGCATTTTGCTCCCACCGAAGTGCGGCTGCCGTGGCCGGGATTCGATCCCGCGACCTCGTGCTGAGGACGCACGTCTCGAGCAATGATATTAAGATAGCTCCGCCATGTCACCACCTTTGAATTGCAACGTCTCCACGATCGGTTCGGACCGGTTTACTTGGCCAAGACAGACACGTCCACGCGAAGTGGAGGCCGGGAACGGCCAAAGAAAGTATAGCTTTATAAAGAGATCATAAGCAAACAAAAAGGAGTAGGTGGGCAGGTAGGGGGGGGGGGGTCTGTTTGCGGCGATCCACTTTCGCCTGTGGCCCAGGGGTAACAAACCGCGGCGAACTGCATGCCTCCGGGGCACTTCGCCGAAAACTCGACAACACCGTTGCCCAGTGAGGCGCGCCGCGTTCGTGTGTGGAGGGGTGCCCGGGAATGGGTATCTCGCGCGCCTGCGTGACAGACAAGAGACTCCCTCCTACATCTACCCCCTCCCCCCCCCCCCCTTAATTCACCCTTCCCGCACGCCGTCTCTAATTAAAAGTACGCCGCACGGAGATCCGCTTCGGCCAGGACAGGGAGAGCGATCAGTTGCAAGCAGCGGCGACGTAGCCCCGGCCACGGCTATTAGAGAGAGCTGCGGGAAATAGCGCGTATCGAATTAATACCGTGCAGTAACGCCACCGAGCTATGTACTGCGATACCGAAAACCAGTCAGGTGTGATGAGCCGAGTTCACGTAGAGCCGTTATAACTTGCGTTTGAGAAGCGCGCTGCGCGATTCGCCCAACGTGAACCTTGCAGCCCCCCACGCTGCTAACTTCTTAAAGTGATACAAGATATAGGAATACCAGGTCAAGATGTAATGTTAAATTACGCTACCGGAATACAGAAAACGCCAGAAGCCAGAAAAGACGCAAGAACGGAGCCAGAAGGCGGTTGGCGACGTCGCCGTGAAGCTGCCTCACAAGACCGCCATGACCTCCTACAATGTTTACAGCGTTTTACTCTGGTCGAGTTGATAGTTCCATCATTACAGGCCCTTCGTTTTCAGCAGTATAATAACCAACCACCTTGAGCCAAATTGCGGTGTTTCGCAAAAATACTTCACCATGCACTCTACACACGCTGATGTGCTGGCCATTATAGCGTTTCCCTAAAGATTCCCGCGTATTTTGCACGCAATCCACTATCAGCGGGGTCTCGTTGGCAGGCAGCCCACTGCACGATTCTTTTTTTGCGAAACGCAAGCATGCATGCAGACACCGCACGACGGGCTATAAAACGGTGAAGAGCTCTCTCGTTGGCAAATGGGAGTCAATCTAGCCCGGCAGGCCTGCCACTAAGTACGAAACTTCAAAGGCACTCACGCCCTGCTGCGACAGCGCGCGCCGCTAAAGCATTAGCTCGAGCGAGCGCTGTAGACAGTCTGGAGATGCTGCAGCTTCGCGTTATATTCGTAAAGCACGCGACACTCGTTTCGAGAGCGCTCGGGGTTAACTCTTGGGTTTTGTTGCCCGGGGTCGCGGTTCGCGGAGTCGGGGATTCGTCTCACGTCAAGCGTTAATGAAGGCGGCCGAAATTAAAAGGATTCGGGGAGTGCTAACGCGTGCGAAAGGAAAAAGAAAGAAGAGACCGTGAGAGGTTGGCCGGAGCCTCCGGTGGTGCTTTCTCCCTCTGCAGAAGGGGTTTGTGTGTGTGTGTGTGTGAGAGTGTGTGTGTGTGTGTGTGTGTGTGTGTGTGTGTGTGTGTGTGTGTGTGTGTGTGTGTGTGTGTGTGTGTGTGTGTGTGTGTGTGTGTGTGTGTGTGTGTGTGTGTGTGTGTGTGTGTGTGTGTGTGTGTGTAAATAATATGGAGCAAAATGCACCGATGTTGCAGTAAATATGTTTCCACACTGCGTTTTTTTCAGTGTGCAAACATTCTAGCTGTAACAACAACGCATTAGAATACTGGGTGACATTAGTTCGGCAATTATACAACATAACTTCTTTAATCGATAATTAAAGAGGGTAATCACTGAATAATGTTAACTAAAATTGTACTGGCGATCATCGCGAAAAAAATCTGATGTCCACCGCTGTTTTGAAGCTTAGATAGAAATCATATTAACTAGATTCTATTATACTTGATAATTTGACACAAGTGCCGCTGAACCAAACGGTACGGCGCTGTTAGTAAGGCGATCTTCCGAGCCCAGTTTTTAGGCTCTTGTGCAGCCGCGCACAGAAGTACAGATTCACAGATGTCTGAGCTGCGTGCATCAAAAATGATCGGAATAAAAGAACAAAAAAAGATAACTGTCGACGAAAATACCCGAAGCATTTTTCATACATCGAAAGCGAGCGGATCACAGATTGAAATCACTACTAATGAAGCGCAAAGATGTGGACCGGCAAAAAATCCCGGATGTCCAGCCAGCGCCATCTGGAAAGCGGATGAAGACATAATACAGAAAAACATTCTACGCGCGAGCGCGCATTGCTTGGCAATCAACTCTCCGCTGAAGACCCTCGGTGCAAAAAAACTTCGAAGGCATCAGAATGACACAGCAAAAGAAAAGAAAATCGGCAGAGAAGGAAGCACTAGAAGATGAGATAAAGATGGAAAACCGTACGCACTAAGCGAAGTGCGTTGACCTCTAAAACCGGGGCTTCTGCGGGCCTGATGAAGCGAATGAACAGATCAAAGCGCGCTTCTATATATCTATCGCAGCGTCACGAAAAGGCATGGCCCCTCACAAAGAAAGCAACGACGACACATAATCGCTTTCTCTCCGCTCTCTTGCCCGCGCTAAGGACATAAAACTTCATCCCTGACTGAGAAGACGACGCACGAACACAAGCGCAGAACCCGCTAGATGACGACAAGGAAGGAATAAGCCGCTGGAAACGAAACAAAACAAAACAAACTGAAGCTTGCAGGATAGTGTGGAGGAGAGCAACGCTCGAAGCGGGCAACCTAAAAAGTACGGAGCCAAGAGAGGGAAAGGAAAGATCGCGCGCGAGAGAGAGCAGACGACGACAGTAAAAGCAGAAGACAACTGAGAAGAAAAAGCAGACGACAACGGGGGAAAAAAGACAGCAGACGACAAGCTGAACGGAGTTCGTCTGCGCGCCATGAATGAGAACCATTGAAGCGACACGATTGCCCCGCTCTGAGCGCGCTAGCACCGCGAACAAACGGAACGCTAATGACATCGTAAAAAAGACAGACGGGTAACAGCGTTGCGGCCAGCTTTCGGATCACTTTTGTTTATTTCAAGCAGCGCTCCGCGGGATCGGCGGTCACGATCACAAAATTACCGCAGTACGGCGCTCTCGGATGAAACGAAATCAACAGAAGCAGACGACGCAATGAAGTCCTATGGTGGAGGTAGGTGCAGGTCATTCTTAAATACTTGCAGATTTGGAACTATTTATGTTCTGCTTAAAAGAACAAGTTAACATCTAGTGACTGCTGGAAGCAGAACACGATTCGGCCCCTCCATGTATTATCTTTTTGCGAATGATCAAGACTCGTCATTACTAGAATGCACGAGGCATAATGCTAACAATCGTGCGGCTGCGCAGCGAAAGGAATCTTGAGAATGCTGTTATCAGCATCACTCGGTGGTTACACCGTACGCGGCCTCCCACATCCGTTTAGAAGATTAGTTTTTGTGCAATAGCGGAATAGAAAGGGATCGCAAGGAGAGGACATAATTTTTTGATCGCTCTGGATTTTCTAATGGGTAAACTATAATCTGTTATAACGGGTAGTCGTAAACACGGAGTTTCAAAATGTTTCCTTTTCTTCTGTCTCTCTCTCCACCCGCGACGAATAGCTAACTTCTACGCTCTCGGAACATATGCATTGCCATCAGACTTAAAACAAATTCCTACAGCATTAGTACGTTCAAAAAGTATTTGGAGAACAAAATTGGAAACTTCAATTTATTTAAATAATCGCCAACAGCGGCCGGAAGCCGTCCCCGTCCTTAGAGTAGAGGTTTTATTTCATTCATTTGAATTCATTCATTTGAATAGTCAGTTGAATAATAAGAAACAATGCGATTATATGGCTACACGCGGCAAACTGAGAACGCGGCCAGGCGCGCCGTGTACGGCAGCGCCCTCGCGTGATTTTGATGGTTGGTGCCTACTACAGCAGATGGCGCCACGTCCCAAGGAAAGCGCGATCACCATTTGCCCCCGGCAGGGACGTAAGAAGTTGCAACTTCTGCTCACTGCTGCAGCCCCATCTTACGGACAAGAAACGAACGACACAATTCGAAAACTGAGCGCCTCCTGGTAATGAAATTGACAGCGCTGCATTCGCTGCTGTTGTATTCTAACGGGTTGCTGCCACGCAACAAGCACGTTCACAGAAGTCCGCCTAAGCCACGCTTGCTAGGAGATTCACTTGCGCAATAATAGTCATTCAACTATCTTCTTCAACGTGCGTAAAACAAGTGCGAAACTTCACGGGGCGAACACTAATGTACATTAATTGCTGGCTCGACAACTCTTGGAGGAGAAAAATTAATTCTATCATCAGCAGGACAGACAGGCCAATGGCTGCTGGAAGATTCGCGATCAGGGAGCCGCTCACATTTTACTGAACCGTTCTCAAACGCGCGTATATGCTTATTTTCGACAACAACCTTCAGAAAGGCTGCAACAACACGTCGAGTGATTCCATAAGTGAAGTAATAATAATAAATGTTATAATAATAATAAACAGTACTTAAAGACGTTTCCTCTAACTTGCTTGTAGCATTTTGCAGCCATCTTGTAGCAACACGAGAAACAAGAAGTATAACAAGTCCTACGTACCACTATATACTTTGTTTTTAAGCATGTACAGGGGTGTTCAGAAGTTTCCACGCCACAGCTAGCACGAACATGTTGACTTCGTGCCCATGCGGCGCGTCGTGTATCGAATTATAAGAGCCCCAAGGTTTTTTGTGAAGAGGGTAAGCGACACTGTTTCTAACCACCCACAGCTTCGGAGTGCCAAGATTACTCCAGGAGCTCCGCAACTTGGTTGAGAATGAACATTGCCAAACGCGCTGTGGCCTGGGAACTTTTGTCCACCCCTGTACGTACTTACGCGCACCTCTCGGTCGCAGTCCTCAACAGCGGTCTCACAGAGTTCTTCACGACTAACAAGTATTAAATACTAATAAACACTCGACGACAACTTTCACTAAGAGCCAGCAAAGCGCTCGCCCAAGAACCTCGTCCTGCCTTGCTTCGTCGGTAACGTTTTCGCAGTCGAGAAATTGCGGCAGAAGACGCGCGGACATTAAAAAAAATGGCACAAAAAAAAGAAAGCTCTGAGAGAGCATCGTACGAGGTCAAAGCGCAGCTGTTGCAGCGAGCAACGTCCAATCACGTCCGCCGGACACGCGGCCACTCCAACCCGCTCCAACCGAGTCCTCCTCTCACTTGTCAAGTTCCGTGCAGTGAAGACAAAGAAACGCCATCGCGTCAGGCAACCAGGAACGAGAACCCGCGGAAAGGGCCCATCCACTGTACGCAACTAATCCGCTTGTTCGCGACACCCGCCGAAGGATCAAGAAGGAAGGATCAACGGAAGGATTAGCGGCACGCAATGGGCAGGATTAGGAGTACACCTGCAGTGTACCCCGAGACACCTTATGCAATCGTGAGCAAATGGCTAAAAACAACAGAAGCCAAGGCATGCAGGTTCAAATCACTTAGCACAACCCACGTGCGCATGTAATGCGGTGAGTCCATTTTACGTTGCACGACTGGCTAGAAGAAATTTACAGTTTTTAGCTGATCCAATGCTCTCTCGACTTTTGCTCACGACTGTGCGCTATAACGCAAATTGCCTTCAATTCTTTTCAATGTAAGGACGCAAACAATATCGCAAGGTACTTGCCGAGTACATGAAATTCAGATGCCCGCGGAAATGTACGGGAGTGGTTTAGTCGAATGCTTGACGTCAGTGTTTGAGGAAATATAAAGCTATTTGATAACGCACAGTTTTGGGCGTGCCTGAAAAGCGCACGAAAAGACGAGGACACAGAAAGATGTGGTACACACAGGCGCTGACTTACACAAGAGTGTGTATATCGAGTAAGAGAACCACATATACAGGAGACATCATGAATCGCCACAAGTGTTCTGATCTTTGAAGAAGTGATTTGATCTAAGCCGTTCTGTCGTCACAGACCACGAAAAGCACACGCGAACATGTTTTTTCGAATACCGCGGCACGACACGAAAATACAGAATCTATACGCATAAGCATGTCAACCAACCGCACGAGATTATACGTTATGATATCCATTTTAAACGAAAAGCGGTTTTTGTCGTAGTAATTAGGGGCAGACGCGGTCACTTGCACCACGTGTAAGTAGAAACGATGTTTTCAATGGCTTTCTCGCGCTCGTAACACACCAGTCGGTGACCGGTTCTCGTCCCTGATTGGATGGCGAGACGAACGGCCTCCACGGCACTGCAGGGAACTCGGGACGGGACCGAGTAGAGGCGGCGTTCGCTTTGAAGTCCGCCGCGAAGTCGCCAGTACCTCCGGCCTCCCCGCGTTCCAACCTCCTGACCTTTCTGCCCCCTTCATTTGCCATATTTTCATCTCTCGGTCTCACCCGTAAGGCCCCGTCGGCTCGCGAGGCATTCAAAGGCACTGTTGTACATTTATGATCGAGGTCGACTGCTCTGACTCTCGTGTGCGTGTGTGAACGCGCCAACTTTTTAGCAGCGCAAACGATGAACCGGGAAGAAAATACAGGAACGTATGCTGAAAGGCGGACTAGTTGGATCCCACAAAAGTCAAATATTTTATCGAAGCAAGTTACCATCATCATAGTCGTCGATGATGATGATCGTTATGATGATGGTGATGGTGTATTGTGTTTAGTTGCACAAGGGCCAGCTATAGCCAAAGAGCGCCAAGAAATCGTACTGAGCGATCGATGGATTGATGAATATCGGTAAACAGATGTAACGTGGCTGTATAGAGTCCTAAAATTGATTGCTATGTAAGTGCGTAAAACATAGGCTTAAACAAAACTGTGGAAGTTACTACAACGAAGTGTGTAACGTATATAGATGAAGTATAAATTTAAAACATTCAATTATGTAATAATTATTTTCAAGCAGCCCTTATGCTTAATTCACCAGGCCCTGGAACGCAAGGGCCTGGAGGCGTGTGCTACATTATCATGATTACGTATTTTTCCACCAGACTTTATAAAGATGCTCGAAAACTTCCAAACACCATCCCACTTTAAAAGCAGTACCTATTTTTTTTCTTTTGCCAGTTATCATTTATGTGAACTCTGAAGCCTGGTATTAACTTACAGGAAATGTCAGTTTAAATAAATTAAATTTGATGCGACTTAACGGCCACTATAACACGCGCAATCTTAGCTGTAGGCAAGGCACGCTTCTCTACGGAGACAAACTTATACTACTCATAAACAAACTTATACTACTCATAAACAAACTCCTGCTGATAAACAAACTGTATACCCGAGACAAACCCCGGGTATACAGTCTCTCTCTCTCTCCCTCCCTCTCTCTCTCCCGTCCTCTTCCTGAATTTGATCACCCTCCCTTTCCTAAATCTGACGGCGAAAAAGCTCGGCGCGTCCAAAAGCCGCTCCTCCCCGAAACACCCGCCGCGTTACGTATTAAAGCAGGACGCTTCCAAAGAAGATGAGGCGCCACTTCCGAAGCCGCGCGCCGACATCGCCGGATCATTGCGCCGCCCAGAATCAACAGCGTTAAAATTCTGCTCGCGGGTGCGGAGGCGTTGCCGTCGACGATGTTGACGGCGACCCTCAGCAGCCACGGCGTCCCGCAAGTTCTGTTCACTAGGTCGTAAAGCTCCCGACACGACTCTGACGTAATTACTTCGGGCACCGTCGTGGCCGAATGTGCTTAGATCAATCATTAAATCGGGCTTTGTAATGGCGGGATATGGTGTTTCAGAACTCCTGTTTCACTGGATAAAGATTAGTTACCAGCCGGAGACTAATGAAGATCAACATTAAATCAGGTTATACTGGTGAATTATTCTTCGGTAACACATGATTCACTCAAGTTGGGAGGAAGAGCGGAGGGGCACTTTACTGCAGGAAATCGAAGGCTATGCCTTCCTTTATATGTATATATACATATATGAACTGCTGCATAAACTTTGATGCCGGTACCTCAGTGTGACGTTACGGACTTCTACACGTTTTCTCCTGTTTGGCCCATCTCGAAGGGCAAAAACTCTTCCAAACTTCGTATAACTTCAGCGTTTCTGGTCCCTTTAGAGTGCGATATAGACCTTTACCGGCAAACAGCTATAGCTAAACCGTATATGCAGACAAAGTCAAGTGACGTCCCGACAAGCTGGCGCGGGTATTCCAAAACTGGTGTCGACGTACGCCTCTTGTTTTTGTGTCCTTTCCGGTTGGCTTAACAAGCCGCCAATTACGCCGTTTTGCATTCACTAATGAAAACGTTTAGTCTGCCAGCATAGCTTCGCACTTTAAGTTCTCCGTATGCGTTGTCGTGGGTTCAACGCTAGCACGCTTGGACAGTGGGACATCGACTCCGTTGCAAGTGTCTTAGAGTATATTAGTGAACAGCTGGCGGAGAAAGTCATTCCCATGCCGTGAAATCTCACTGCACGTTCCTGAGCAAGGCAAACTGTCGCCTTTCATTATACCGTGACCTCTAATTCCCTCACTGCACGCATCTTCCATACGTAAAACTCCACCGAATCAATGTAGCTTCGCAAGACTGCGATGTTTCGGTTCTTTTTGCTGCGCGTGGAAACTAGACGGGCCCCCACCTTTGCCCAGTACTGCACGGAACTTGAGCGACCGAGTGTGGCGCCGGAACGGCGCGCAAGACACAGCAGCACAAATGAGTCAGTGACGCATTAAGGACTAGTCAAAAAGAAGAGGCAGAAGAAGGAGGAGAAGAGCAAGACTGGAGCGACACGGTAAAGAACAGCAAAACCACCCCTTTCTCGAGTAACAGTTGCGTTTCACGGAAGGCTGCTCAGGCGCAATCCGATACCCGGCCGGAGCAACGGCAACAGGTTTTTGTTTACACACGGCACGTTGCACACAGTGTGTGAGCGTGCGCTTGGGTGGGTTGGTGGCGCCTTTTACGAAACGCAGCTTCTTTTCTCGGGTTATACGCGTCTCACACACGCGCCATCGATCTTGGATGAGCCTTTGAAGAAACACTGAATAACTTAAAGGGAGGGCCTCCGAACGAGACCCCCCTGCCTCACACACACACAAGCGCAGAAGAAGCTGGCTGTAGCTACATAGCTGCAGTGCGCTTGGACGCAAAGGCGACTGGGGCGCCTCTGCGTGGCCAATCCGGGCACTTCCGCATTTATAGCGCCGTCGTCAGAAGCCCGCTTTCGCGTCTTGACGGCGCGAGGCGATGTTTGTGACGTTAAGCAGCCGCTCGCCGAACGCCCTTAGCGAGCAAAGTTTCCTGTAGGCGAGAAAACGAGGAGCGATATTTTGCTCCCGAGAGGAGAATATGGCGGCGGGAAGAGAGAGGTCGCCTTCTGCTTTCGGGGCGGAGGAATCGCGCGAGCAGGAACAATGAACAAAGTTAACCAACTAGCTCACACTTCGCACATCCATTTATACGTGTACAATGCAGCAGTTTTCCTTGGCAGGTACGTTGGGTTTCGGAAAGATGGAAGAACGTGAAGCAAAAAAAGAGTGAGGGTAATGAAATTAAAGAAGCGTTCGGTAAACAAACAGTTCGCATATAGATGGACTATTCAAGAAGCCGTGACGCTTTTCGTTCGCTTAGACTGTGACGTTATCATTCTTTTCCTTAACCTGCGAATCGTTACCAATGATTGCGCACGTGCTCAGAAACTTATCGCCTCCGTGCATATACAGACAAATATTATTTATTAAAATTTTCGAAAGATAAAGTGCAGTGATTAAATAACTCAACAAGAATGCACTGAAGGCACCAGCGCGAAAATTAGACAAATCCGCGTACCATCCATCGTTCCCATGGTATATAGCTGAAGGATCGCAGCTCCAAACACACACCCCTAGTAATACTGTGGGAAATTATTTCGCATCCGGGCTTTCTTCTCGAAAATGTACGCCGCGGTCACCACGCACCGGCGAACGTTCGAGAGCGAATAGGTGCCGATAAACTCCACTCGAAGCGCGCAGCAGGCATGGATAAGATATGGGTGCGAACGCATACACGCGCTGTGCCGCACATTCTTCGCACCTCTCGACGTTTATGCCGAGAAAGTCGCAGCTGTCGCCGACGTGCGGTTTCGTTCGGCGACTGTGGCTTCTGCGGACCGAGAGAGAGAGAGAGAGGGAAAAAAAAAGGGGGAAAAAGGATGTGCAGATAGCGGGGCGAACTTAATATATCGTCGAGACTGTGCCGGACAGGACTGGATATACGGCGGAACTGGATACGTGCGCGCACGTGCAGGCATGCATGCATGCGTGCGTGCGTGCGTCTGTGGCGACAACGCGCGGATACGGCGGATGCGGAGAAAGGATATTTGCTGCGCGCACTTAGCGTAACGACTGGCTTCTGCCCGGGGCATTCGGAATCTGTTTAATTCTGACTTGAGGGAGGGATTCATAATCGGCGAGAGGATGAGAAAAAATGGCCGCAACGTGTTCGGGACGCTGGCAAACAAGCAGAAGGGCGCGACGTGGTCGAGCGAGAAAGGGTGTACAGGGTTTTCGGAAGGAATGGAGAAACAAGGTGGAGAGCTAATGAGCGCTTTCGCATTTCCTCCCCCCACCCCCTTCCCCCCTCACTCCTGCGTTCATTTATCAGAATGCGACGGCCGTGCGGCCGCGAATTGAACTCGCAACGTCGTGCTCAATGGCAGAACGCCATATACAATATATATCCACCGTGCACAACACTACTCTTTTCGCGTCCCGGAGTCACAGAGGCGGTGGAGCGGCACTATTCCACAGATGGAGACTTCTAAACACACCGAATAAACAGGCCGGCAAGGGGGACCGGGGCTCATCTGTGCCCCACGCTTGGAGCCTTCCTCCTCTCGCCTTTCTCTCTCTTCAAAGGGTCATTACGCGACCGCAGGTGAGCGGCTGGCGGGGGGTCAGCGCACGTCACCACGCCGGCGGTGGCGGGGAGGTAACAAGGCGAGGCCGGGAATGCTGTCGGCTGGGGCGCAGTCGGAGCTCACCCATCTCACGGAGAGGGGGGTGCGCCGTAGCGTGGAGAGGGGCGCTAGAAAGCCCCCCCGACTCAGATGCGACGCCCACGCAGCTCGGACACAAGCACAGCGGGGTTCCCGGAAGCAGACAAGGCCTGCGCGAACCGCGTTTTCGCCGACGACACAACTCGGTGTGCCCGGCTTTTCTTCTTTCTTTCTTCCTTTCTTTTTTATGATAAGTGAGCGTAGTATATCAAAGGCATGTGCATCAAAGTCATTTCATCTCTGTCGGACGGCGTGTCGGAAATATGAGTGTTTGGACCGTTCCAATGTGTTAAAACCTGTTGCAAATTTCCTCTTCTTTTTCTTCTTTTTTTTCCTTTAATGGGTGTATTGGTGGTATGACTATAGATATGGAGAAGACACGGGATGGTTTTTATGCGCCTCCTGCGGAAAAGTTTCTCGGTGCACGTGAACCCGGGTGACAATCGGACCAAGCCGATGCTCGACAGGATACGTAATACGGGTGTCACACGGCGCACTCTTGATCGCGATCAAGCACGATCCGGATCGAATTTCTCTGTCGTGATTGGCTCCTTAGCACAAAATGCGCGAGAGAGCCAATCGCAGTCGAGAATTTCGATCCGGATCGGTGCCGATCGCGATCAGATGTGTACGTGTGACACCGGTATAAGACGATTCATAATACGTTTACCTCCAGCATACAAGGAGCGCTACACACGAGCAGGCTTCGTGTTTCTGTAGCGGGGACGCTCACTGTAAAGTCCCTAACTTATCAGCTTTTCTTTTTCTTCTCTTTCTTTAATTATCCATGGACTCGAGCTCACTGTATGGGGACGATCACCACAAGTGTCGAATCACGAAGGCAATCGAAACAAATGAAGTGAGAAGGGGCAACGAAAGAACGAAAAAACACGACGAGAGAAAAGACAATGTATCCACAGCAGCGCACGTGTAGGAAGAGCGGTGACGGCAACGGGGCGGAGAGACGAAGCGAACGCGATGACCGTGAAGCGCCTTCTTTCTTTCTTCGCTCCACGACCACGCCAGGTCCGTATACGAAATAACCCGCCCCCCTTTCGAAGGCGAAGGGGGCTACCGCTGCCGCAGGGGATGACGCTGTAATTAAAGTCCCTAGATTTTCTGCTTTCTGCTAAAATCCCTAGATTTCTGGGGCTTTACGTGCCAAAACCATGATCTGGACAGCGCAACCCCCTAGCCGCAATTCCACCTCGGCCGGTGAACGCACTGTAGTTTCCCTACGAAAATGGCTAGATTGAACTCTGGCGTTGCGATAGTTCCAACTATACCACGGGAATGATGCCTAGTGGATGAATTTGCCTAATCTTCGTTTTTTTTTTTTTTTTTTTTTTTGTGGCTCGAAACGGTCTTGAGGCGTTATTTGCCCCCCAATTCATCTTTCTACATTTCCAAGCAAACGCATGAAGGCATTAAGTCTGTTCACACGTGCGTAACCATTGCGATACGCTGCGTTTATAGCGCAATAGAATGTGGAAAACAATCCACTTTCTTTTTTTTCTGCAGATGTCACAACGCCGCTTGAAATCAGAAGGACAAAGTTTAGGCAAATACACATGCTGTGTGTATACCCATCATTCCCGTGCTGGCAGAATCGGCGCACCTAGCAGGTAACGCGCACACACACTACACAGCGTTATAGGAATTCCCTGCTGAAAAAAAAGGAATGAAAAACGACACGTAATGCACGGCTGCCACGCCACGCCACGTTACGTCGCACCAGTGCACCACAAGATCGCCGGCATCACGACAGGGCGGACAAGCGAGCGGCGGCATGGCCAGGCGGCGGCGTCGACCACGGAACTGGTATCGGCGAAGCGCGAGAACCGGACTGACCGGGTCCTTCTCGCCACGGCATTCAAAGCCAAGGCTTCCTTCCCTTCGAACCCCGCATCGCCGCCGACTTACGACGACTGGTCATGAAGAGAGAAACGTCCAGGCGCCGCCAGCTACCGGGAGGGAGGAGGGAGGAGGGGGGTGGGGATTTAAAGTGCGTGTTTGTAGCACGTTTGTACTATATCGTATCGAGGAGATAAAGAGCGAAACGCGTGAACGCAATAAGACAATCCGGCCCATCATCATACAACCACAGTCATGCCAACAGGGAACCCAGCGAAACTTTCGCACCAAGTTTTTAACAGGCAGATTTCAAGTCTGCGTACACGGTCTTTTCGATTCGTCGCCCGACGGATCGGGCAGTTTTGACGCACGGAACGCGTGATCCGTCGTACGATTAGTCATTACATCAAGAAATCAAAATCAGTTACGTCAAGTGTGTGTGTTCGTGTATCATCGGTCATCTGGGTTATATATTTTTTTTTAATTATGAGCTACGATCGCTACAGATCGTGAATGCTGAACGCTGCTGCCTGCATGCTGAGTGATGGCTACGCTGCAACTGTAGAATCAGGTGGAACACTCCCCCCCCCCCCCTTTTTTTTTTCAGTTCCAGCTGTTGTTATACGAGAGATGGCCACGCGGCTCCTTTGCATGCCTACGTCCCCCACGCTATCTCTAAGCCCACATAGCAAGAGCTGTGCTCGTTCGATAGCAGACGAATACAACCGAATGCGTTTGCGGTTCACATCCACGTAAGTGCAGCTCGCAACTAACCTCCAATTCTAACGTCCCATTGTTTTCAAAACGACACAGCCCGCCACCTACTTAACGCGGAACGGTCTACACGAACGCGCAACCACTATGCTATAGCGTTCCTTCGCACAGGCTTGCGTTACAGAGCGACGGTTATTTGCCCTCTCTTTTCTTCGCGGCGTGGTTTGAGTATGATGAGGACACACTTTAGGGCTAAGGAATGGCACAAGAAAGGTTACGAAATCCTGGTTAGTCATCTTCTCGTGGTTGCTGAGCGAAAAAAAAAAAAAGCCGGCTATTTATACGCTTGGAAACACACAGTGCGGATGGATCGACAGATGTTGTGAGCATTCCCTCGAAAACGGGGTTGATACCACTATAAGGTCGCTATTTTCACCTCCCTGCTGGGTTTAATATAGGCCCTTACGATCGGTCGTCCATGTTAACCAGCCACCAAACCTGAATAAAAGAAGACGATAATAAGATTGCCCTAAAAATTATGTCGCTACATGCTATTCATTCTGTGTGTCGTCTGTCTTTACGTCGCACCACTCCAGCCGTCGTGCTCTCCACCGCACATTCATTCTACCCAAAGGCTTCGAGTAGAGTCTCGATACGTTCATATGTACCTCTAATGCCACGACAATTCGACAATTGCGACGTCACTCTCATTAAACTGTTCCGTCCAACCGGCAAATCAGGGTGCGCATGCAACGCAAGTCGACTGCACGAACCAGCCAACAAAGGCGCCCATCTCTGCGTGGCACCTTAACTTCCTGAATCCCTCCCATATATATATATATATATATATATATATATATATATATATATATATATATATATATATATATATATATATATATATATATATATATATATCATTACGACGTGCGGCAAAGTTAAGCAATCTTCCAAAGGTCCGCGGGTCACCTTATGCCAACATCTATACAGCTCGTGAACGACCCTGGCAGTTTGAGAATCATCAAACCCCAATTTATATGACTATAGGTTCGATTTCGTAACTATTACTAGCTCTGGTAGAAGTCGTTAAAGCTGAAAAATGCTTCCACTGGGCGTCCCAAACGATCCCCGTGGCCCTAATGAGAGACTGTAGAGGTTGACCCGAAGGGTATACGGTATAAAGAATGGCCCAAAGGTCCGAGGGTAAGAGTATACCTTCAGGAATGCGCTTCGGGACGCATCGATTATAGCGATATTCGCGGGTCCGAAAGCTGGCGTGGTTACTGAACGAGCTCGCGCATATCCTTCTGAAGTGATGACATTAATGACATCTTATATAACTACGCAGCTGCAGATGCATGGGAGGGTCCCTCGGCTACAAGGTTAAAGTCCGCACAGTAATTCCTCGACTCCAGGCACTAGCGTATACGTAAAGCGTTCCATAAGGAAGCCCAGTGAGCGGTGACGATGCTGGCAACTGTAGTTTATCATTTTTCTTTTTTTCGAGGGACTTGCCCTGCAGCGTACTATCGAAATAAAAGCGTTGAGGCCCTCCTGCTCCAGTAGAAATTGCAGTTAGTGGCTCAGCGAATTATCCTCCGCGAGCCAACGCATAAATTGTTTCATTCGTTCGTAGCTTGGCGCCTCTTAATATTCTCCCAGCGACGAAAAAAAAAAGAAGGAAAATAGAGAGAGAGAGAGAGAGAGAGAGCGGCGGCGGCGGCAAAACGAATCGAACAGAACTAGTGTACACTTGCGTCAGCCAATTGCATTCGCTCATTTCGGTGACATCAAGGCGTCTCTCAAGAACTGTCACTTCGGAACACGGAGGCGGCCCAGATGACAGCTGCATTTTTTGTGGATAGAGAGAGAGAGAGAGAGCAGGGAGGTCAACCAGATACACGCCCGGTTCGCTACCCTGCACTGGGGGAAAGGGTGTGAAGACGAAGAGAAGGAGAGAGGAGACAGAGAGAGCACGGTTGCTCTATAGTGAAAAGTTATACGTTGTCACAGACGGCACCATTAGCAGACTATGTATACTCACTATGTACCAGCGGCTTCTTTAAAGTGCGGCGTCCAACGTCTCAAGAAAGTGCACAGCGGGTAGTGAGAGACGGCGTATAGTGGAGTACTGCGACTTAATTTTTTACGACATCTTGACGAGGTCGGGAACCGAGCCCGCGACCTCGCGCCCATGCAGCGTGACGTCACAGCCACTGAGCCGCACCGCGGATGGTCAGCGGTTTCTTCACTTAGAAGCATGCGCGACGGAGTGCCGTACAGTCGAACGGTTTATGGGAAAGGGAAGAACGGAGCTCCGAGCGGGTGAGTGAAACGAAAAAGAAAATGTCGCACGGTCTAGAGGAAACACATTCCCACGGCTACAGGCCTGACGTCGTTAAAAGAGAGAGAGAGACGCAGGCGAAGTGAGCACCCTGCAGTGTCCAGCTGATAACACGACAGACGACGCCAGTAAAGCCGAGGGAGGTCGGCCATCCATAAGCGAAAAAGAGAAAGAAAGAAAGAAAAAGAAAGAAAGAAGACACAACGTGTAAAGGAACACAGGTGACCGGAAGCAACTTAACGCTGAGTTATGGCACGGTCGTTCCACGCCGAGAGCAAAACTTGTTCCGCCAAAGAAGGCGAACAATAACGTCGCGGCCGGCAAATAAGGTGATAGAAGAAAAACTGTCGGGTCGGTTTCCTCTTCACGAGAACGTTCGTATCACTTATGGAGCTTGAACGACTGCGCACACCTTCTCGGGTATATACCGTCGGCTGCCAAAGGTTTTTGCACATACGAGCACCGCTGCGGCTGAACGTTACTCGCTGCATTAGCTTGATTTGCGTGCACCCGTGTGCTTGCAAGCGTGCGTGCGCGCTCGGGCAGAGAGAGAGAGAGAGAGAGGGTAGGGGGAGGCGCACTTACTACACATTAACATGTCATAATGTAGATTCGAATCCACATATCGTGCCAGAGATCGTTGCTTAGAAGCGGACTCGGTGTTCCCTTTCTAATAACTCACGACTGACATCGCTCGAAAAAGCGAAGGACATTCTATAGCGCGTTATAAACCAGCCGAACACAGGATGGGGGACGACGAAGCGCCAAACACGATTCGAGAGGGGCCTCACGATCGAGTCCCCCCTAATTTAACTGTCACTTGGACCGGGAAACGATTCCACGTTTACACAGCATGCATCGGCGTGGGATCAGCGATTCGTTCCGTTACTAACGCGCGAACTAAATGGAAGGTGTACACGTCGCGGCTTGCGAGCCCTTATTCCGATTATATAGAACAATCCCGCATATTACACACGCCTACGTACGCAATGCTCGAAAACATAGATTGCGTTTAATCTTTTCCGTAATAGGGGGAAGATTAAACGCAAATCGCCCAATGCGAAGAGCAAGAAAACACTCGTAGCGCTTACATTTCGCACTTCACCGACTAGGAGAGTAAACGCAATCGGATTCGCCAAATATAGCGGGCCGCCGAGCTCGCTGCGGTCACCGCGCGCAGCAGTTTTAAATGAAGGAGCGGTTGTGAAGTGCGCGAACGACGACAGTCAAGCAGAGTTTCAATGAGACACTCTTTCCGACCGGCTATATATATATATATATATATATATATATATATATATATATATATATATATATATGCACTGGCGCGTAGGGCCGGACAATTAAGGCGAGAGCTCGCCCGACGCCCTAACCCCGCAAACCGGGGCCTAAAGCCTCGCCGCGCCGAGAACTCTACAACTACACCACGGGTTCAGCTAGAACCGTGCAATGCGCTGCAGAGCGCAGCGCAGGACGCTTGAGATGCCGCGAGTGGCCCGTGCCTTTTTTGCGATCGGGATGGAACGCGGGTACAATTCCTGATACCATACTTGACTGCTGGAACAGGTTCGTCATCGAGTGATGTTGCGAATACATTCGCAGTCCCTTTGATAAAATTTTAAGACGATGCGTTTGTATAACGGCCGCTTCAAAATGTCATTCCCACTTTCGTAATGCTATGGAGCTGTCCTCACGAGGATGCACTTCACGCGATGTGTTCATTACCATTTGTGTTGCGTGTGTGTGGATTTTCTGCTGCAACCACCCTCCAGCACCCCTCTACCCCCGCCCCCCCCCCCCCCTCCTTTGCCGTAATGACCGTCAAGGCACTATGGGTACTGTAAAAAGAAAAAAAAATATTAAGAAAAAAAGATATACTGGTCAGCAGTCTCAGTTTCAAATTTAGCAGATGTCTTTTTCCAATTTCGCAACTTTCGTTGCTCTTTTTTCATTTTGGGAATCGTCCAATCAACCGCCTCAGTCCCGGATCAGTTTTTCGGTCGTGAAACCGACACAAGAGTTCGGCCTTGCATCTACCGAGTTTCCTATACCTACATCCAATGGCACGTCAACGATTAGCCAACGGATCATCTGCCAATGGACATACAAAGGTTTGCCCTCGCGAAATTAACAGAATGACAGTTTAAAGGCAACGGCGCACTATAGTGAATATTCAACGCGGCAAAAATACCAAAATGCACTTATCTGCTCCATGGCAGCTAATAAATTGCCAACGGAATGCCAAAAGGCGAGCGAATGAGCACCGACCAACGCACCAACGTATCGCCAGTGGGCCGCCAGATAAGCATCCATGGAATTGATCAAAACATCGCAAATGCATGTTCAATCAGCATACATGATCTTACTGAAATGCTACCAAATGCGATTAAGGAAAGCTGGTTGTCGGTTGACAGCGAACATTTCTGTCATTACATAACCAGTTGTTGTTGTTTATGATGATTACGATGATAATGACGATGACGACGACGACGACGATATGGTAACGGCAAGAGGTGGCCAATCGCGAAGTTTATAGCGACTAGCGAACATTCCTGCGGAATCGCCCGCCCTCGATTGGCTGACTACACTACAGTCCTATAGCTGAGTGCTGCACCGAATTTAGCTAGACGGAGTAACAGTGCATAGTATACCAGTACGCCGCGCTGCAGCTGCTGCGATCGATGTTTGCCCTAAGCTTCTTGGCACCAGGGTGGCGTGAACGCAATCCAGGAACGTGTAAGAGCCCGCTCTAAGAAAACACGCCGCCGCCACGCCCGGTTCTCGCGAGACGTTTTAAGGGCGTCCGTGGCTGCTGTTTCTTGATGGGATTGTAATGGCCGCTTCGGCGCGCACGGTTATACGCTTCCAATTAGCCAGCAGCCGAGAGAAAAAAGTCGTTGGGCGGAAGGCGTTTTCTTTTCCTTTCTTTCTTCGGTTCATCTTTACAGACTGCGCGTGCAGTACGTATACTCGCTGGTGTTGGTTACGTTCTCTCTTTCTCTTTCTGTTTGCATCGCAGAACTTTGGAGCAGTGCGTCCCTGTCGCACGTGCGTGTCGACAAGGTCCAGGCCTTCTACACGGCTTATGTTTTGGAAAGGTGCCTGCCGCCCTGCTCACTTGTGCATCCTCTTGTAAAGAAGTGAGGGAACCCCATCGCAGGCTCGTCTGCGTATTACGCGGTTAATGACGGCGCCTTCGAGTACAAGGCGCCCCCGCTCGCTCGCGTGTCTAAGGAGATTAGGAAGTGGATTAGTTGAACGCGTTTAATCACCAAGCACTGTTTCGCGAGATAATGTGGCGTGCTTACTACAAGTATACGTCCGTGAGCGCGCAGCCATCGCGGCACCGTGTATAAAGGAGTGCCGCTGAGTGGCCAATTAGGCTGGTACGCGCTTAGTCAGAACCACCTAGGTGGTTCTGGCTTAGTGTGCGCACGGGCAGGGTCACCGACCCCCTCGTGCAAACTTGGTTGCTCAGAGAAAGTTCAAGGTTCTCTCTACTAAGGCAGCGCGGTTAAATGTATCTATTTGGGTATTATAGATGGATACGACCAGCCTCCCCCCACCCCCCTCCCATCCGGCTGTTATCGCGTGTTGGCACCGTTCAAGAAGTGGCGAGCTGCTTTAAAGAGAACGACGAAGCTACGTTCACGAAATAAAATAACTTAAAAGAGAAACCAATGTACAAGTTGCAGAAAGTTGCAATAAGACATTCGCTTGTAGTATTTCTTGCTCCTTCATTTGTTTACGTTAATTTCTTGCTATGTGGTCGATAATCCTGGTGGGAGAAATGGTGCTTCTGCGGCAATGTCACCTCCCCCTCTCCACCCCTTCCTCCCCACCGGTATTTCTGACGCTGCAGCTGAAATGCCCATGATGACGCGAGACAGTTCCTTCTCCGTATCATCATCAGCAGCAACAGCATCATCATCATCATCATCATCATCATCACCACCACCACCACCACCACCACCACCACCACCACCACCACCACCACCACCACTACTACTACTACTACTACACTCTAAGAAGAAAAGGAGGAAATGGGGTATTGAGGTTACTCCTTTAGGGGAGCAACTGATCTGCCACAACCATTCCTCCCTTTAGGGGGTAAGTGCGAGGGGATGAACTGTTACTCCCCATGCCGTTACTCCTCCGAGGACTAACAGTTGCTCTTTTCCAATGCTCCTCAAAGGAGTAACGGTCATTATTTCCGATGCTCCGCAAAGGTGGAATTAATGAAATTAGGCATTTATACGCTAATAAAAAAAATTACTGAGCTGAAAAAATAAAAAGGTGTCTGATAGCAGGATTCGAACTCACGTCCTCACGCTCCCATGTTAGCTACTCTAACCACTGCACCACGGCAAATTGCTTGACGGGGATAGGAAATTGAGACACGTTAAGCACCGGAACGCAGGTGCGGCAATGTAAAAGCGACTCGGCATTTTGTGTACGCTCTCGGGGAGAGTGTAACGTTGAGTGTACTTGCAACCATAAGCGAGTGCGAAAAGAAATATGCCAGATTATTCTTAGGGTGCTTTAAACTGAGGCACTACACGATGTAAACGTGTAGCGAGCTCAAACGGGGCACCTAAGACGACAGAGACGGACAATTGCTCTGTCGCTTAGCGAGTCCCGTTTGAGCTACACATCGCTTCAGTTAAGTTCGTAATCTCCTTGGAACGGAAGGAACTTAGGTACTATTGACCAGCAAAATCTGGCAGTCTATCAATGACTTGCGCGTTTAAGGTGTATCGCTCACTTATGGGGTGCGCACGAAGGGCATGGCTCTTCACATTCCAACTTTAAATTTCACGCAATTTTCTCACGAAGAGGCAAAGTGCTGCTTTGCATGTAGTTGAATGGACAGTGCACGAACTTCGAACTATTCACGATTTATAGACAATACAGTTTTTGCCGCATCACTGCACGACACGGACGAAAACAGCGGAGCGCATGGGGAGTAACTGTTGCCGTTCGTCCTCCCGTTGCTCTCTTTCCGACCAGGGACTAAACACTTACTCTCCAAAATTTGCACACGGCACGCACATCCATGCATTTACTCCCTTGAGGGACGAAAGCGCCCTTTTTGGGACGAACTGCGCAGTTACTCCCGCTTTCCCCGGAATTCTTCTTAGAGTGTACTACAACCGCGGGGGTTAGCCACTAAGCGAAAAAAAAAAAAATATTGATGCCAACACTGCGCTCGTCTCCATATACTGCCTGGCGCAATTAAGCTACCAACTGTCGCAGCTTCGAACTTCGGGGCGAAACCGAATTTGTTTCTTTATCTATAACGCGCTCTCCCGGCCGGAGGCGAAAATATACCGTCGCAACAAGACGGGAAGCCAGTAAAAGTAGGTCGACGAATGTTTGGCAACGAGTCACACACACAAAAAAAAAAAAATAACAACGTAGCCCTCTTCCTTCCGACACTCGGCAAACAGGAGCCCCGGCGAACGCCCGCGGCGACTGCGACTGCACTGCACGCGTGTCCGCACACACACCAGGCACACAGTGCCGGCGCAGGAGAGTCGACGTCAGTCGGGGGCACGTCGTTCCCTCGCGGCGTCGCGATGCACGGCGCAAACAGAGCACGGCCGTAGTGGCGGTCGACGCCGCCGCAAGCTAGAGAGAGAGCCTCTCTCGTTCACGGCGGGCGCCCGCTTTCGCGTCCGGCGCCGCGCCGCGCCAGCCGGGCATCGCCCCGCGCATACGTAGCAGCCAAATCCGGCAGGGCCTCAACGGCGGGGGGGTTCCCGTGCCCAAGCCACCAGTACGCACTGAGAGCGGAGCCGCTGTGGGTAGGTTTTAAGACGCTGAGGGGTGTGCAAGCGACACGTTTCCGGAAACTGTTTCGCATCTTGGAAAGAGCTCTCTCTCTCTCTCTCTCAGACAGCCCAACAACACAGACAGACAGAGACAGACAGACAGACAGACAGACAGACAGACAGACAGACAGACAGACAGACAGACAGACAGACAGACAGACAGACAGACAGAGAGAGAGAGAGACTGTCGTGTACTTACGTGTGCGCAACATCCTTTCTAGTCCGCTTACCATAGCACTCTTCATTTATTCAACCTCGTCGTCCTCACAAGATCTGGCAGCTAATGCCCAAAAAGCACTGGACGCCACCCACCCTAGAACTGGCAAAGAGCCCCAGAGAGAGAGAGAGAAGCGCGAAATGAAGCAAACTGTAGAAAGAGAAAGAGTAACCGCTGCCTTTTCGGCGGAAGTTCTACAGCCGCTGCCATTTGTTTTACTTATATGCGTACGCCGGCATGTCCGCGCAGCAAGGCATGGTCAGGTCCCCATATTTCACCGACCGAAAGCCGAAGGCGTTACGCACAGCGACGCAGAACCGGTATATATGTACTACAGTGTATAATGGAGGACCAAACGAACGGCCCTCACCGCCCCTGCTTAACACCAAAACAGGAGGAGGAAGGGGCTATAATCTTGTCACACCAAACCACTTATCTATAGCCATATAACGTGTTATAAAAGGTCCGTTCACCCCACGCTCAGGCTTTGCGAAAGCGTGCCCCTTAAAACGTACGGCCTCCGCCGCAGGCAAAGACTGTATAGCGGTAATCTCCCCCCCCCCCCCCATCCCTCCCGTTAAGAATGATCTGCTGCCGAAACCAGTTAAGCCGCGCCGTTAATCACAAGGTGGCCGCCACCAAAATGGCCTAACGTCGCGCGCGCTCGGAAGCGCCCGCAGCTTGTCAGAAGACGGAAGTGGCTAAAGGTAGCCCTAACGCGGCACTCCCAGCGACAAGTTGAATCTTTCGTGCGCGAATAAGTTGCCGCTTTAGAAAGTCAAGAGTCCCCACTGCGCTTTGCACGCGCTGTACAGAGAGTCGAGATGACTTTATCGAAGTACCGCGAGGTCACCGATGCAAAAGCGCGCGTTACATGTATAGACGATTTTCTCCTTCCGATTCGCGGGCGTCGCGCCACATCGGGCTGTTACGCAAGGAACTTCTCGGGTTTGAGCGAAGTGACGTGAAACTATAGCGCGCTTCGAGGCACCAAAGCCATCGGTATACATTTCATGGACTAGACCAACTCATGGACTAGAATTGTGCCAACTGTCACAAGCAATTTTTCATTATTCCTTTTTGGGGGGGGAGGGGGGGAGGAGGGGGGAGTGTGCGCAGAAACACCTGGTATATTACCAGCGCCCGTAAGGTAACGTTCAAGCCTGCGCGCTACGTGACATGGCGTCATCAAGAATACCGACAACATCGAAAGCAGGACATCGGCGAAGCGTAACAGGGGTGCTCTTCTGAAAAGTGTAATTAAATTCATCCATATATTGTCAAACTCGCCGTCTCGTCAGCCCCGATTAGCTCACACGGGAGGCCATAAATGTCCTCGATGTAATTGGCTCGAAACGTCAACGTCGGAGAGTTTGACTGTATACGGCTGGCTGTATATACGACATTGTACTTTTGACTGCATACAACATCTTGATGGCGACGTCAAAGAAAGCAACCCCGACGCGACCTTTCATACTGTTTTGACGAATCACGGGTTGCAATGGGGCCGTCGACCTTCCCGCCTAATGTCACGTGACGAGACGGCTTTGGAGTTATCTAAGAAACATTGATCATACGTCTTCGACAGGATGATTGCCCATCGCCGCCTCGACGCCGTAAAGTTGTGTTATTATCTCCCTGCCTATTTTTCAGCCTTTCCTTCGGCTTGCAAAAGCGTGCTCGCGTAATGGGTTACAAAACTGCCATAGGAAGCAGTCTTCAATAGCGGTCACACGCAATGCATACCGGATTTTCCGGGCTGTATTCCGCGGACAATGTATGTTTGTAAAGCTTAAACTTCTATTACAGATGATGTGATTTTTTGAAGTCGGAGGCACTACTTTGCCTGCTAAATTGGCGAAATCAGCGACAATAATGTCTAAAAATGTATGCAGTCTTATAAAGTACGCAAGTTTCTAAACGCTGAACAAACAATTGTTTGTCTCTGAAAGTCTAAAATGAACCTATCTTCAGCCGAACTTCGTGCATGTCTACTATACGACCTGGCGCTGAATATCCAAAGAATTATCTTCTTTCTTTGTTTTTTTAAGCACACAAAAGAGAAACACCGCATCAGTTGAGACGAGTATTCTTTCAAAACTCTACTAGCTTTCGTTGATTTGGCGGTAATATACTGATTATTAAAAGAAGGAATGAAGGTCAAAATTCAATTTCTTTTTTTCCCTAAATTTCGAATGTAAGATATTTTTTTACCTCCAGCACCGTTCCGTCATTGTAAGGTCAGGGAGTTAAAAAAAGTGTCTTTATTTTCTTAATTCGGCCATTCTACGTGACGGATTAAAAGTTGTCGATAAACTTGCAAGGTCGAGTCTTTGGCATTTTAAAGTACAACCTGTAATCTATCTTTTATAAGAAATTAACTAAGCCTGTAGCAGACGCTTTGAAAATCCATGACGGTACGACAAGCTACCACCGACGCCCGCTTTTAGTTTTCGCGCATTTTCAGGTTCACCATGTTTCTTCCCACGGTAAGTGGCTTTCATTTGAGTCGGAAAAAAGCGTAATTTACTAAGACACCTCGAATAATAAGTATAATTTAAAAGTTTTCGACAAACTTCGTTCGGCCCTTTAGGCCGAACGAAGTTTGTCCGCCGTGCACGGACTATAACCGCGAAAATATGGTACACCGAAGGGTCAGGTCAAACAGTACAGTTCCACCGCTCTGCGCGCATAACGCTTCTGGCAAACTCCAATCTTGCTGTCTCACCAAAAAACGCCCGCGCGCTCTCAATCCACGGCGAAGACCGATTCGCGCTGAGAGAACAAAAAAACATAATGGACGACGACGAGTCGCACGGAAAAGCGCGGTTACGCAGTATACGTACGTATAACTTGATTATCGCTTGAGCGACAATCGGGTCCGCTGAACCTGCGCGTACGTGCGCAAAAAAAAAGGGGGGGGGGGGCGAGAGGGGGGGCGTCAGGGTCGAGCTGCCGAGCCAGCGGGTGCACGTAAGCTCATTTAGCGCCTGACAAACGCCCGAGATGGATGGGGACGGCAAACGCAGCGAATATGTGAGCGAAAATCTCTTCCTGTTCGTGATTAGAGCAGCATCGCGTCTCATCAATGAAGGATGAGCAGGACGTCGGACGACAACTCAATATCGGCTAAGGACACACACACAAAGCTAAATTGACTAAGATGAGGAGGGGGAGGAGGAATAAACGTTGACTTTCGAAACAGTATCCCGGGCTAAGCCCCGGTTCTACTCTAGGTGGGAGAAGAGATCGACATAATACGATCATACCTATATATGTGCACAAGCAGATCCACAGCGAGAATACAACCAGATGAAAGGAAGGGGAGAAAATAGGAGGGAAGGGAGGGATGTAAATAGGGATGCACATTTTTATTAATTTATTCACATTACCTTACAGACCCATTGAAGGGCATTGAGTAAGGGGAGCAACAGTAATTAGATGACAAGAATAGCAATGTGTAGTATCGTTATACAATATTAACAGGCAATGAATTCATGTTATCACGGAATCTTTCACGATTGGAGATGGATGCAATGTGATCAGGGAGACTACTCCAATGTGCAATAGTTCTAAGTAGTGGTGATGAGTTAAATGCCTTCGTTCGACCATGGATGCGCATGAAACTAAGCGCGTTGCGAATGCGACGAGATGTGCGCATATGAGCATGAAGCGGAAAAACCGTGAAAGTTATTACTATAAATGCACCTGTGAAACCACATGAAGGCATGAAAAAAATGTTATCTTCCTTAGCACGCCAGAATTTAAAAAAAAAAATGTGATGCGTTTCACAGCCTTAGGATATAAATTAGACCTTTGTTTTCGCTTTACGGACCCCTCTTAATTAACGACGCTTGAATAGAGAGTTCTAGACTGGTCCCACATATAGTGGCACCTAAAGGTCAGCATTAGATACGTCCAGACTGATGAAAAAGGCCTCCGAGAACATATACCCGAGGTACTTACGGATGCATTTGTTATTTTTGAATATCGCACCTAAAGCGCAGAATCGGCACATTATGACGTCAAGGATTTCAAAGCAGCCTCGCTGGAACTGATAACATCACGAGTAGCTGAAGTACGGAAAGCTCTAGTAGAAGAACTTTCAGGTAGCATCGCCACTTCTAATCCTTACGTATTTCGGCTAAGTCGTCGCTCAAGGTAAGATCGACGCTTTTGGTAATGATGGCATGTAATTTACAAATACATCCAAACACATTCCGCTTTATTGTGTCCTTCTAACGTTCCGTCATGATTTTGTTTCAATTTTATATCCTACAGTGGGGATTTTTACAGAGAGTGCGCAACATTTATGAACACTGTGTAGACAGTGTTCATCTAGCTTCGATACCAATACATTACTTTGCGAGCCGCGAACAATCTAAGACCACTGCACATGACGTCGAGAAACCAAGCACTGAACTTCGTGCTGCAGAGAACCGACAAGCAGACAAATGCTCGCCGTAAGGTAAGCGATTCGCAAAGCCGCAATAAAATAGACGTCCAAGCGACCATGACAGACCCGCGTGCACTCGACAAAGGCGCCCCCTACCGCGTCGTACATATTCCAGTTCCCACCAAGGGCGCCGAGCTCTCCGCAGAGGCGCCTGGTTCACTTCTCACGAATTTACGTCACTCGGCGCTCACCACTCAAACCAAGCACTGAGACACAGAGAACAGGGAGTAAACTCTGTTCAATCTCCAACCGTAACGTGAGTAGGGCCCTCACAGGAGCCTTCAGAAATATCGCTCAGAAAAGCCTCGCAGGCAGCCGACAGAAGCCAGCAACGGAGAGGACATCGAGCGACCCCCTGATGACACGACGGCCGCACCGGCCAGGACGGCGTCATTTCGCGCCCCCGTGCGCATTTCCATCTGCCCACCATGTTCACCTCCTAACGCCTTGCAAGAAGGTCAACAAATGAAGCGAGTTGAGAGAGAGAGTGAAGACACGGTGGAGAGCGAAAGCGGCGTGTGGGAAGAAGAAGACTCGGACAGGAACGCGCCAGCCGCCCCGACTTTCACGCAGGAATCTCTACGGCCGCCGCCGCCTCCTCCATAGCCAGAAGCCAAGCCGAACCAGGCTAATCACTTTCTCGGCGGCAGGCCCACACGGCCGAGAACGGAAAGACGGTGGGGGATGGGGTATGGCGATGGCACTTCGCGACCTAGAACGTCGAAGAGACCCAAAGCAGGGCTGGCTCTGGCTATGCGGCAGCAGCAGCAGAAGAAGCAGGCGACAGGGACTCTTCCAAATTGCTCTTCTGAACCCTCCCCTCCACCTCACCTCCCCCCCCCCCCCGTCCAGCGCTCCCCCACTGCACCAAAACAACACACACGCACCCTGCTTTCTCGCTCCAAGTTTAACTCCTCCTCTCGACCTCCCTCAACGCTGACTCTGGTCACGTGACCTCACCTCCGTCCTAAAGCGCTTTCCTCCTGCACGCCGGAAGAGCGCAAGAACGCAGATATAGAAAGATGAACCGCACGTGAGTGAGGGCTCACGTGGCAACGTTAGACGCCACGTTGCAGACTTTCACTTAAAGGGAGGTAAGAGGGAGAAGGGGGGCAGAAAGGGCAAGAGCTAAGGTTGTGAGTCCTGCGCGTACCACCTCCTACCCCACCTCCTGTGCGCACGCGCGCGTTTCGTCGTTCGGGGGGTTCGGGCTCTTTCTCGTAGCTCTGTGTAGCGTAGTACAGCCGCTATTTTGGCCGCGCGGGTTGGGCGGCGGAACCGTGCAGCAGTAGTGGCAGCTGGTCACGTGCGCGCCGCACCAGGCGCCCCGAAACAGCAACCGCAGTAATAATAAAATAAAAAATGTACACGCAGCAAGCCAAAAGGAACATACTACACCTAATACCCGTCTTCTCAGGGGCGTAAAGCGTAGTGAAGTATATGCATGCCAGCGCCTACACCAGAGTATGTCGCTTGTCTGCTTGAAATTTCACAGGTTCTACATCGTCTTCTCCCGTTTGTGTGCCCCTGCGATCCTTTCTCAGGTTCCTTCGCTATCCTTTGTTTTCCGCGTGCCTATCGCTTTCTCTTCGCTCGAGCCGTGAAGAAAGAAGCGTACAGCCTCCAAACGTACAACGCGGGGGCTCGGAAGACGGGACCGTGAAAAGAAAGAACGCCTACGCCACGCAGCCCAAGTGCCCCTCGGCGAGCGAGACATTTTGCGAAAGTGCAAGGTCGCTGCTTTCGCTAGTTCTTTCTTTCTTTATTTTCTTTGTCTCACTTTCGGGCCAAGTTCTTTTTTTTTTTTTTTCTAAGACGACATCGCCGGTTTTCCTTGCTTTGTCTTGCTGCTACGAGTTGCATAACTTGGTCGTTGGAAGCCTCGTCTAGATGCATTCACTGCTTACATTTGTGCGAACGGAACGCTCAGGATTGTTTGCCGGCGAGAGCGTACGAGCAGCGAAATGAATTCTAGACGACAATAGGGTGAGGTGTACAAGCACGGGGCGCACGCGCGTGCTGTGACCCATGCACAAGTGAAAAGGTTGAAGCCAAGTCACCACCGGGGAAAAAAACGACACGCCCAGGTAATTTCGGTAGCACCGCTGCGTATACGCGCCTAATGAGCGAGATCAAAGGCATCAATTCGTACTGTGGTGAATCGTTTCTCTCACGTCTGAAATGTAAACATTTCCACTCCACCTAGAGCCCACAGTGTAGAGAGCCTGCATTGTATTACAAATAAAATAATGTAAATCAATCGCGGCTATTGTGAGTCAAGAGAGTGTATATGTTGATGGGCTAGTTAGCCATACGTGCCATACAGAACGGAGAACAGCGCTTTGAGCGCTGTGTCTGACTCTTTCTCGCACTTTGTTTTGCTCTGTTTCGTTCTGAGTGCTGTAAATCAAAGTGAAGGTTAGGCAATGGGGCACGCATGTACGCCGATAGGAATCGAAATAAAACATACATATGCCGCCTCTGCCTCCGTATGTAAACAATGAACATCGCGAAAAAAAAAAAAAAAATCTGTTGCTGCGCCTCTGTATATAGGCTGTTTCACATGGCGCGATTTTCAGTCAGCGACACAGCGAATTCCGTCGCTCAGCGACCGCCGCGACGTCGTGGGATCTCCGCGACTGGATTCCAACAAGTTGGTCGCGCCGTCGCTCAGTCGCAGCGATCGGCGCGATGTGGGAGGGGCAATGTGTGTTTTACCGCGTGTTGGTAGCGCTGTGGAGCAATGTCGCGCGTCAGTTCTAGCTATGTTTAGGGCTTACCCACCAGCGTTTGCGGCTTAGGAGCTTCATACATTTTTTTTTTCTTTCGCTTACACAATTCGTTTGAAAGGAGAAGCTGCACGCTATCCAGATCGGGAGAAGGACACCACTTCAACACAAGGCACGTACCCACTTGATTGCCGCCGTCGTCAAGCTCTTAATCTCTACAAATCGCGCCAGCTGCTTATATACATGCACACTCAACAGTAGTTTGTTCTTCGCTAAAGCAAATAATCATCCAGGGAAAAACGTTGCGGCTTCCGTAGTAACAACGAAACTAGAGTGTACTAAACGGAACCACCCCACCGACGCCGCGCAAGCCGCACCATAGGCCGCACGCTCATACTTGCGGTGTTGTGCAGCGCCTCACTCACCGTATCTGCAAGCTGTCGTAAAGTCTCAACCCTTTTAAACGTTACAAATGGTGTACCTATTCTATTATCGAATAAAAACAGGAAAATTTGAATATTTGACTAGTTTCCATGTTGTTTTTATTTAACGATGCAGGCATGGATACTTTGTGAACAAGAGGCAACCTTGCGCATCGCTGCGACGGATATCGCGCTGCCGCAAACGCATGTGAGCGAAAATCGCTCTGCGACGTGCGCGGCAGAACGATTTTTTTCGCCCCAATCGCGCCATGTGAAACAGCCTTGTGTCGTCTGTTCTTGAGGCCAATGTCGTCTGCTATTTTTCTGGCCTGCACTACCGCCTGTTTGTTTACAAACACCCAGTTTGTCAATATATAGTCATCGCTAGGAAACTGCGAAACAAAGGCCCGTAAGACCGAAGCTATAGCACGGTATACGTACCTCCCAGCACGCAGTTTCTTTCTTTAGAAGCAGAGCAAGGACGCGTTCCTCCGGCGCTTCTGTGCTCCCCCTGGTTCTAAAAGCTTGCTCCACACCCTCAAGTTCGAGGCAGGCCGTTTCGTGTCAGGAGCTGCGCCAGCGCCCTTCGCACTGTTTGCCCAATTTAGGTGCGCCGGGGCCCCATAGAATGAAGAACCGGGGCCCCGCGCAACCCCCGCAGCTCTCAACGCGTGCACTCTTCAGCGCGAGACGCCCACACGAGGCGCTCCGTCGCGGAGTTTCCAAATGCGAGCGCGAAGCCCACGTATGACTTTTAGAAAAGATGAAAGAAAGAAAGAAAGAAAGAAAGAAAGAAAGAAAGAAAGAAAGAAAGAAACTGGGCGCGGCAGGCAGTACGACCAACCGCAGGTTACACACAGGGAGACAGATAGAGACATGCGTGGGATGGCGGGCGTTGTTAATTCGCCTGGAATACTTCGCAACCCCGCGACTTGTGATTAAGAATGCAACGCGCAGATTTTTTTTTTTTTTTTCTCGCGCCGCTGAGGAAATGTTGCAGGCACATGATGTGTGTGCTCTTTCTGGCCTTCCCGCTCGAGAGGCACGCAGAAGAATTTAGGGATCTGGCCATGGGGTGTCTCACACAGGGACGGAGCTCGCGACGAGCGCAAGATGCGGTTTGACCAACGACAAGAAGACTAAGCTACGGAGACTCGTGCATAAGGCCGCCACGGTACACTGTTTTGTCCAGTCAGAACCCCCCATCTGTACATTTACAATGACTGCCCAATCGCTCCGAAATACATGGAATCCAGCGGTCCACTACGGCGGCGCCACATTCGCAGACATATTATACGCGTTGTTGCTAGAGCATGGACAACTTCCGCCGGGCGCTTTCGCTGACCTTTTGCTTTCACATAACATGCAATCAAAGTTGACGATAACCTCACCCGTGCCACGAGTAGCCATCAACCTATAGCGAAAATGGCTCTCAATTATTCTGCCGTTGGAACACTCATCTGATATACCTGAGCTGCTGTTGGAAAAGTCTTGCTCCAACGAGAGCAGAAAATGTTGCTCTGGGAGAGTTCCGAATCTGCCACTGGTATTCGCTGTAAGTGACCCTTAGTTTTCAATTTTCCGAGCAGCCATTGGTCCAGTTTAGGTCTACCGAAAGCAACGGTTGACACATAGTCTCACATTTCAGGTTTGAAATTTATCTTCTATGCACACACGAAAATAAAGCATAGACCGAGAAGCGAAACAATTCGTCTAGTATATAGTTACTCCTATAAACGCAGAGGAAACGAAAACGTTCCTACGCTTACTAAGCCTAACGTGAGGGAACCTAACACTCAAGACAACAAGACTACAACACTCGCGTACCGACAGTACGCGAGTGAGCGGAGCGCAGTTCAATAAACGACTGTCTCTTCTCTAAATAGTTTTTGCGTTCACGCGCTTTTTGCGTACACATATAGCGCCGAGTGCACAAACCGTGTGTTTGTGTGTACATTGTGCGCGTCTCGTTGTGCACTTGCCCGGGACACTGATCAAGTACGGCATCGGACAGCACATCATTATTTCCTCATCGTTCTTTATCTAACTCTACTTTTCTATGTTCTCGCCTTCTCCTTTAACCCAGCATGGAGCAGCATGCTTGAGGCACGCGCTCCTGTGGGCAACATATCCGACTTTCCTTCTATTAAAACTTTTGTTTTTTCTCCACTAGCGGGCCAGCACACAACTGCTAGAGACAACTGCGAAAACAGCCTCTGTTTGCGCCAGCGCTAGCGTCGAAGCGTTCCTCGATCTCGCCTCGGCTCATGCTTTTGGCAGGGCGAAAAACAAAGCCCCAGGGCGCGAATGCGGCAAAACTATACCGCGACCTTCAAGGCGTCCCTGGCGGCTCCTTTGACCAGCCACACAACCGACGACCCTGCGGGCACCGAGAGAACTTCCAGGGCGTGCGGGGCGGCGGGCGCAGATCTGCCAGAGACAGAGCAGGGACCACTTCGCCAAGAACCACACACCACGGCCTCCTATAAGCAGAGACGCATACTTGTGCAAAGGAGAGAGAGGAAGAAAGGCGAGACTATGGAAGGAATATCTTTGCTTGTTCGCCGTCGGACAACGGGAGGAAGTGCTGCAGGCCACCCGTGCTGTAAAGAAAGAAAGAAAGAAAGAAAGAAAGAAAGAAAGAAAGAAAGAAAGAAAGAAAGAAAGAAAGAAAGAAAGAAAGAAAGTCAAGCAGGCGTGTCCACGGGCAGCGCGGCAGAGGCATCTCTCAGTTTCTTCGAAGAGGAAGAAGCAGGGAGGGGTTGGAGGAGGTAATTTTTTCAGATCCGCTTCAACTTTCACTTTCTTCTCTCTTTCTTTCACCATCCGAGCCCGGCGACGGACGCAGTTAGGCGAGAGGAGGGCAGCAGAAACACTCTTCGAGAGCGTGAGACAGAAGACAAGAGAGAACAACAGAGAACCAAGCAGACGACAAGCAGTCGCAAAAGCGGACGAGGAATGGCAACATAAAAGAACAAACGGAAAGCCGGTGAAAAGAAACGCAAAAAGCAGAAAAAAGAGTCCGTCAAAGAATCAAGGAAAGAAACGGACGAAAAGTAGGAGAAACAGCTCACGAAAAGCAAACGCAAGGAGTAGGAAAAAAAAAAAAACGATAGAAAGCAGGAGGAGCAGACGAAAAGCCAACGAAAAGGCAGACGAACCGCAAATCAAACGCAGACGAAAAAAAAAAAAAAGCAGAAGCCATCAACATACCACGCAAGAAACGAAGTGCGGTGAAGGCACCATAAAAACGAATGGGGAAAGACGCAGCTCGTCCGGCCAAAGCGGTGTACGGGGTGCCGACAAAATGCGAATGACGGAGAGCAACCGACCGTCAAGCATCGAGCCGTTGAGGGAAGAGAATAAAGCGGGTACCGACCGAAGAAGGCCAGTTTTGTTTACGAATTTTTACCAGCAGCGTCGCACATCACCACCAGCCCAAGTCTGTTTTATTTGGTCTGTTTCCTTATTTCGCTCAGTGCTCCTTTTGTTGGCCACTACACACTGGGCGAATTTTTTATCCTGTCTTTTTTTTTTTTTTTTTTTTTCAGCACATCCGCGCCTAGTGCTTCCTCACGAATAAGTTATGAACGGTAACTTGTGAGGGAAGAAAGATGACGCTTCTGTGGCTGCGAGGCTGCGATTAGGGACCCCGCGTAAAGAATAGGTTGAACGCTAAAGGCCACGCACGTTCGTTCCGCCAGCGCCAAAACTACTGTTGTAAGGTAACACGCAACAGTGCGTTTCTTGCGCTGCCGAAAGCAAACGTCTGTGGACGCATTTCGTAGGGCAAGCAGGAACGAAGTACCCTCAAGTCGGTAAACCGGACCCAGCATAGCATCAAGCATCGTATTTTCGGCTGAGAATATCATGATGACATGACTTGCATAAAAAATGTGGCTTGACGAGTAAAAATACAAAGCGGTCGTTCCAGCCAGGTGTTTTCTGGCGACAGTTCGAAATACTACTAGATTTTTTTTTTGTACGCTAGTTCTGATTTTCTCTGTCATTCGTAGTATTCGCGTATACACTCACAAGCCTACACTTCCGCAGCAGAAATGTCCGCGAGTCCAGTGAAGAAAGCAGCAGACGAACTGACGTACGACGAAAAACTAAGAAGCAAACAGGCACACAGCAGACGAACAGTTTTGGGGAGAACAAGTATGTAGACTCTTAAAAAAGAAAAAAAAAAGAAGAAAGGAAAAAAAGGTTGTTGCAGACGCAAGAGAATAAACAACAAAACGAAACGACGGTGCCTTGTGACCCGGCCTGTCATCGAAGCTTCAAAGAGCCAAGTGCTTCGTCGTCTGTTCCCTTCGTCACCTCTCGGCTTCCGTTCCAAGAAACACGCCTGTCCTGTCACCAAGCTGTCGAATTCTTCGAAAGCAGCGCACACCACAACCAACGTACACAGAGAGAGAACAAAACAGTGAATAGACTCAAGTGAACAGCCCGACAGCAGAAGCCGCGTTATTGAGTGGCTCGGGCGGCTTCCTGACGCGGAGACAGTCCCACTACCATATACCTGGCCGGAAAAAATTGTCAGCACTGGTGAGACGCAGGAAATAAACATTGCTTTACAGACAGACGAACCACTTCGATGGAAAAACGCTTGTTTTCGATTTGAACTCGCTTTCTTGATCTTTTTTTTTTTTCTCCAAGAACCTCCCCAGTGAGTATGTGGAGTCCACATCGCAGCCTCCAGGCTGCACCGACGGCTCCCTCAGAACAATAGAAACCAATTTTGAAGGCCTCCTATTGCAGGCGCCGGATGCGTCCAGTGAGGTCATAGCCGCCATTTTTTTCAGGCTGTCGTATCTACTACGTAAGCGTTTTCAAGTTTCTCGGCTTCTTTATTTTTTTTCTATGATCCAGATTTGAAAGATTACTTAAGAAGACTAAAGATTTAGTGTTTCTCTTTGGTGTCTCCACTTGAATCAGGTCATCGAACCGAGAAACAATAAATTACAAGCCTGATAGTAAAGTGCACCAGTATATAGGACCAGACTTAGCCCTCACTGCGAACGAACGAACAAGCGGGTCACTTTGGGGCAGAGCTAAGTCCGAATCGATCGGAGCGCAGTTAGCGAAGTAAAGTTAGGATCGATCAAGGCACTCGGGCCAGACGAACGGGTCGGAAGACAAAAGACTATGCAGCTGGCTGGCGCCCAACTTTTGTCGGCTGACCCCCATTGTCGACGAGAGGCACGTGAACAAAAACGAAAGGGGTGGTAGGGCTATTAGCAAATTACAGAGCGCCGAATACTCTGTTATAAGCCTCGGAAGAGAGGAAGATCGACGAGGAAGCGATGTGCGAGAGGGCGTTATACATGTCGAAGACCGCACGTCAGGCACGGAAGCTAATTACTGCAGCATTGTACGCGAACTTTGGAAAGGTTCGCATTTAAGTCCGTAGCTTTTGAACGTGCCCTCGCGCTTGCCGTTGTTGTTTATTCATTCTTTTAAAGAGATAATGTACAACGAATGTAAACCGTAGGAAGAGCTGTAAAAGGAGACAGGATGAGATGCGTATGCAATCCTCGTGAAATCTGCCACTTTCCGTTAAAGCTGCCCAGCTGCCGGCCATCTTGGGAATTTCCATATCGGCTGCATAAAATTCAATCGAATTTTTTTTTCTCTCGTTTTTTTATAGTTGTGAAAACAAAGTCAACATAAGTGTGAACGAAGGTTCGCTCGTACGACATTTCGGAGGAAGCGACCGTATTTGCGTATATATCAAGCTAGTGGCCTCCTTAATCCATATCTTTCCAAGCATTTCGCGACAAATCACAAACAGCGCTCGGCATTTATTAAAAAAAGCCTTTCAGATTTGCGACGTCAACTCTATAGATTATTTCTCCACGCGCACAGAAAGGAAGCAATTCATCCTCCAGAAAGCTAATAAGAAAGTAAAAAGAACTATCACACGATACCCTGCAAGGTATTCGTTCACAAAACCCGAGCTTAAAAATTAATTGTAGTAAGAAAAAAATATCACCACAAGACAACGGTACGGTGTTTGAACAGCGTTGTTTGCAAGAACCTTTCGCGCAGGCTACTCTGTACTTTTCAACCGTGTAACAAACGCGCCTCAAGGGAGCACGCCTCTAAGGCAACAGATGGCTCTAACGACGCGACTTATTCATTAAGGCTTTTAGCTCCCTTCATCTGCGCGAAATAAAGAATAAAATATCGCACACGGCCCCGCAGCTACCACAGTGGCAATTCCGCGCCGAGAGCTTCGAGTCTTTACAAGCCGTCACGAACGTGACTTTTGGAAGCGGCGGCAACCAATCGACGAAACGGTGAATGAGAAAAGAAAGATAGAGAAACCGCGCTTTTTTAGTGCAATGAGGCAACAAATAGAGGGAGCTCGCTTGTTGATTCTGAGTGCCGAATCCGGAAGAAGAAGAGGGGAAAAAAAAGCACTACGGAAGAACGTAAAGCAAACAGAAGAGAGGATGCGTTCCTTTCGGGGCCGTTGCAGCAAGAACCGGAAGTAGTGTACGGCCGCCATTCCCCATTCGTTCAAATTGCATCAGCTTCAAATGGAGCGGACAGATCGAAAGAACGAGACCAGACAGGTTCTCCTAACGGGTGTCGACGCACACACACGCGCGCGCACGCACTCGACCTCGGCAGTACGCAGTGACGCCTTGCTTACAAGGTAATGTCAACCCGTGTAGACACAAGCAATGTCAATTTGTGTGTGTATATATATATATATATATATATATATATATATATATATATATATATATATATATATATATACGATGAGTGAATTTTACAGTGTGCAGGTTTCGTGTATCTCGCTAGTATCACCAAATGTATGCGCTTAATTTTCTACGGCCATCTAGCGCGAATACGTTTTTCCAATATAGCTGCAACAGATTTGAATGCACATGGCCTTAAACAGCTGCCTGTGATCGTCACCAATCGCTTAATTCAGTAGGACTGGACTTCTCAGTCTTCGTCGTGTGGAGGCTTCCTACCTTAGTTTCGCCAGTTGCCTTGCTTATATCCCTCTTTTCGCGTGACTAGAATCTCGGAGGCACATATGACACATAACAGGCTTCAAACAAAATTCTTCACGAACCAGCACAATCACTACAAATATAACTTGCTATCGCAACGATGTTATAATGTTACTGCTAAAAGCGTTTCCAAATAAAATTATTGCCGTCAATGTGGGCCAATTCCCTTCCTATGCCGCACAACTAGAGCAACCAATAAGAATAAGAAGCACAATTATCCGCATGCAGACGCAGCCCAAGACGGGGAAATTGAAATACGAAAGTTGGAAGGAGCGTGGTCCCTTGTTTTGATGTCGGGACGTATGCACACTATACACGGTATAATAACACACACGAGCCAGCTCCAGCCAACCGGCCAATATAAAATACCAACTCCGTGTTTGTCTTGGCAGCTCGCTGCTTCGGACTTGTTTCTCTAGCCCGGCGAAAACAAGGCCGACTATAAGCTCTCCCTGTTCCACGAACAGCGAGCGAGAAAAGCGCTGGAAATCCGACCACTAGAAGAGCCTCGCAGCGCCTTTACGAAAAAAAAAAAAAAAGTGTCCGCGATGTAGCCGCAAATCCCTCGAACAGACTCGCGGACTTCGTAAAGCGAAATAAAGGAAGGAACGGCGAAGTGACCAGCTATAGGGAGGCCGGAGAAATCGAACGAAGGCCGGCCGTTGGTTTTTCTTCTCCAACGGCGCCACACGCGTATCTTATCGCCTTGGAAAAGAATTGATTGCATACTTGCGTTGACGGCTTCTCCAGCGGCTCCACCGCCTCCCTTTTAGGTACCGCGCTCTCCCGAATCGGGATTCGGCGTTGGGAGTCGATTCGGTCGACGAACCACGCAATCTCACCCGCCGCCACTTCATGCGCAGTTTATGTGAACAGTAGATTGTCCCTTTCCTGCTCTCCTGGTTGACCACGGGCTTAGATTTTTTTGGCCCTTGTAGCGACAGCGCACTCGACCAACAAAAGATGTCCTTGTGACTCCCTTATTTTTTTTTTTATTTTTTTTTGCGGGGTACAGCACCTCGTCGTTCCAGCTCCTATTTTGGGGCTCGAACGCTCAGCCGCACGCTCTGAAACAGGATCGAACGCCACAGCTGAGCCAACAAGCCACATCGGAGGGCAGGTAGCAAACACCCAACTTCGGGATTGATCCTTCAGGCCGACGACTCGGTCTAAAAGCTAATAGTTCTTATTGTTTTTTTTTTTCGCGAATTTTAGGTGGCCGTTGGCGGTCGGATTTTCACAGCCGATACAATAGAGAGTTTTAAATCAGGGGGACGCTTCCAAAACTCTTGTATGTCGCCGGTGCGAAGGGCGCGTACTGTCGCAGGAGAGCTTCGGGGCTTTGGGGGATGTGAAAGCTTGAATGTTGTGTTGGAGTTGGGGAATGTTATGTTGGAGCGCGGGAGAGACAGCCCTTGCCTTTCTCTCCTTCCGCCCTCTCCCCATCAGATAGCTGCAGGAAAGAACTCCTGCAACCACCTGCGCAACATTTGCGAACGTGTGCGGGGTTTCGTGCGTCACGCAGACTCCCGAGACTGGCGTCGGCGTCGGCACCTGAGCACGTGTTTCGGAGGCAAACTGCAGGCACTATTACTCTACAGCGAACGAAGACGACGTTCAATGAATGAATGAATGAATGAACTCTGGATACGAGCCAAAACTACGATTTGATTATGCAGAGCACCGTAGAGGGGCACTCCATATTAATTTTGACCACCACGTGCCCTCACGCAATGCACGACACAGGGATGTTTTTGCATTTCACCCCCATCGAAATGAGGCCGCCGCGGCCGGGATTTGATCCCGCGACCTCGTGCTTAGCAGCGCAACCCCATAGCCGCAAAGCCATGCACTGCGGCGGGTGACAATCAATGAATGAATCAATCAATCACTCAGAAAATGGAGCTTTATTATATGATTAGCAAAAGCTAATGCAGAAATATTTTAACCGACAGCCTAAATGGCTAGCTAATGATCCAATACAAAAAACTATTAGCGATCTTGTACGAGCTGTTACTGGTAATAAATACAAATAATTGTTATACATAAGTACTAATTGATAACCAGCTATTTTTTACAAGATGAGCAACCACGTAATAATCTACATCAACAGTTAAACACACACACACACAAGGAAAAAGAAAAAGAAAACGCACTATGGATAGTAAACGAAATGAAAAGTATACACAAGGAAAAAGGTCAAGACAACGCTTGGCTAGAGAGGAAGTAGCGATTACATATTGCTACGGCACAATATGCGCGATCACGAAAGGCCAGCAGTGTGAAGACGACGACGACGATTAGAAGCTAGCGCGGGCTGTTGCCTCTTGGCCAAGCGCAGCGTATTTTCCTTGTAAATATATTTGTACATAGCTTTTCGTCTGCGTCTTCCTACGTAACATATCTGGTGGAGGTGGACGTTCCCTGTACCTCGTCACGGAGCTTCGCAGTGGACGGTACGTCGAGCCTTCCTTCATGGCTCCCGGCGACGACAACCCGACTCCGCCGGCTCCGACACCTGCTGCCACTTCGACGACCTACATCACTCTCCCCGCTCCCCGTGATCCTGGCGTATTCTCGGGCCAAGATGGGGAAGACGTCGATGACTGGATCAGCCTGTATGAACACGTCAGCCGCAATAACCGGTGGGACCCTACTATTATGCTCGCCAACGTAGTCTTTTACCTCGGTGGCACACCTCGAGTTTGGTATCGCACGCACGAAGATGAGCTCACCAGTTGGGATTCACTTAAGACACAGCTTCGAGACTTGTTCGGCAACCCCTACGGTCAACAACTTGCCGCGCAGAAGGCGCTTTCCGGCCGTGTGCAGACGTCAACAGAGCCCTATGTCACGTACATTCAGGACGTCTTGGCTCTGTGCCGCAAAGTTGACACCCACATGACTGAGTCAGACAAGGTTTCCCACATCCTCAAAGGCATTGCCGATGACGCCTTCAACTTGCTCGTTTGCAACAACGTAGCGACGGTGGATGCTGTTATAAGAGAGTGCCGCCGCCTGGAACTCGCCAAAAGCCGACGTATTGACCAGCAGTTTGCCCGTCTGCCCAACACCCCAGCGACATCTTCCTGTGCCGACGCTCCTCGTCCCAACAACACTGCCGATGTTACCAGGATCGTCCGGCGTGAGATCGAGGCCGCCTATCCGGCTGCCTTCGACTCCAGTCCCACCAACACATCTGCAGTCACGGTCTCACTGATCCAGGCAGTTGTCCGCCAGGAGTTTGAAAACATGGGTCTTCACACCATCTGCTCGGCCCATCGCCCTAATACCCGCCCGGCTTCTTCGATTTCGCCCCGTCCCGCATCTTCTTACCCACCACGTTTCCGCAACCCATCTGAATGGCGCACTGCTGACGACAAGCCTATTTGTTTCCACTGCCATCGAATCGGGCACATTTCTCGGCACTGTCGTAGTCGCTGGAGTTCCCCGAGCCGGCCTACTTATACTGCCTACTCTCGCCCCTCAGGTGGCCCTTCTCGTCCCTATGCCGCACGCTCCGATAATGCCGCCACTGATTCTCCTGCAACGAACCTCCCCTATTCTCGTTCGCCTTCGCCCCAACGACGACAATCTCGCTCCCCCCAGCCCCGTCGCTCCTATTCGCCGACTCCCTTCGGACGCCGCTCCCAGCCGGAAAACTAGACGATGCAGCGCCTCGAGGTGACGCTGCATTGCTCCCTACGCCGCCAAATCCTCTACTGACTTTGCCCACTCATCTGAACCTTCTTGACGTGCAAGTCGACGGTGTTTCTGTGTCTGCTCTCATAGACACTGGGGCGCATTTGTCCGTAATGAGCGCTGACCTTCGTAACCGGCTCAAGAAAATTATCACGCCCGCCACGACGCCTGTTGTCCGTGTCGCCGATGGCGGAACAGCCCCCGTAATTGGTATGTGTACCGCCCGCGTCTCCTTCGCCGATCGCTCAACAATCGTGCTATTCACAGTCATCGCCCACTGTCCCCACGACATCATCCTCGGCTTAGACTTCCTTTCCGCACATTCTGCTCTCATCGATTGTTCCGCCAGTACTCTCCGCCTTGACCTGCCTGTTCTGGATCCTGCTGAACCACACCCCAGTCGCCTCAGTTCCGCCGACTTCGTTCGCTTGCCACCTTCGGCACTGACCTACGTTGACCTAGTGTCATCCCCACCAGTCCCCGACGGTCACTACATCGCGGCTCCTATGCAAGACGTCCTCCTTACACATGGGATCACAGTACCCCATACAGTTTTATCTATTACGGCGAATTGCGTCTGCCTGCCAGTGGTCAACTTTGGCTTGACGACACAAGTGCTGCCACGTGGGATGTCTTTGGCCCAGCTTTGTTCATTCGAGGATCACTCAGTAGCATCCATTGCAGTAGACGACACTTCATCCGATACTCCTCTACCATCGCAGTCGGCAAATTGTACCATCGCTGCCTTACGGAAAATGATTGCCCCCGACTTGCCCTCCGAGCACGCTCGTGAACTCTACCGCGTTCTGTTTTCCTACCACGATATTTTTGACTTTAACGATCGTCCTTTAGCCCAAACTACAGCTGTCAAACATCGCATTAATACCGGCGATGCCCCTCCTATTCATCGCCGCCCGTATCGAGTGTCACCAGCTGAGCGTCAAGTTATTCACGCAGAAGTTCGCAAAATGCTTGCCAAGAACATTATTGAACCATCATATAGTCCATGGGCGTCACCTGTAGTACTGGTCAAAAAGAAGGATGGCTCATGGCGCTTTTGCGTGGATTATCGGCACCTTAACAGGGTTACCAAAAAGGACGTGTATCCCCTACCTCGGATTGATGACGCCCTTGACTGCCTCCACGGTGCTCGCTATTTCTCTTCTATTGACCTTCGCTCCGGCTACTGGCAGATTGCCGTGGACGATCTCGACCGCGAGAAGACTGCTTTTGTCACACCCGACGGTCTTTATCAATTCAAAGTGATGCCGTTTGGTCTATGTAACGCCCCTGCCACTTTTGAACGCATGATGGACTCCCTTCTTCACGGTTTCAAATGGTCCACGTGCCTGTGCTACTTGGACGACGTTATCGTATTCTCCCCAACGTTCGCTACGCACCTCGAGCGCCTCTCAGCAGTCCTGGACGTTTTTCGGCAAGCCGGTCTGCAACTCAACGCATCGAAGTGCCAATTCGGCCGTCGCCAGATTACCGTCCTTGGACATCTCGTTGACGCGAACGGAGTGCAACCGGACCCAGGCAAGATCCATGCTGTTACGCACTTCCCTGTTCCGAAGTGTGTCAAGGATGTGCGCAGCTTCATCGGCCTTTGTTCGTACTTCCGCCGTTTCGTGAGAAATTTCGCCGCCATCGCACGACCACTAACCGACCTTTTGAAAAAAGACGCTCCTTTCCAGTGGGGCGATAACGAGGCCTCTGCATTCTCTCATCTAATCGACATTCTCACAACGCCTCCCGTTTTGGCCCATTTCGATCCTTCTGCGCCTACCGAAGTCCGTACTGATGCCAGCGGTCACGGAATTGGAGCAGTACTGGCACAACGCCAGCGTGGCCACGACCGTGTTATCGCTTACGCCAGCAGGCTCCTCTCACCCGCGGAGCGCAACTATTCCATCACTGAGCGTGAGTGTCTGGCCCTAGTTTGGGCGGTTGCGAAATTCCGCCCATACTTATATGGCCGATCCTTTTCCGTTGTCACAGACCATCACGCGCTTTGCTGGTTATGCTCACTGAAAGATCCTACAGGAAGACTTGGTCGCTGGGCCTTACGCCTCCAAGAATATTCGTATACTGTCACCTATAAATCTGGCCGACTGCACAAGGACGCTGACTGCCTGTCTCGTTACCCGGTCGACGAGCCTGACGACGCCGACAGTAGTAGCGCCAACGGCATTTTCTCTGTCTCTGCCTTCGGTAACATCGCCGATGAGCAGTACCGAGACCTATCGCTGCGAGCACTTATCGAGCGTCTGCGCTCTACACCTACCGACGCATCCTTTCGCCGATATGTCCTCCAGGGTGGCATTCTGTATCGAAGGAACTTCCTCCCTGACGGCTCTGACCTTCTTCTTGTCGTGCCAAAACAGCTACGACAGACTGTGCTCTTTGAGATGCATGACGCACCCACTTCAGGACATCTTGGGGTAACCCGCACGTACGACCGCGTCCGCCGCCGCTTCTATTGGCCTGGTCTCGCTCGCTCCGTTCGACGCTATGTTGCTGCCTGTGATCCCTGCCAGCGTCGGAAGACACCTCAGGTGCTACCTGCCGGTCATCTCCAGCCGATCACCGTCCCTGTGGAACCGTTCTTTCGTGTTGGATTAGACCTGCTCGGTCCCTTTCCCACGTCATCTTCTGGGAACAAATGGGTAGCCGTCGCGACTGATTACGCCACCCGATACGCTATCACTCGGGCTCTCCCTACCAGCTGCGCCACTGACGTCGCGGACTTTCTCTTGCGTGACATTATCTTGCTTCATGGCGCCCCGCGACAGCTGCTTACTGACCGTGGTCGAAACTTCCTCTCGAAAGTTATCGCTGACATTGTGCGTTCCTGCTCCATTCAACACAAACTGACTACTTCATACCATCCTCAAACCAATGGCCTGACAGAGCGGTTAAACCGTACTCTTACCGATATGCTGGCCAAGTACGTTTCCAAGGACCACCACGACTGGGACATTGCCCTTCCTTACGTAACATTTGCGTACAATTCTTCCCGGCACGACACCGCCGGATTTTCTCCCTTTTATCTACTGTACGGTCGCGAACCTACCTTGCCCCTAGACACGGCACTTCCTCCTGCTGCGGTCTCAACAAGCGAGTATGCGCGCGACGCCATCGCCCTCGCTGATCATGCACGCCAGCTTGCCCGTGCTCGACTGACGGCCTCACAGACCACTCAGCAGTGTCAGTACAACGCCCGCCATCGTGACGTACAGTTTTCACCTGGTGCGCTCGTGCTCCTGTGGTCGCCCTCTCGTCACGTCGGACTTTCAGAGAAGCTCCTCTCGCGATACACAGGGCCCTACCGCGTGCTGCGCCAGGTGACGCCTGTGACTTACGAAATTGCTCCTGTGGCCTCAACCTCGTCCTCTCCTGTGGCATCTAGTGATGTCGTACACGTCAGTAGGCTCAAGGCCTACTACACTGCTTCCGAGTCCGATCTTTAGTCGCTCCGGGACGGCGCTTTTGCAGCCGGGGGTAGTGCTACGGCACAATATGCGCGATCACGAAAGGCCAGCAGTGTGAAGACGACGACGACGATTAGAAGCTAGCGCGGGCTGTTGCCTCTTGGCCAAGCGCAGCGTATTTTCCTTGTAAATATATTTGTACATAGCTTTTCGTCTGCGTCTTCCTACGTAACAATATTACGTCGAAATTCGCCGCAAGTTTTTATTTCGACAGGTAAGTCGTTCCACATCTTAGCACCCGAAAAATCGATCGGCCTTTCACCGTACGCATTGAAGCGTACAGGGAGATTAAGATTTCCGTTGCTTGCGTGTCGTGCGTTTAGCGAGGGGGCAAGTGAAAACGTTACTAGGCACAGGTTTATTAGCGTTTATTATCTTGCTTGCTAGGCAGCAGACCTTGTAGTTCCGCGAAGCAATAAACGACAGCACACGTAGTCTTTCAAAGTGAGTGCTACTGGGATATGATGCATCGGGGACAAAGCAATGATATACGCACAGTCAGCTTCTACAAACGTAGTAACCGTCTAAGGTAAGTTGCGTATGTTCGGCCCCGCGATTCGCAACAGTAACTGAGGTGACAGTGAAATAGGCTAAAATACAAAGACCGTATAGCGAAGTCAATTCAACGCACTGTCGCACACGCATGTGAGTGTAACAGCCGAAGGGCAACTTTTTTTTTTCTTTTACAAACGACGTTGATTCTGTCTTTCAAATGACGGTTACTATCAAATATAATATTAGATACGTCGCGCGCGTCGCGAAGAAGTGGATGCTCTTGAGTAGACGGCGGCGTCCCCTGCGAGCTCCCGCTGCTGTGACGCAAGTAGATGAGTTTACAGGACCGGAGAAATCGCTGAAGACTGGAAAAACTTTCAAATTCGCTTTTGCTCGCGCGAGTTACGACAGTTTGTATGTGTTTGCACGGGTGTCAGCGAAAAAGAGGCAGCGCCGCGGCCTCTTCTGCAGGCACCAACATCGGCTTAAACACGCTTGATGTACGCATACACAACATATACATAAAAGTGGGGAAAGAAATAAGGTAAAGAAGCAGGTGGCACTCGACAGCAATTTGCTCTTGAGGCGAAACCTCTAAAGGGCCCGCCCGCCCTGCGTCGCGAAACCGAAAGTGCCTGCGACAGCGCCGGATATAAACGCAGCCTCAAGATAGCACAGTGTGCCACATTCTTTGCAAGCGAGAAGAAGCAAATACAAAAGGCATTCTAAAGACAAAAAGAAAATGTAGGGAGCTAGAAGACGTTAGACGAGGAGAACAACAAAATTAGGCCCCGAACGGAATTAAGCGAAATAGCAACGGTGTGTGGAGTGAAGGAAGGGCAGAAGGAGAAGTTAATGAAAAAAGAAAAAGAAAACGGGTGGCGATCGAAGAAGAGGTCGGCGCGGGCTAAAGAACTGTCGGGAATGTCTTTCGCGGGATGGGGGCGCGGGGGAAGGGGGTGGGGGAGGGGGGGAGAGACAGGAAGGATTGGCCAAAGGACCCGTCGAGACGTGGGACAATGACACAGGCACGGTTTGCACGCGCGAGCTCCACCGCGAAGTACGCATACAGACGATACGGCAGAGAAGAGAAAGAGAGTGGTCAAGGCACGGCGCCCCTTGTTCGGGAGTTCCGAAAGCCGTAATCAGAACACGCAAAACATAAGCTAACCAACGGCACGCACACACGTAGGCGTGACAGACACACAAACACACGTGCACCTTCCGGCTCACGTGCGAGATAAAAGCGGAAAGAACAGCGGAATAAAAAAAAAACAAATAAAAAGACGGCAAAAGTTGGGGGACAGGTGGCGAGAAATAAAAAAAAGGAAAGGAAGCACCGAATAAACGAAAGCACAAGGGAAAGTAGTGGTACGCAAAAACGCTATAGGAGAAGGGGGGCATTCATTCAGAGGCACACGCAGGGCGCGGAGAGGGGCCGGAGAAGTGAAAAGGTGACAGGAAGTGGAAATTACGCTTCCGCCGGAAGTCTAGGTTTGGCGTCGCGTTTTGACTAGGAATGGGTACGGGAGATGAAGAAGCCATATATATGATCGCTGCAGGGAAACGTGGGGCGAAAGCACGCACAAGCGTCCCGCGGTGACACGAAAGAACACTGTTCGAAGTGGATGCGAGCGCTATATATAGTCCACGTCCAATGGACTTCATCTTCCAACCCCACTCCCCGCTATACAGCGCGTGCCAACTCGCGGAGTATATACCATCGCTCGCATGTGATTAAGGTTGTGCCCGCGTGTGTACAGTTAAACGAGCGTATGCGTAGCCACAACAATGTTTACGTTGGCGGTTTCCTTCAGATGTCAATACCTTACGCGCGACTCGTTCAGTACGATGACAGCCTCAGTCGTATCGGATATATATATATATATATATATATATATATATATATATCCTAAGAAGCCAACAAAGACACCAAGGAACACGAGGTCGCGGGATCAAATCCCGGCCACGGCGGCCGCATTTCGATGGGGGCGAAATGCGAAAACACCCGTGTACTTAGATTCAGGTGCACAATTAAAGAACCCCAGGTGGTCGAAATTTCCGGAGTCCTCCACTACGGCATGCCTCATAATCAGAAAGTGGCTTTGGCACGTAAAACCCCATAATTCATTTTTTTTAGGACACCAAGGACAACACAGGGGAAATTACTTGTACTTAATAATTGAATTAAAGAAATGAGAAATTAATGGAAATGAAAGTGGATGAACAAACAACTTGCCGCAGGTGGGGAACGATCCCACGTCTTCGCATTACGCGTGCGATGCTCTAACCTCTTGAGCTACCGCGGCACCGACTCCCCATCCACTTTCTGGGGTATTTATGTTTTTACTGCTAGAACCAACCCTGGAAGTGTTAGCCAGCGCCACCACTCACAAATCTTGCGGTGGATGTGGAGCATCCTTTCTTCCGCAGGCGTCACGAGTACGTGACGCTTTTTGGGTGAATGCAATTGGTGAATAAACCAACACACGCTTTAGCAACACATGCTTTAATAAAGGAGCACCGTATCGCATGTTTGCATATCATATTGATCGCAAATAAAGACGGGGACAGAGGGAGAGAACACATAAACAGCACGGGCGGTACTCGGGCGGTACATCGATGTGTTCTCTCCCTCTGTCCCCGTCTTTATTTGCGGTCAATATGATATGCAGTAAATACCAACTAGGCCAAAGTGAAGTTCTTCTGATAGTATGTTTCGTTTTGTTGTGACACGGGTAATTCTGAACTGAAGAGACAATTCCTCCGGGAGTTCACTCTTCCAGCATCTTGCGCGTATGGCTCTGTGCAATAACCGACTAGCCGACACTTTCACATTAATAAGCCTTCTATGGTAAATTTACAGCATATCCTTCGATCCCACGATATCTGCCGAAATGATTTTGCGCATCATTAAGAGGAGAATTCACGGCTATAGCCGTTTAATCCCAGGACAGTGTGGCAATACGATGTTTCGATTGATTGATTGATTGATTGATTGATTGATTGATTGATTGATTGATTGATTGATTGATTGATTGATTGATTGATTGATTGATTGATTGATAATGAGCTAGCGAGTGAATCTAACGTATACCAATGCGACATCCCTACAGCTATCAGAGACACCGGAGTGCGGGGATCTCGGTTACGTCAGTACCCGCGATTTTTTTTTTTTTTTCGCTCTTTACATGTTCTGCCTGCATCGAAATGCGGCCTGCGAGCGGCTGGGATGACGAGTTTTACGACGGTAAATGAAATCAAACAAAACAAGAAAACCGCACAGCATAAGCCTTGCATGCGCGTCGACATCAGGCAAACACCGGGCGCAATGGACTTTGTGCGCGACGACAGCGCATCAATGCACGAGAGCTCCGAGATAAAAGCTAGACGATGAAAGGGTCACGGGTTTGCTCGTTTGCTCCGGATACCGGCGAACGCGCCTAGCGACGACGCAAACGCTCTCGGCAACGGTAAAGGAAAGAAACAAACAAAAGAAGGGGAGACAAAAACGCGGCAAGGAACGAAGCGAAGAGCGGAAGGAAAGGCACTTAGAGAAAGCGCGCCGCGCGAGCTTGCACTGCAGTGGAGACCGAGGAACAAACGGCCTATATAACAACCTTTCGCATCCGCTCCGATGGGTGAGCACGGAGGAAATCTTCTGTACACCACGACAGCTTCCGCGCCAGCGTTCGCTGCTTCCGCGCCGCGTATACTGTATTTACTCGGGTCTAGTCCGGCGATCCATTGTAGAAGGATCGACATTTGGGCGAGTTGGTACTGGTTGAACATCTTGAAGCAAGACGAAGACAGAAGGCAGGAACACACACAGTATTCCGGCAGCGCTGTCCGGTGTGTTCCTGCCTTCTGTCTTCGTCGTCTTGCGCTGCACCTTCAAGATCCATTGCAAGCCGACCCCCCACAATTCGCAAGGTCGGGAAAAAAAGCAATCACATGCAAGCCGCCCAAGATAGTAGTCAACAATAGCAGCCAGAAAAAAAAAAAAAAGCAAACGACTTTGTTGCCAATTTCTGGCCCCAACCACGAACTTGCCCAGGCTGACTGAATATGCAGCACTGTATACTGACACTGCATGCGAATTTAGAAGAACGTTAAAGAGAGAAAAAAGAAAGAACACCTCGCAGCCTAAATGCGAATAAATACGGCAGTACTGCCGCGCGCAAGGGAAGCAAAGAAGAGCGCTTTTGTTTTCCGTCTTCGCCTCGCGCGCCATGCACGAACTTCCATTGTCTGTAAGTACGGATGTCGAGCGAAATCTTAGGCAGTTTTCACGGCGCGACTCGGCAACGTAGATAATGGCACCCAGTGTCGGCGGATCGGCGTGCCCCCTCCATCGTTACAATGTGAGGGCGAACAAGAACGTTCCCGAGGCTACGAATGTATACAGCAAACCTTTATTTTTTTCAAACTTCGTTGCGTAACGTCTGCCGGGAGCCGGTAGAAACAATGGGTCCTAACTGTTCCAAGCCCGCCCAGGCATTGTATAACGCTCGACATGGCGGGCCCTCCCATTAATGCGGCCTTTACCCAGATGTTTCTTTCCGCAGGTTGTGCAGAGAGAGAGAGAGAGAGAGAGAGAGAGAGAGAGAGAGAGAGAGAGAGAGAGAGAGAGGGAAAGCACCTTTCTTTTCAGTGATCATACTTGTGCCGGAGTAGAGAAGCCCTGGAGACATATAGATGACGAAATCGCAAGGCGTCATGTGCGACTGGAGACGAGACGCGATTCCATAGTATACTGAGGCAGTGCCGACCGGGCAATGACCTTCACGGTGGGCCATGTGGACGTGGGCCATGTGGTCATCCCAATCTTACAACGTTACCTGTATGACCAACACGTATGGGGAAAGAAGTGCGCCTGAGAGGAATGGGCCGCTATGCAGTATGTTAGGGTACTTAAAGTATATATTGAGCCACTGCCGACAGTGCAGTGGTGTTCACGGTGGGCCATGTGGTCACTCATGTATTACAATGCTATCTGTAAGATTAACACATAGGGGAAAAGTAGTGCGCTTAAGAGGCATGGGCAGCTATGCGGTGTGTCAGGGTACTTAATTGTCTCTCTTCTATATTCCGGCATATTAGCAAAATTCTGAAGAAACCGAAATCAGAAGGCGGGAGCGAGAACCTTCCCTTCCTCCCCTTATTTTTGTCTATTTGCGCTAAGAGTTTCCATGGTTCGTAGTACAAAAACCGGAAGTACGCATTAAACAAGAACGCCATCAGGGGACTGGGGTCATAAAGCGACAACTCATATTGCCAATAACTAAGCGATGGCTGTTTTTTTTTTTTTCGTTACTTTCGTGCTGCATTAATAAAACGCCTTTTTGTTAAGAAAGTAAGTGGAACGCCAATTTATTTATCCGCAGTGTGCGGGAATGAACATCCCGAAACTGGTGTCATCCTGAGAATTCGTACCAAGTGGATTCGCCTTGCGAACTCCACGGCTAGAATGTGTAAATTGCAATATAGGCCATAAGTAATTAGTCAAAGACGTAATTAGTGATTTTTCATTAGTCGATTATGCATTTCAATTTTTTTGTGCAAGTAATGTCCGCCTTTTCGAGTAGACCAACTCGTGAACTAAGGCTGTGCTATCCGCCACAGGCAACGTTTAAAAAGTTTTGAAAGTGTTCGCTGGAACACCCAGTGTACGGGCGCAAGGATAGGAAGGTCCGCGTCACGGTTCTTACAGGTGAGTCACAACCCCCACCACAACTTTCGCACGCTCCGGGCACGCAAAATCAAGGGTGTTATAATACAGGCGCCCGCCAGTGAGAGCTATGGGAAAGCAGACGGAACGGGCCGTGATCTGGTATTCTAATTTCACACCGTCTGCATTGCGGCGGTTGTGAGCAAGCGCAGCTTCCGGACACTCGAGCTGTCCGCTCACTGTGTAGGTCACCTCGCATTCGAAACCAGCGCCTGCCTACGCAGACAGCAAGCGCCCTGCGGTTCGACAGCGTATAGGCAGTGCACAATAAGCGGCGAGAAAAAACAATAAAAGCACGCACACGCACATCCTGAGAAACCGGAGAAAAGACTGGCTGACTCTCTCTCTCTCTTTTTCTCCCTCCCTCGTTTCGCTTGCGTGACGTTGTCGCTTTCGTCTTCTGCATGCATCCCAGCGTCATAGAAGCGACGCCAACAGCTCTGGCACGCTGCGTACGCCACAACGCAATGGCGGCTAGACGCGGTGGTTTTAGGAAAGAGAGAGTAGCGAAGTAGGGAGGGTAAGAGAGAGTGGTAAGGTGCGGTGAGACACCTGCACGGTGGCTTTCAAGGCTGACACCTGTCTCCCTTCCGGAGCTCGTTATGGCGTCGCCAGTGTCTGTAGCGACCAACGTTCTGTAGCGACGGTCTCCCGGCGGAAGAAGCCGCGGTAGTACGCGCAGGAGGTCGTCTGCAGTGGCAGTTCCAAGCAGACGGCAGTTCCACGCGTGCAGACGACACGCAGTTTACGCGGCGCGATATCGAAAAAGCATATCCTTGCACGCACGAGGCTACAAATGACAGATTCATCACAAAAAAAAAAAGCGAAGTCAAGCCAAGAGAAACAGGACGTGACAGGCAATAAAAGCGTAAACAGAGGCACCAAGTGAAACGTACGTCCAAAAGAAGAGCGAAATTGAGAAGGGCGAAATATGTTGCGCAAAACCGCCAACCACGCTTCCAAGCTTCTTCTGTACTTCTTTTTTGTGTGTGTGATCTTTCATCCATACATTCTTCTTTCTTGCGAAGATTTCCACGGCCGAATCACTTTCCTTGGTCCTAACCGCACGTTTAATCATCCGATTCATGGTCAATCCGTTACCGTGGGCGTACGCCACAAACCACAACAGAAACAACGACGACGACGACAACGTTCGGCCAGCATCCGAAGTGACGAGTGAGCAGTTTGTAAGAGCTATACAGAGAGTACAATGAAATGGGCAACAAGTGCTACGACGAGTCATCCATTTCGGAAAGAAACGTGACTATACGTTGCCAAAACATTTCTGTAGACACAGATCGCGAGCCGTCATTTCGACGCCGCGAACGATATATGTGGCATGCAAAGAAAGCCAGGACAGCAGCTAACGCCGTCGGTCGTTGAACGACTTTCTCCGCGGAACAAGACTAGAAACAAAGCCGCCAGACAGGGACCTCCCATGCACTCAAAGGACGCGCTCGATTTGGAGTAAGAAAAAAACATATATTTAAAGAAAACCCTTACAAATGTGCAGGGACGCCCGCACATCATACGTAGCAAATAGCGTCTTGCAGCTGTCAGTCGCTGCCACTTAAGCATGACAGCGTAACGCCCAGGCGATTAGTGGTCGGTGGCGCAAGAAACAAAAGCGCAGAAAGGCGTCGAAATGCGGCGCAGGGGAATTGTTTTCCTTTTTTTCTTCTTTTTGGTACGTGTACGTACAAGGCCGAATAGGCGGAAGGGCTAACCTCTTGAAAGCATTACGTGTATGCGTAGCTATACGTAAGCTCTCCTACACCCCTGCTTCGGCTATATAAGGGCGACATGCGGAGGACAACAGCTTTCACAACGAAAGTACCCAAACAAAACAAAATTTATCGCAGAAGAGTACGCATTTTGGCTGGTTGGTTCATGATTACGAGCAGTAAGACATCGCTAAAGAACAGGACGATGAGAGGGACACAGACAACAGCGCTTGGCAGCGTTGATGATGATGATAATGATGATGATGATGATGATGATGATGAAGCCTCAGTTAATGGTACAAACCCACTGAGGGGGACAGGCCACGAATCGGGTGGTAATATGATTCAATAAATAAAATAAAATAAATTGGTTAATAAATAAATGCGCTGTTGTCTGTGTCCCTCTCATCGTCCTTTTCTTTAGCGCTGTTTTACTGCTCGTCAAATTTCTCGGGTTTAACCTAACTCCCGGACTATGATAGACACTGTAGTGATGGGCTCCGGACTAATTTCAACCAAAAGAATCCTGGGGGTTTACGTGCCAAAACCACGATTTGATTATGAGGCACGCCGTAGTGGGGGACTCCGGATTAATTTTGACCACCAGGGTATATTTAACGTAACCTCAAAGCACGGGACACGGGCGTTTGTTACAGCAAAGCTGTATATGGCGAGCGATTCGCCCGCCCGTCCGCCTGTTGGTCGCGTGTACGCCGAAAACTGATCCGGCGAAACCTCATGCACATGGCGGCGCGATAAAGAGAGAGAGAGCGATTAGCCAACACCGCCTAGATAGCACAAGGCCTGTTTACTCCGATTCATGACGTGACGCTATCTGACCCGAAATTTCCATTGACAAAGCTTGCGTGTGAAAACGGGGACGTCAAAATCACTGTTGCCTAGTCGGGGGATCCCCATTAGATTCTATGTCAATCGGGCCAGGTAACATGACGTCATGGATCGGAGTGAAAAAAAGAAATGTGAAGCGCGCGATTGGCTTCGCCAGTAGTGACGTCGTTGCTCTCCGTCGAAGCCGAACGCGCGCGCAGCAGTTTCTCCTCGGCTCCCAAATGGGTAGGCCACGCGTCTTACGTACTTGTACGTATTCGTACGTACGTGGCCGAGTACCCTTACGTACTCGGCCACGTAAGGCAGTCCGAGGGTCAGTCAGGCTTGAGTCCTGTAAGAACGACATGGCTGTTTGTGTGTTGAGTGCAGTCACTCAGTTGTGCTGCACCACAACAGCCCCTTTGTCCGGGAAGGACCGTTGGACCGAACCAAAGCCCCCTGCCCAGTCAACCCGTGTTGAGGGGGGAAGCCGGGGTCAATGTATCGAATGATGCTGGGTCGATGGGTACACGAAAGATCATGGACGCAGCGCCTTCAAAGGTGCCAAGTCCTCTTCCCATCTGACAACGGCTCCTTAGGAGCAGGCAGCTTTCGATCAGCAACGCCGCGAGCAGAACCGGGAACGGGCTCGTCTACGCTGTGCCGGTGCTGCAGCCCGGGCGCAAGAATAGGCTCGTGCAGCCGAGCGCAAGCAGCAAATGCGTACCGAGGATCCGGGAGCCTACCAAACCGTCGTTTAGTGAGCCGTTGGGATTAACAAAGTGATAAACATCGGGGTCGCACGTTTTACCTTCGCTGGTTAACCGTCTGTACGGAGTGCTTGGGCGGTGATTTTTTGCCTTTCACCCCCATCGAAATGCGGCCGCAGCAGCCGGAATTTGATTCCTCGACCTCGCGCTTGGCAACGCAACGCGCAAAGCCACTAAGCAACCATGGCAGATCCCGACAAATATACGCTAACTTGAACGCTTGTACAGTGTACTTAAATGCACACACAGAGGAAAAGTAAATCAGCAATAGCTTGCTTAGGTAGATTCTTCGAAAACTATTTTCGTTAACTCAGCAGTAATAAATTTATTATTAGGAGAGAAAATGAAGGTCGAAGTGTTCACGCCGAAACGCTAGCTCTGGCACATCACTATGACGTCACAGAATGTGTTATTTCACTTTCGTATTTGTGCCGATGTGGCTCAGTAAATGTTACCTAACTTGCTAATTTCAGTCTTTTGTCCCTTTCAGAATAAAATGTAGATGAAATAAAAGATGAACTAAGCCCGAGCAGATGCCCTAGAGATTCGTGACGTCACGACAATCTGATGCGGGAACTTCCAAGGCGGCCGGCGTCGCCAGCGATCTTTCGTTCTAGCGTCTTTTCTGGCTTAACCAGACCAACTTCTCACGGTAAGCATGGATTTCTTTCTCTTTTTTTGTATTGTAAAAGGTAATCCTTTTATTCTCTTTATAATGTATCTTTAACGTGTAAGCAACCACTTTCACCTCTGAACCAGTTCCGATGACATACACGCGCTCACACTATAGCGAAAGGCAAACAGTATAAGTTCAGACAACGTCAGAATTAAGCGACATCGACCAATCCTAACAGGCGTCCCCGAACGAGCCGCGCGTCCAGGCGTCATGTCATGCAATCGTTGTCGTCACGCTTTCCGCACGTCCATCAAGCGATGGGCCGCGGGGCAACTGCGGTCCTCCGAGGAACGCCAAGTGCGCAGCCCGTGGGCTTCTCCTTATTTGTGCGTTCACGCGAGTCCGCGTATTTGTTTGCCCCCTTTTGTGTATACTATACGTGTCTTCTGCTCCGTGATCTCTCCCGTTCAGGCAAATAAATGCGCGGGCAGCGGGCACCGACAGGGCCATTGTTCATCGAAAGTAAAATCGAAAGTAGTCGAGCGCGACCTCTAACGACCACCGAAGCGCGGAAGCCGCGCTCCACAAGGGGGCGCGGGAAGCGACAGCTGCAGCGGCGCCGCCATTGTAAGGACGCGGCTGCCGCGCGCGTCGCGCGGTCTGAAAGGGGTCCGTGTGGACCTAGGGTGCGGACCCGGGGGACCCTCGCTCTCTACACGAGCGGTATCTACGGTTCGTCGTCCTGTCGTCGAAGCAGCACGTGCGAACGAGCAGAGCGCGTGCGCGGGGTTTTGCGACGCACAATGACAATCGACAGCGCGAACTCTTTGCAGCGCGCGTGACGGGCACGCTGCGCTTGAAGTGCGGGTCTGGAAAGCTGCAGGCGCACGCTGGTTAAACAAGTGAACTACGGCCCGAATGCGGGTTTAGAAAGAGAGAAAAAAAAAGGACAACTTCCGAGAAGAGTAGGAGCGAGCAGCGGGACGAGAAGAGGCGGGGGAAACGCTCGAGTTTGCCCCGAGTTCCGCGAGAACAGCTGGAGCGCGCTCGTTGTTTGCGGCCGCGAAGTTATATGCTTTGTAGACCTTTTCATCGGGCGAGGAGGAAAGGGCGCGCGGCGAGCCGTCTGAGAATTTCTCCGAGCGCTGTCGGCCCCGTCGAAGAACAATTCCCGGTATGCAAGCCCGCTCGAAGTTGGTGCGGGATAATCAACACACGTGGTCGCAGGCCGAATGAACGAACGCTCATTGGCATTCACCTCGCGGTCTCTCGTAGATAATACACGCACGTGGGATAAGGAGACGACCGTGTTAACTTGCGAACCGAAACAAAAATGAATGCGTTGCGGCCTGCGCCAGGAATTCAACATGCGTAACTCTTCTGCATTACGGGACTAAGTTCTGATTGGGTGACATTATCGCAAGAGTACACCATTGCTGTGCCTCGCTCTGGCGTGACGAATCTTAATTCGTGCATTTGAATTTGTTGTCGTTGACTCCTTAAATAGATATAGGCACATTTCCAGTAACCGTAGGTTTCAGGGTTGGCTACATTTGCGATATATAGGCACGCTTCTGCGTGAAGTCACCGTGAAGTGGGTACATCGTTCGTTTCCGCAAGGAGAATAAAAAAAAAAAAAAACTACGAGACAACCCACATCGCCGTGAGTTAGTTCCTACAAACTATCAATCGTAGCTTCGCAATCCCTTTCAGGTTGCACGCCAACTTTCTCCTTCGTGACACGAGTACAACCAGCCGCACCATCGCGTTACGCGTGACTGCAGTTGAAGACGCGAAGCGCGCGGTTCCTTTTGGCAAACAGATCCGCGTCGAGCACGCGATCTAGCAACTCAAAAGTTGTACCTCCGAAGAACACACGGTTCCCTCGCGCATATATACGCATCCGCACCCGCATTTCTGCATCGACAAGGTCCCCCCACACTTCACAGGCGGCAAGGTTAAGCGGGCGTATCCGTACATCACGCCACAAGCTCGTAGCACGTGGTCGCACGGGCAGACTGACACAGAAAACAGACACGATTTGCATCGCATATGATATACATATCTCGCGCGCACACATCCGCACCCCCGAGGCTCTACCACGCATGTAAAAGAATGAAAGGAAGGAAGACATCCACTACATCGGTAGCAATGCCGGGCCTCAACGTGACTCCCTTCCAGTCACTCCTTCAGAGCTCCCAGTGACTCCCTCGGAGCGTGGCGGCGTGGCGATAAAAGCGGCGCCCTGTAGACGGCGACCCAGCGCCGCCGCCGCCACCAGTGTCGATTCGCACCATCTGGCAAGGCTCCAAGGACGTGAGAGGATGCGCTCTCACTCGCGCGCTCGTTCGTTCGAAATCGAGCGAAAGACGACACTCAGTCGGGAGGAACGGCGTACGTACACGTTCTCGATGGGGTACATACCGCGGCACACATGGACGTGTACTCTGCGCACACAGACACGCACGCACTCTCGACGTATAAAAGCGCCAGCTTGCTCGGCACTTTAACGGGACCACCCATTTCGGATTCGGTTTCCTTCGCCGCGACGGACGCGAGTGGAACGGGAGGTCCGTGCACGCCGTCGTCACGAGAAGGGTTGCGCTAGACATACCGTTTATATGCTGTACGCATATACATACACAGCAACGCAGAAAGAGCGTGGGGAATTTCGCCGTTAAAAGATGAGGCCTCCCGCGGATACTGAGTCGCTCGCAAGATGGCCCTAGCACGCTATGTGCTTAGGATAACTGCAAGCACGGCCCAAAGTTTCTCGCACGCTTCACAACTTTAGGAAACTGTAAAAGAAGTGCTGGGGCGCACACGTTTGTACGACGGGAATGCACGCAACGTCAGTCGCTGCCGGAGTTTTTTTTTTTTTTTTTCCTTTTCCAGCAAACTCGTGTTCTCTGTAATTCCTCTCTCCAGCCCTGATAGTATTACGACGCACTGCGCAACTGGAATAACAGCGGCTCGCAGCGCCGAGCCGACACGTATGTGCACACATGTTTTGTCTAGCTATATAAATACCAGAGATAGCCCGAATACCAAGTGAAGGCCGCACACTTTTCTCATCGGGGCATCAAATGACCCCAAAGAGCAAATGTTACGGCGTGGACTCGCCCATATACCTGTATCTGCTACCATTTTATTTCATTCTTGGAAATTATTGCACGCTATATCCGGATTCGGAAAACATATATCAAGCGCCACGGTTTTTCATCTTTACATTCACCCGAAACATTAGCGAAAGACATATATCCGCTCCGGACGATAGACTTTCCGTCCATGGCACACGTTTTTAACATTCCAGCTTAATTATCTGAGCATTACGGATGCGTAAATGCGCCTATAGCGGGAGTGGCCAATACAGAAAGAACGAGACACACGTAGGTATTTTCGTAATGCTCAATCAGCTTGTTCCTTGCTGCCGTTCGCGTTTCAGTTTTTGAGCACTGCGCACACGTCACTTTCTTATTTCGTTTAGTCACTTACAAGAAAGTTTGGCATTTTCTTGATTGGACGGCCTGAAAAATAGTTTACGTAAACACGAGCCTCATAGGCTTAGATTTAACACTGCTTATACAGCAGAGTTCTCTACGACAAAACCTTCTACAACGAAATGACCCGTATAACGAAGAAATAATTCCGCACCATTTCTACTGTGAGTTGCGCGGTGCGCGTCCTTTACAACGAAGTGACCTGTATAACGAATCATTTCTCAGCCTCCACGCACTTCGTTGCCAACGCATTCGAGTGCATACGGCACAGGTGGCGCAGCACCCAGCGCGACAAAATTCATGGCGGCGTCATCGGCACGCATGATAGAAACGGCAAGGCGAAACTTATATGCAGTCGCCGGTGGTCTTCGAAAAATTGGTAGGCACAAACCAGGCTTGTTCGCACCATGAAGGGAACAGTACTCACCTGCAGAAAGAGAAAAGAAAACTCAGATTAAGACACGTTGCTATATACACAGTCAAAGAATAAGCAAAAACAAATTCATCGGCCAAGTTCCGTCTTTGCGTTCCTCGTTTGTCAACCCCACTAAGCCCAACGTGTCGTTTTTGACACGCTGAGTTTGATGCCCCAAAATTTTGGTTTAGGCCCGCAGTATAGCCTAGTAGGGCTGGAGCGAAGATTCAGTTGTGAATAGTTCAGAAAACAATTTACTAATCAATTACTGTACTAATTCATTTCTACTAAGGTAACAATTAATGCTTTGTGTTTTTTATGCGAATATCCCCTACGTGGCCAAAAAGTAATAGTGAAGAATTTGTACTAAATTTCCTTCATATGGAATGCTTTTCGGGCTTTGTGGAGTTAAAGGGACACTAGATACTAATGTTAGCTAGGTTAAGCTCGATTAGTGAGTAATGTGCGAACTAAGGTTGTCAATCGTTGTATATGTTGGAACCAAGTAGTCTCTAGTAAGCATGACAGTTGCGTGAGTCGAGGCGCATTGTGATAGTACAAGGCATGTCTGTAGATTCTGGCTTTGCAAACTTTTGAGGGTATGAATGTTTGTTCTACATGTGCTCCCCAAAAGCAGGCAAGCTGTACCGTAAAGAGACCAGAAAGAGTGCTCTGTACAGTTGCAGCATGGATCGTACCGACGTTCCCCAGGTTTTTCCGCACAGGAACCTCAGCACATGTACAATCGAAATTAGCATCCGTTTCAGGTAGATGCAGTGGGGGCTCCATGAAAGGTCCCTGACAATATTCACACCTAAGAAGCGGTGAGACTTCTAGTATTTGATAGCCTGGCCATTGAGAGAAACAGGGTACGGTGCAATGGGTTTGCGTGTAAACGCGATTAACGCGCATTTTTCGACGGACACTCTAAGGCCTTGTTTGTGGAGATACGAACAGGTGAGGGTGGCTGCCCGCTGAATTCTTGCGCGCACTGGAAGACGAGCCACCGTAGAAGACCAAAGACAAATATTATCAGCGTACATTGACAGGTGAATTGTCTTGGGTAACGTTTCAGCAAGGCCAACCATAGCTAGGTTAAAGAGAATATAGACTCAATACCCCGCCCTGTGGGAGGCCACCGTGTCTAAAATGGTTGGCAGTCCGGTCATCTTCGGTCAGCACAAAGAAGGACATTCTGGTCAAACAGTCGCAGATCCGCAGAAACATTCGGCCACCGATTTCAACAGCCTCCAATGATTCGAGGATCGCTTCATGTGTAACATCGCGGTACGGCCCTTTCACACCAAGAAAGAGCGCCACTGATATGAGCTTGAGGCATTTTTGTTGTTGTATGAATGTTGTGAGGTCAATAGCGTTGTCTATTGATGACCTGCCTCGCCGAAAACCTGTCACGGTGTCAGGGTACACATTGTGGCGTTCAAGATACCACTCCTGGCGTGTAAGAATCATATTTTCCATTACTTTCCCTATACGCAGCTTGCCAGGGCAACAGGGCGATATGACCTCAGTTCGAAAGGCGACTTGTTTGAGTAGCGGTGCGAGTCTAGCAATCTTCCATTGCTGAGGAAGGATGACTTCACGTCATGGGCGGTTGCAGTAATTTAACAGCTCTTGCCTGGCCTCTTGTTCAAGATGGGCAAGAGCTGCATAGCTGATGCCGTCACGGGCACGTCAATAAAAACCACATACGCAAGGGGCTGCCGCGAAACATAATAAAGTGCATAAAGAAGAAGAACAAACAAAAAAAAGTGAAACCAATCGCAAAGGGCGAGCCATGTGGATAATGATTTTCGCCAGCACGATTTCTCGCAGCGGGCGGCGGCGACGCCTAATGTGCTAGATTGAAATTTTAATTATCAAGAACTCGGAGATTGATTACTCCAGTGGCGAGACACCTGCGTTCGAGCGCCGTGTGCGCATACTATATAGACCAGTTCCCAACGCGATCATGTACAACGAACGTACAGTAAAATAAGAAGTGCAAAAGGACCTCCCCCCCCCCTCCCCCCTCCCCATATACGAGAACTGTTCCTGCGGACGCGCGCCGGTTTTAATCAGGCGCTAACAGAATGGCCGACACGGAAGGAAAGAACCGACAGGCAAATATAGGCAACCTCAAGCGCGCGCGCGAGCGGTACCGAAAGAAGACCGACGCCCCAACAATTAAGACCCCAAAAAAGCACAAGTATCAAAGACAAAATAAGAATGGATAAAAAAGAAAACGAAGTAGACTGCGGAGCAAGGTACCCACGTGCAGTCAAAATCTGAATTGCAAATCAACCTCTCAAGCACGAACGGTGCAGGGGCTGCTAGTATACTGGAAAGCTGCGCGGCGCCGTTGTTATCTGTAAGCTACACAGAGGCCCGCGCGTTCGTCTACTTACAGATTGCGCGTACGTTCGCCAACAGTGCTTGACCCGTTCGCTCGACTAAGTGGTCCTCAGCATACTAAATAGCGTACCGCTACGGACCGGCCGGGACAGGTTGTTACTATATAGTTCGGCTACATGTAGTTTGGGCGCCCGCGCTTTGCACTTGATGCTCGTGCACGTATACACAGCGGTGTTCGGAGCAGCACGGTCGAGAAACACCGAAACGCGAGTATACAAGCAGCTTAGACATAGTGCAGTCAGATAACCGATAACTGCGCGTCCTCGAAACTCTATACCGAACGCGCAGCGAGACGACAGGAAAGGTGCTCGAACCCGATCCGCTGTGTACCGTGCACGGCCTCTCTCTTGCTGACCACGTGATCGCGGGTTCGATCCCTCGCCGCATAACGATGGGAGGTGGAATGCGAAAACCCTTGTGTGGGTTTCACGCGAAGGGAAACCAGATGGTCTGAACTAACCCGCGGAGACCTCCACACAGGCGTCATTTACGGCCCCGTGCGGCAGCTTTGGATGTTGAACTGCGAGAGTAAGTCAGTAATTTCCATCATCACGACGAAGCGCAGGAGTTATAGCAAGGTGTCTCATCTAAATTATGCATACGTGAGAAGTGATTCTGATTGGCCGGTGACCTTTGGCTGCACAACAACGTTTGATGTCTCGATTCACGAGAACCAGGGCATGCAAATCGTCGTCCTGGCGATATAGCTCCTCATTGGCAGGCTGAGGCAATTTATTTATTTTACTTATTCATTTACACATACTGCAGACCCTTTGTGGGGCTATTGCAGGAGTGGGTTAGACAAAAAGAAGCCATACAAAAAACAAGTAAACAATAACATTTAAAAATTCACGAGAAATAAGGCAGATGACCCAAATGAAACTCAAAATAACAGCAACATTGAGAGTCAGTACAAAAACGAGGATGAGTCAATACACTGTAACAACAAGAAAATACATAAAATCTGGTTTAGATGACTTAACAGGAAATCGTTTAATGGCAGTGACGTAATTGTTCCGAGAATTAAGTTCCAGAATTCAATAGAACGTGGGAAAAGGTGTATTTAAAATTATTACATCGAGCAAAGTAGGGCTTAATATTAAGGCTGTGGTGACTCCTACTTGACCGAGGAATATCTGAAGGTATATATATGGGATGTGAGACACGATAAGAAAAATTGACGATGCCATGCAGAAACTTCAATGACTCAATGTGACGGCGTATGGATAAAGGGGTTACATTAAGGCACGAGAGGGTGAAAAACGGTGATCACAGCGACCATATATGAACCTAATAATAAATTTTCGTTGTATGTTCTCAATGGAGTTCATGTCGCACTGCTTATGAGGGTTCCAGACAGGAGAAGCATAATCTAGGATTGGGCGAATTAAAGTTTTATACATTAGTAACTTAGTTTCCTATGGAGAATTGTTGAAATTGCGCCTCAAATACCCGAGCTTACTGATTGTTTTAGTGCAATTGAAATTAATGTGTTTTGACTAGGACATGTTAGTGGTAAATATGACGCCAAGATACTTGTATTCCGAGACCCTGTGCAAGGATCAGTCGTTGAAAGTGTAATTGATCAATGAAGGAGAGCCACTATTAAAAAATGACATTATCACAGTTTTAGTAAAATTTATTTTCATTTGCCAAGTGTTGCACCAGGTACAGAAGCTGACAAATGAGGAATTTAGTTCAAGATGATCTTCTGGTGTGTTAATCACGCGATACAAAACACAGTCGTCCGCATAAAGGCATATATGTGTGAAGTGACGCTTCGAGGTACGTCATTAATATAGTAGAAATGGAAAAGGACCAAGAACCGACCCTTGGGGTACACCAGATGACACGTCAACAGAAGAAGAATTAGTTGAATTATAACATACGAATCATGACCGATGAGAACGGAAACTGGCAATCCCGCTAACCAAGTGAGAATTTTTCAAGATCATGTTAAGCTTTGTTAAGGGATTAGAATGCAGTACAGTATCGAAAGCCTTGGAAAAATCTATAAATATAGTGTCGACCTGGGTGCCGATATCAAGGGCGCAGAGAATGTCGTGTGAGAATTCAACTAGTTGTGTTAAGGTGCTGAAACCTTCCCTAAAACCGTGCTGAAAGTTAGAAAGCGTGTTATTAGATTCCAGAAATTCCATTATATGTTTGTGAATTATGTGCTCCAGCATCTTACATGAATATGATGGTAATGAAATATGTCTATAATTAGATAAGAGCTGTTTATTACCAGATTTGAATAGTGGATGTACTTTGGCCAGCTTCCATGAGAATGGAACAATGCCGGTATTGAGGGGCTTTTGAAAGATGATGGTTAGATAGCGAGCAGATCATAATGAATAACGAACGAGAAAAGAATCTTTGGCTTTCATCAAAAACAAACAAAAAGAAATTACTTAATGAGAAAGAGAACGGATGCACGAATCCCCTTGCTTTAGTACGATCCGGCGAATGATTTGTCTTTTCAATGTTCGCTTCAGCAAGTTTCCTTAAATGTTTCATTTAGGTTAGAAAAGTTGAAGCAATCATTTAGACGCGTCGCACGTCTTCGTGTCTTACTGGAAAGCTCAGGCTTCACTCAATTAAGGGCAACTAACTAACTGACTAACTAACCGACCGAGTTGACTGTGACCGACCAACCGACTGACTGACTGACGTCCCAAAGCAACACATTGAACAATGAGACGCCATGGTAGGTAGCGGTCCGGATTGATTTCCATCTCCTGCGGTAGTTTAACATACAAAAAGCACGCCTCCCATCTAGAACGCGGCTGCCGATGTCGGGAATCGAACCCGCGACATCATGCTCAGCAGCAGCAGGACTCAGCCGCTGAGCCAGCGCGTTGGGATTCAGGTCAAATGAGTCAACAGCACACAATGAGGCACGAAGGGTCACGAGATGAACAGGCGTCCACGCGATAGCATACAGACGAGCAAGCAAGCAAGCAAAGAAGCAAGTAAAAAATGTATTCACGAATGCATATGAGCGCGCAGAAAACGCGTCGCGCGCAGTTCAGGCCGGGGGGCGGGGCCGCTTCGGAAAGCCGGCCGGTCCCGCGAGTGCGAAACCATCGATTTCGCGCGCCGCCTCCAGTACTCCGGCTTGTCCGATACGTCGCACAGATAAGGCTCTCCGCTCTACAACTGCGGCGATGCATTATCGACGCTAACGAGCCCGCCGTCTCGACGCGCACGAGTTTCTCTCTCTCTCTCTCTCTCTCTCTCTGCACATATATTCATCCACTGATCGCGAGATGGATGTCCGAGCAAGAGATAACGTTACACAATCGTAAGCACACACACACGCACAAACGTACAAAACGGGCGAGAAGAAATATATCTACGATCACGAACAGCCCTCGTTAGGCGGGAACGAGAACAATAAGGAAGCGCTCTAACGAGGCCTTCAAACTGTAGTCCTGTCATATACGTATACGTAATCTGTGCTACAGAAACGCAAGACGAAATGGCCCTGACCACCGTCTAGTGCGAATCTCTAACAAACGAGCTCTCGCTCTTCGGTTGAGCGAAGACCTCGCTATAGATAGAATTGAAGGGATGGGAGAGGGAGTCTCCATCGGTGGTTGTGGCCGTCAGCTCGCTGCATCATGGCCTCTGAGGTCGATAGCGCGCCGTATACAAACTCGATGGCCAGTGCAAAGCCACATGAATAAGGAATATGAGGAACGTTCAGGAGGATAAATCCGTGGATATAATGCATAAATCCGCGTTATTTCGCGGTATACTAGCCAAGCTGCAGATATATCGATATCGCCAAGATGTCTTCGGCGTTGACATCACTGTCAATACACGCCCTAAGGGCACGAATTTTCTCTAAAGGCAAGATTTATACACTTTGGCAAGTTTCCAGTAGTTACTTGGCAAGCTACTTGGCGACAATGGTTGCTCAAAGCAGCTAACGTTGAAGAAGGACTTTGTCGTCCGCTATCTTTGCGTGTACTGTGCGCCTGCTTGTCTAGAAACATATAACTTTCGTATAGTATGTCCGGCACATTTCAAGATATGTTCAGCTGTCACCGCTGACACTTTTCTACTCAGATCCCACCTCCAGTAGGTCGGACATACAATTTCGGGAAGCTCACTTCATTCAGACTAACTCATTAAGCACTTCGCAAAGGATTCATTCGCAGAAAAGTTAGTTTATCCTTGCACATTTGAAATGGTAGAATATTAGGAAGTGCAATTTTAGAACTAATCTATAAAAGACTTTCATAGGACAAAATATGGAATCATACAAGATCAAAGCTGGAATGGGGCTGAATGAAATGCCATTCAAATCAATCTACACGTTTAGTTAAACATTACTTCCCCTTTTGTTCTGGTTTGGCAAGAACGGCTAAATGCGGAACAAAAATCGCTCACTTATTCCCTAAAATTGCACGTTTGTCAGTAGAACCCGGCCTTCAAAGCGCAAAGATACTCTAAAGAGAAAAGAAAGAAAGCAAAAAGTGATGCGCAATGCTGTCGGCGTCTATACATCAGATCACAAAAGCACGGTCCACGAAGGCCATTCGAGGTTCGTGACCACAACAACGCGCAGTTCTCCCGCGGATAATACATAAAAAAAAAAAAAAATAGTATTCGGAGTCACCGGGCAACCCTATGAAGAAAAACAATCCACGCAGCCAGCCAGCCAGCTAGCAAGCCAAAACAAACAAACAAACAAACAAGCAATGCGGCTGATCCGAAGAAGATGGCGGAGAAATTCGAACGTGCTCCATGTTCGGATTGAAACCGTTGGTCGTAGTCTGCACGCAACTTCATTCGGTACCAAGAGAAAAATCACGTGGTAGTCACAGAAAGCCGAACGTGCTCTCTCGCCAGATTGAAATAGGAACCAGCTGCGGTTTTAGAGACCGGTGCCCACGCAACTACTCTACAAATCAAACGACCCACCGCACAGAGGTATAACTATAATACAGCGTGTGGCATACATAGGAAGCCGAATTCGACAGTTTGGAAAGAACCCATTCAAATTACCAGCATCGCATAAAGGACAGGAAAGGAAGCAGAACCGGCACGTGTCCACATGGTTGTTCCAAGTTTCAGTCCCTGTTCAATGTGTAGTCACAAAGTTGAATGGAAGTAGAATATGCTGTTTTTCGGAACTTAATAGCGCAGTAATGGCCGCCGTTTCAGTCTTTAGCACAGCGGTATATAGTCAAACGTCGTTATAACGAAATATAGGGCATAACGAAGTAAAACTCCCCTCGAAATCCCCATAAAGATCCATATTGCAGTACATGCAATAATTGATATAACAAAGTAATGGATACAACGAAGTAATGCAGGCTCCCTCTTCAACTTCGTTATAACGAGGTTTTACTGCAGTGTCAATAATTTACCGCTACGTGTCCAGGATTGCCCGCTGGCTAGACTTCGAACTGGACAGACTATCTTAATTATTGCACAGGTATAAGCGAACCGGAGATGTCTTCTGGGTGACCCTCCCTGTCTCCTCATCTATCTATATCTCTCCGCGCCCGCAGAGCTGGTACACATTAAAGGATTGCAGGAGGTCAGGACGATAGCGACAGCAAAATGCGGTACGCTAAACCACACTATATATAGTGGCACGCCGCACCACGGCGACCCCAACTCCCGTATTCTCAAACGATCCTCGACTCGAAGCATTTCCTCCACTCCATCGAATCGAACACAGCACCGCCCCCTTGGCCGACGCTGTGTTTCTCGAGAATTGCCGCCGAGTGTCAATGAAGTGCAGCGACTACACTTCTGTCCAGGGCTGCTGCTGCCATCCAATTCCGTGAGTCGAGGTGGTGCAATGAATGGAGGAACGTTCCACAGCACGAGGGTGAGACATAGCACGTGGACTGACGCTGCCACGGCGCTCTCGAACCGCGCCCCCACAGTTAAAGAGAACAAAGAAGTGAGAAATCCGACAGTACGCAACGACGACGCATTGTAATAGAACCGTCTTCCTGGCGTATTCTTCTATATAAGAAAAAAAAAATACGAGAGGGAACTCTGGCGCTGCGATCGTTCCGCTATATACGTATAGGATGCCTTAATGTGACACTCCGAAAACAGTTTGCACGCGTCGAGGCGTATCTTTGTTCCCCAACGATAATTGTCGTCTATCTTGCGCGCATTTCTTTAACTTGCGTACCCGGTACTTAGAGGCCGCGAACGGCACGCGCGTTATCAGACCTGGCATTGCATCCTTGACAGGAAAGTATACGGCGGGCGCATAGTTTTCAAGAAAGGAAACGAAATCAGACGGATGACGACAATTGTTTGGGGGACAAGGTACGCCCCAAAGTATATGTATACTTTTTTTTTAGAGTGTTGTCGTGAAACAAAGGTATACATACACCCCGAAGGGTCTACACTGTTTTTAGAATGCCCGGCTCTCGGCGGCGCTGTCATTGAGGTATCTTATCGGCTAACGTAGCAACGCGACGGGTGGTGCGTGGATTTAACTGATCGTGTCTGCGGCCTTAAGCGCTCCTTAGGCGCTATTGACTACGCTTAATCTTCCCTAATTTCCAAGCAATCGTTGTCTTCTTTTTTAACTTGTGAAGGCGATAAGTTACTGCTCATACGCATAGTCACTGGGAATAAAATTGCGTGTATGACGCAATATATATTTGTTTACTAATGTTTACTATCAACCTGCAAATTCAAAACGTGGTTCCGAGGCCTCAAGGATGAAGCTTAGGCAAATCCTCGAACTTACTACGGATAACTCCTCATACTGAGGAATGCATATTAGCACGCTACAAGGAAAGAATGACTGAATGAGGGAGAAAAAGGAAACGGAGCGTCAGCTCTATTTCTTTCTACTCCCTCTTTCCTAAGTATTCTTTTTTTTTCACCGTCGCGCTAACGTACGTGCATTGCTCGGTATTCAACAAACTCGCCCAGCAACAAATTTTACTGCTTCCGCACACTGGTTTCTGCAACCGCCGCATACTTGGACCTCCCGTGTGCAGACGCTTGCACCAGAGTTGCCTCTAGCATGTTTTGTAGGAAGCTGCACGCCCTCCTCGCGTCTGTATACGAACCAAGGCCCAGCAGTCGGCACGCAATAAAGAAAGAATACGTCGCGCGTTCGGCGTGCACTGGGGCGTCAGGGGAGGGGCGGGAATTCATTCTCCCTTCGGCTTGACTCGCACGCACGGGCCGGGACCGCGGTCACGTCGCGCGACCGTAAAAGAAGAGCTATCTGGCGGCATCCCGACGGTGTGTATAGGAGGGGTGGGCTCCCGTTGCGAGAGATGCCAGCGCCAGCGCACGCAGAACGAGAAGAGGACTAGAAATGAAGAAGAAGAAGAAGGACAGAGAAATCCAAAATGTTTATATATATATATATATATATATATATATATATATATATATATATATATATATATATATATATATATATATATATACTACGCACGAGCTTGGAGTGGGCTCGCGATCGTCCACTTTGAAAACGCCGGCACGTACCGAGTCGCTGGCGAGCCGCGTAAAGGAAGTGAAAAAGGAGCAGGAAGAGGAGGAAGAGGAGATGGAGGGGTGGAAGACAGGATGTAAGTCTTGGCAGGCGATAACAGCGGTGAATGCAACTCAATACCGCTCTGTATGTGTGACGAAAAGAGCCTGCCATAGCGTAGTCGTCAAGGCTGTTACTGGGACGATATTAGCTGACGCACGATGTGAAGACTGCGCCGGCAACATTTTATTTCACGACAGGAGACGGCATTCTCGTCGGTTGCGCAACTGGTCGGCGGTCGAAATGAGCCTGGCGGGAAGGCCCCTATGGGGCCTGAGTCATTACAAGAATAGGTAAAACTTTGCAAGATAAAGTAGATGGGAAGATTGTCGACTGCAATTAAATATGCTAAAACCCGATTAACTACTGAAAGACACGCATACAAACTCGGACAAAATAAAGAACGAAAAAAAAAAAAAAACAGCACGAACGCCGTTTGTTCCTTCTGTCTGTCTTTGTATACGCCTGTCCTTCGGTACACGCGAATCCCTACCGAATATCTCAACTTTCAGTCATTATTGCTTAGCTCACGCAAGCTAGGTGACCATTTGTAGCCAGCCCGTTTCTAAAGTGAATGCCGTAAGAAATCATGATCATAACAATCAGTGGCACTTGCCAACGCGTCCCGTTTAAGAAGGGCACAATCATATCATCCTGCTCATATCCATCCATTCAATGCGAGGCGGCGAGCTGCCAGTCGCGATTACAGCATGCAGCGGGCGACGCTTAGAAATTACGAACTACAAGGAGAGGACGCGAGATGACATATTGGGTGACAAATCGTAGGCGTAAACTCGATGCGTCAGCCGTGTTTTTGCAAGGCATCAATTGGTTGCGATTCCACAAAGTGCACGGGTGCAATGAGACGTATAGCATACACGTATAGCGAGGGCAAGTCAGTCAGTAGCGAGTCAGTCAATCAGGAATTAATACACCGAACCACGTCCCGCGGACAAAGGAATAATCACCCCTTTCCCGCAAAACTTCCACTCAGCAAACGCCCGGCACAGGGCGGTTAGATGTGGACGAACGACGAGCAGTTTCCGTGCTGAATTCTGGGTGGCTGACGCGATCTTTAGCTTTCTATGCACTGCACAAAACTAGAGTGAGGCGGAGCGCTCGTCTCGACAGGGACCTCAAGTGCGGCGAGAAGCTGGTCGAGCCAGCCAAGCAGGAACTGTACCGTAGATCCATAAGAGCCGCCCTTCCATTGTCCGCGGCTAAACCCCCTGCTGTGCTTGACACGCAGGCTGAATGGAAGGACCACGGAAGGATTAGCAGGGGATAAGAATGGCAACACCCTTTCGCTTGGTTTGTCCAAGACGTGTAGCCTCTTCTCGTCCACCGACTGGCGTGAAAGGACCCGCAGCTTACACACCCTGTCCGAAGGAACACCAGAAAGAGTTGTGCTGCGTTAGATCAGTTGGAGCAACGGCAACGACTGTGACTACTACAGCATTAATTCATTGCAAGGATGCGTAAAAGCACGCACACGGCAACATAAAATTTAATCAAATGGACTTCCTTTCGCGGTCTGTGTGTTTTCGCACATATCATTTTTCAGAATGTCAAATACGAACCAGCTAAACCCATCAGCAAGTCCTCTTTTTCTTTCTCTTTAAATTTTCGGCGTGCGGTCCATTGTACGGTCAGTCGTACTAACAGTTGAATGCAGCAACCAGCAGTACTCCTCCACGTTCCATCAAGTACCATCAACTTTCAATAGCCTCTGAGCGGCCGTCTTTCTGGAGCATTGCATGACTTATATTGAACCCCGAGTCGTATCAGGCGCCTTCTGCTTTGCAGACAAGACAGGCAGATCGGCGGTTGAAAAGAGGTCACAAAAGAAACGAGCAGTGAGCCAAACTTTAAGTGCATAGGCCAACAGACCACTTACTGAACAAACGAACAAACAAACAAACAGAGAGAGAGAGAGAGAGAGAGAGAGAGAGAGATGAGCGAACAGACTGACCGACTGGCTAATTCACAAAGGACGCCAAACCTCACCCACCCGTTCCAGCCCGGATATTGCTCCGCGGCAAGCTGTTATATAACCGGTTGAATCGCTGACCGCATTCCAACTAGCTGCGCCCGTCAATTTTCTTCATATTCATACCGCAAATTGCAGAGGGCGATTGAGCCACGACGCGCTGAGGGGGGGGGGGTTGCACAACTCGAGGATTCTACCGAGCACGACAATTAGGCGGCATCGTGACCGGAACCCTCCCACACACCCTTGCCCCAACCTATAGGGAAAAAAAAAGGAAGCGTAAGCCATTAATTACACCGCGCGAGAAGTCAACCGTAAGAGGAAGGAAGGCTCATAAAGTATTCACCCTCATGCCAGCGGCCAAGGCAAGTGGCACCAACTGGCGACCGAAGATGCTCTCTCTCTCATTCTCTTCCGCATCGTTTCCTATTCTCTCTCTCTTTCCATGCACCCCTCTCCCTCACACACGCACGTACACCGAGTCTCTCTAGGTGACGAGCACCAAAGAACACAGAAAAGCCCACGCGAGGCGCCGAAAGCCAGCAGCCTCGAAAGCCATCCACATCGCCGCCGGCGGGAAAGCCCAAGTCGCAAAGTGTCTGTTTGCCCTCCCAAAGTTCGACTGTGCGAAACAAGACGCGTCGAAGAAACCCGAGGAGCAGGCTGCATCCAGACGCTCCGCAGCCCCGCCCTTTCGAAAGTGCGGGAAAGTTGCCCTAAGAAAAGCCGAATAGAGAGCCGACTGTTGGGTCTACTGGTGAAGCAGTGTCACAGTGGTAGCGCGAAAACTGACATTGCCACCGAGGGAGATCGTGGCAATAAAGAAATCTGAAAGTGCAAGAGAAGTTTGGAGACTACGCTCGTGTATGTTATAACGTAATCTGTGTGCTTGCGAGCGCATTTAAAATGTGTTCCTTTGAGTAAGTGTGTTTGAGAGAGAGACGAATCAAAGGAAAGAACGAAAAGTCCGGTGTGCTATCCTACAATGCGGGACGGGAGCGGGAGGTGAAGTATCAAAACGGATTTCGTTGTACATACCACTAATGCTTATTAGGAGCGCGGATGTAGGGCATGTCAGCAAGCAAAATTTGGCTGTATCTTCAAGAGCTTTGTGTGTGTGTGTTTTATTTTGTTTTGTAAGAGTAGAACTTTTAGTTGGGCCAGCTGTGCGCATCTCTTCCAAAGAAGTTTAGCGCGAAGCTGACTATCACAACACAGACACGTGACGAGGGCTAGTGACAAACTGGCAACTGTGTATTTTTTTTACAATACTCTCTTTCATTGTATGACTACAGTGAATGCCTTAAAACGAAGAAAAAATATCACTGACGATTACAATGCTCCCAACGCGAATTTCTAGCGCAGCTGTTTAAGTGTTTTGAATTCGCGATTTACTGTGGCAAAGAATTTAATTCTGAACGACAGGGTCCTGTCGGCGGCAGCGCTAAGCCTCTGCTCGGGCAGCTCGTTAAGCAGCAGCGGCAGACGAAGCATTTCCACCGGTTGCGTCGCTCATTGTTAAGAAAGCGCGAACACGGGAACGCTTGGCTCGCGCGGAGCGCAATCTCTAGCGGCGGCGGCGCAGGCGAAGTAACGCGCATGCGCAGTGGGTCCGTAGCCCACGCCAGCGCGGTTTCCATATATGGTATCGGTGGTCGCTCTCACCGCATGCCTGGTCGCCGCAGCGAAGCGCGTCTAGCGCGGCACTCCGCTTTCCTCCTCACCATTCCGCCATACTCTCCTCCGCTTTCTTCCTCGCGCTCTCTTTGCTCTCCCTGGCTTTCCTCCCCCGCTGCGCTCCGTGTTGGCTTTTTCATCCTTCGATGTGCTCGTTCGCTCGGTTACGCCGAGGGACGCCGACGACAACGAGGCTCAACGCAGGAGCGGGCGCATAAAATCTGTGTTCTAAAATGGAAAGCAAAGCGTGTTTCTCGATCCTTCGCTGTGGTTACTACACAAGTCTGCCAAAACAGAGCTTGCCAGTTGGCATTTTCCCAGTTTATCTGCGTCTGATTTGTGCTCGCTTGCTTCCGGGTAATGACTGAACACTCACTCTCACATCCATGCAATCACCGGTACTTTTTTTTTTTTCTGGCCACACGCTCACTCACACACGTCCACTTAAATTCACAGGTACTCACTCGCGTCCACTCCTTTGCGTTCACACCCACGCATTCACAAAAGCCCACCACATTCCCTCACATTCACCGGCACCCACTCACCCACGTTCACAAGGGGCTCAATTACATTCATTCAGACTCACAGGAGCCCACCTTCCGACTCACACTCAAAGGGCGATTCAATCGCCTTCACATCCACACACACCGGGCTCACTCCCATTCACGATCACGCACGCTAACTCGCCCTCGTGCTTAAACCGAGAACCAACGCCCGTCCACTCACACTCACTAGCTTCTCTTTCGCAACTCCTTCCCTTCGCACATGGGGGTATAGAAAACGGGACAAGATCAACTAAACTTATCTGCATTTGCTTCTCTCTCTCTCTCTCTCTCTCTCTCTATCAGATTTCCGCAGCGAGGGAGAGAAGCAACGGGACAGCAACAGGCGCCGCCGTCACCCGAACTTCGCGTCGACGAGATAAAGGCCTCGGCGAGCACGTAGAGCGGAAGCAATCCGACGCCGCGCCATCGGACCGTCGGTCGTCTAATTGCACCAGAGCCAACGGCGTCGCTTAAACGTTCCGAAGTGGCTAGAACGTTCCCCGAAAAGAAAAAGAAAACCGGGCGCCGTGGTTGCTCCGGCCAGTTTGGGTGAGCCGACGGAAAAAGCGCCAATGACTTCCAGCCAGCTACAGAACCAAAGAATTGACGAAAACGGGAAATCAATCTGATAACGTTTGCAAATACCGCAAACAAAAAAAGACGAGTCAAACGGGAGACAGGAGAAAAAGAAACGGCTTCCTGCCCCCCATTATATGCAAAGAGATGGCGGCGACTGTTTCGGTAATCAATTTCGGACGCTGCGGGCTATACTGCGTTTAGCGCCTATTGACTGCAGCCGGCGCGAAGCATCCCCTGAGGGAGAGGGAGGGGGAGGTTACCAAAAACGAGATAGCGGCAGATGAGGTCGTAAAGCAATCGTTCTCTCTTTGCTTCTCTCGTTCGGTCCGCCGAGACAAAAGAGAAGCTATACGCGGAGCCGATAACGGAAGTTGGGCTTTTGACGACCGACTTCGCCCGAAGACGCCTCGACCATGGGCAGTAAAATTACGGCGCTTCCCGAGAAAAAGGGGTCATGCAGCAATGGCGATGAGTACACTGTCCGCACGAAATGATTCGTTCAAATAACAAGAAAACAAAAGGGGAGGGAGGGGAGGGATTCGCATATCTATATGACGGGGGGGGGGGGGGGGGATGACGGCGCGCGACGTGAGAGCTTTTGTGCGTCCAGTAGCCAGGAGAGAGAGAGAGAGACAGCTTCCGTTTTGCTTTCTTCTCAAAACCCTCATAAGCGCACCGGAGCACTTTACGAACACCCCCATTCCGGAAACTATACATAGGCGCACAGGATCGCACACACAGGCCTATAGTTACCGTTTATCTTATTGTTTATGTACACCTAGTTGGGCATCGTTGTGGAGTCGATCGTGTATGCTTTACGCGCCCTGGTTTGCACAAGTCAGGTGTGTAAAAAATACGGAAAGGAGAATATGCAGCTCTAAAGCCGAACTGCAGAAGAGCAGCAGCAAACGCGAAACACTCTACGCTTTACGTAAAACTTCAGCTTGGAGGGCCCAGCAAAATGTCGAATACAGGAACCCACACACGCACGCACGCACGTACGAAGGCGTGCATATGCACGCATGCATACGAAGAGAAAAGGAATAAGATCCCAGCCCGAGAGCACCGACACGAATCTTCGCTACCGATACGGTGTTTACATGTTCGACCACGCACTTACGACAGTAAATGAAAAACTTACACGCAAAAAGCCGAAGGCGTGCTCTGTCTTGTTTTCTGGTCTTGTTGAAGCTCGCATCATTACACTTTACACTAAAACATATTTTTCTTTTCTCTCCCTCTCTTTCTCTCTCGCTGTTGCTTTCAGAGAATCCATTCCGCGCTCCTTTACGGGCGCCTCACTTCCAATTCGTTCCCCAGCGGAAGGAAACTTCAAGGCCTCCGCGGTGGAGACGGATGTTCAGACATCCACAGTGTACTATATATATATAAAGCTCTACACACCTACACAAGAGAAATGCAGATACACAGGCATCTCACAGCGGCGATTGATGCTAAAAAATATAGAGAGAGACAAAGAGAGGTTTGGTAAAGGTGTGGGAAGGAAGGGGCCAAGGCCGGGAAACGAAGGGGGCCCACCGGAGGGTCGGTGACGTATGCAAGTTGCGCTTGCGCGGCCGCGCCGTTTGCGCAAGCGAGCACACGAACACGGCGAAGCATCATGCAGTATACCAGCAGCCTTTTTTCCCGCGATCTCATGCAGCGCACGGCCCACTTATCCGGTTCCTCCGTCGACAGCCGCGGCGCACTTCCGATCCAGGTCTTCCTCGCGCAACCTCTGAGTGCGCAGAATTTTTATTTATTTATTTTTTAGGAGGGGGGGGGGGGGGTTCTCGCCACCTGCGGCGGTGACGGCATGTGCACGGTAATGCTATAGGAAACGCGGCTGCAGGCCCAGGCGCCTTCCCAGGGCGCTGCCTCCGCTCCCATCTTTGACACACTTTTACGTTTTACTGTTTTTTTTTACTTTTATTGCTTTGGTTCTGTGCTCACTTTTTAGCATACTCCGCTGGGCGAATTCCACGCAGTGCAATGGCTAGGTGCGAGGCTTCACAGAGAGCTCAGCGAGCATACAGCGAGAATTCTAACACACACACACACACACACACACACACACACACGACCCAGTGTAGGCCGAACAACACTAAAAATCGATGAAATATACTACAAAAATTATTTGAGGATTCAATACATGTCGATGTTTATTAAAAATTCGCAAACTTTGCTCAGTCGGGAGGCTGTGGTCAGCCAATCTTCCCTCCTATACAGCGCGTTTGAGCTAACTCGGGCCAAACTTTAAAAAAAAACAAAATCCTCGCACGAGTTGCAAGAATGCAACCAATATTCTTCGCTGGTCCTCTTGAGCAAGTCGAAATGTATTTACTGCGAGCTTAGGTAATTAATTAACAATTAGTTAACCAACTTACACAGCATTGACGTAAACGCAAAATATTCAACGCAGAAGTTGCAGAGCCCATTGAGAAATGTACTTTCTTACCGTGACGATAGCTGCTGTGGTATTAATTTTCCCGGGCTCCACGGAAAGCGCGCGACCTTTTAAGAAAGTATATCACGTGACTACGCGCTCACGCGCATCGACATTGGTGCCCTCAAACATGCCGCAAAGGAATGATTGATGCGGCACGCATACATGCCTATAGGCACAATGCAGGACACCGAAGGAACTCGGCTGAGCAGTTCGGCATACATAGGTGTACATAAGCGTCCGAGGCCGGAACCGCTGAATCGCGAACATATTTTCACTGCCTGCGTTTATTTCGCGTGTTTAACTACACAGAAGCTGGCGCTGATGATGATGTGTGGTGTTTTACGGCGCAAGGGCCAGGTTTGGCCAAAGAGCTGGCGCTGAATATTACGCCGTATAATACGAGGCGGTCGAGCAAAGGTTCTGCACGCGTTACTTATTGCACGGCCGCTTGCGCATGTTCGCGCTTCCGGAAGGAGATGCGGTGTAGCGCTTATCAATATGAAAAAGAGCTCGCGCAAGCAGTTTTTTTTTTATTTTATTTTTCGGCGTCTTCGCCTATACGTCGACACATATAGTCCATACATCGGCTTCCGTAGGAATATCGCGCGACAGTGATCGCTGGAACCGACCTTCGATTTGTATAGTGGACGTAAATGTACAATCCCGCACCCCATCTATAGTTGGAGCTTTAAATTTAAAAAGAAAAAGATGAAGAAAAAGAATTTCACCAGTGCTAAAGTATACTCGCACCCGTGTACTTAGATTTAGGCGCACGTTAAAGAAGCCCAGCTGGCCGAAATTTCCGGAGTCCTCCACCACGGTGTCCCCCACTACGGCGTGCCTCATAATCAGAAAGTGGTTTTGGCCCGTAAAACCCCATAATTTCATGATTATATTGCGCTTAGTGTTACACTGACGATTTTAAGTGAAGGACAGGACGTGGACATACGTAACGCAACTACGTACGTCCACGTCCTGTCCTTCACTTAAAATCATCAGTGTGACACTAAGCGCAATATAATCATGAACGTCCACCAACTAGCCCCCTTCAATGCTTTACTAAACCCCATAATTTGTTTATTATTTAAAGACACACACACACACATACACGTAGCCAAAGCAAGAAACAAAAATCTACCTTTGCAAAGGGAGCTCAGCGCGCGCGCTCGCGCGCCCTTCACGGGGGACGAAAGAACGCCAGAGTCAAAACAGCGGCACACGCAACAACGGCGTCAGAGCGCGAACCGCGCGAGACCCGCTGACAGGCGAGGTTGCCTGACGCGGCCATGCGCCTGTCGACGTGGCGGGAGGCGGCAGCGTTGCGCGAATGATGGCGTTTGTGCTGACAAGCGCGGCCTTCCCTTCGCTGCGCGTCGACAGCGAGTTTCCGCGCAACGTAAAGCGTTCTCGCTGCCGCATTTTTTTCGCGGTCTTCACAAATACTTCGCGCATGGGAGCCGAGCGAACAGAGAAAGCCGCGTATAGCAATATACACTATCTGGCTGAAGCGGCTTGCACCTATACAAGGCTGACCAGGATTAGGGAATGGGTTAGATATGGTTGTAACGGACAGGGAGGAGGGATAGTAAGAAGAAGAAAGGGAGACGGAAGAAAGGCTGTAGACAGAGTTATACGATACGTACATACACACCATATACAAAGTTCCTTTCGACTATACGTGGGGACATACGCCGCCGCTATTCATGCATGGCTTCACGGGAATTCCAGGATATGGAAGGTTCGGTTTGTTATCTCGAAAGGGGCTCGGAAATAACTGCCGAAATAAAAACTTTCCTGCGATCAGACATCCGTAACAAGCATTTGGCTATCCGTAATACAGTACTTCGTGGGTGCTGCTCGCCCGAAGCGTCTTCAAGGCGTTGGCTCTACGAGAAAGGTGCCGCCTTCCTCTATCTGAAACCCTCCCTTTCAGCGCGGTGCTGCTTGCGCGTATCTATATATGTCGCATGTCCTCCGTGATCCAGTTGTCCTTCGAGATCGCGGCGACACCGACCGCGGCCATAGAGCTTCCTACGATTCCTAGAGGGAACTCTGGCGCTGCGATCGCTCAGCCACCATGGGGATGATCGGTAGCGCATGGATTTGTTTGATATTCGTGTTTGGGGCTTCAGACGTTCTTGCGGCTTCGTTTGTTACACTTCTTCCGGGCCTAAATTGGCCTAAATTTCAAAGCAATGTCGACGGCGAAAACGCCGCCGGACATATATATATTCAATGCAGAAGGTAATAAGACTCTGCAAGCACGCATAATCGCGGCCAATTGCAGTGGTTCCGCTTGTCCATAAGCCTGTGGCATAATGGTTTCAATATCGGGCGTCTGCCTTAGAGGTCCTACGTTCGAATCCTGCCGTCGGACAACAGTAATTTCTATTCTATGTAATTCTATTTAATTAAAGTCTATTTAATTATTTATAACGCGGCACCTTCTCAAATATGATCTCTCAGCAGAGTCACGCGAAGCCATTTAAAGCCAGAAGGACGATGCTTAGACAAATCCATGTACTATACTTATCATTTTACATGCTGGCCTGAACTGCCCCACTGCTTGACGCTATAGCGCCACAGTTCCCTTTAGTAATGGCACGAAACTCCTCGCGCGCGGCTGCCGCTCTCGGAGGCCATGGCTGTCGTGTATACAGCTTGCGACGCGGCAGTGGCGAAAAAGACAACAGCGCACGTCCACTGAAGTAAACTGAGATCGTATTTTGTAACGATCAATTTCACCGTCTAAATTCTGTAAAGAATTTCGTGATTTTCTATGAGGGCGAAATGCGAAAACACCCGTGTACTCAGATTTAGATGCGCGTTAAAGAACACCAGGGGGGTCCAAATTTCCGGAGTCCCCCACTACGGCGTGCCTCATAATCAGAAAGCGGTTTTGGCACGTAAAACCCCATAATTTCCTTTCTTTTAATTTCGCGATTGGCTCGAACATCACTGAGCCGCCGTTATTGTCTGGATCTGGCATTCGGCACGATGAGTGATCACAAAAGAAAAGAAAAACGGAAAATAAACGGGATCATTATATCTACACAAATATGCGGTCCCCTTCCAGTATACCCAAAGAATATTGAACGAATTGTGCCAACAAAACCTAAGCAAGCGGTTCGCGAGGTTGCGATAATAGCTAGGAACCGATAATCTTAGGAGATATCGCTTTTGACGCGCTTTTATTGGATGAGCCAGCTGCGAACATGGCGCCGCGGACGTCACGTGATCCAAGTAACGGTATCACCCACCCCCCCCCCCCCCCCCCTGCCTACGGAACTGACCAATCGCGAATACGGCCCAGGTTCCGCGGGCACTTGCTTTTTCTGGGCTGCGCGAGCAAGCTAATCGATGCGTGCGCCTATAAAAAGACGCACGACCTCCAAACCAACACTCAGATCAATGCAACAAGCCAAGCTAATAATGGGGCGTGACAGAGCCGTATATACTGAACCACAGCACGTATAGGTAGAATACACGCGCTCGGACCCGCAGCAGTCTAGCTCAGTATCATGGTTCGCGACATATTTGTTCAGTCGACGCTATTCATAAACTCATTGTGCGAGTGATGTAACGAGACTTCAGCCGGTCCAGTTTCCTACTAACTGCTCCTGTTACTTCTGTGGGTCCTTTTTTAATACGACTACATTAACAGGGTCTTTTCTTGCCTGCCTTTGTTAAAAAATGCCTTAGAGCCAGCTTTGTAGTAACAAATGCCACATTCATTCATTCATTCATTCATTCATTCATTCATTCATTCATTCATTCATTCATTCATTCATTCATTCATTGTGTCATGTCAGTCATTGTTATCGCAGTATATATAAATGAGTTCAGAGCCAAAATAATCGCTCAAGTCTGCTCCATATGAAGCGTTTTTTTTTTATATATATATATAGTGAGCCCAATACAAAAAGAAGAGAGAAAATTTATTACTCGAATTAAATGTAGTGCTGTCCAAGATACTGCGTTACACGTTTTACGTGGGAGCTAGAGTAATCTTATCGCAACAAATAATAAAAAGAATACTTACATATCTGGCCAATACCAGCATGCAATCATGACATTTGGCTCATACCGAATTGAAACATAGGTTTGACACATTTTTGCTCCGCAAACTTTATTAGTAGTGCAGTATAGTGAAGCTCATAAATAAGCATAACCTTTTAGAAATGAGGTTCTGTGAATTTCAGCGCAATAACCATTAAAACATTCGCAATAAGGCGCACTGGTATTCTTCATCGGCTATCTGTACTATACACGGATAGCAGGTTGGTCGTCTTCGCAGCATAAGCAGCCTTCTTCAAAGCGATCCGCAAACTCTTTCTCTTGAGCACGGCGGAAGGCAGCATATAACGAAACATATGCAAGCTCTTCATTGTCTTCCCAAGAAATTCGAAAATGCTTCACGAGAAGGCTGATGATGTCTTTTGCTTTCCCTTCGTTATGGCGGTGCGTGCATACAGCTCGCACAGTCACGGCGCTTGGCATGAGAAACCAGCACCATAGAAACGAAGTGCGAAAAACACCCGCGAAACAGGTCGAGCGATGAGGCGCGAACTTGCAAGGAAGCAGCCACGTTGGTTGAATCACGTGATCTCTGAAGCAATTTTATCCGCTAGCTTTAGTAGATATGATTCATTTCGGTCCGTTGCAGCTCCTGTATCTGGCTCAACTTCGATTTGAAACATGATCTGCGCGCCTGTGTTGCTGGCGTTATTTGACCCAATTCGTTCTTATAAACTTTTTTTTTTCCTTTTGAAAAAGAAGAAGCTCATTACATGTGCTTGCCATTAGAGCATAATTAGACCTAGTTTTGGTTTCTGGATTTGGCTCATTTCGAAAAGATGAAAAAAAAAATTTAGTCCCTCACCTTCTGCACTCCCTCGTGCAAAAGGAACGCGACATCCAGAAAAAAAAAACAGAAAAATGACAACGAACATCTCGCATGGCTGAAAAGCACCCCCCCCCCCCCCCCCCCTGCTCTCAGTCAGCGCACAAGAGGAACGGTGGAAACCGAAGTTGTTGTTTCGGACGCAACAGAACAACGGCCAACATAAGAGCAGCGCCTCAGTACTGGTCCGCGGGGCCAGAACTGCGACGACCACAGCTCGGAGCGTCAGCATATATCGCCTCCCCTTCAACCCTCCTCTCCTCCCCACCCCCAACCCAACTACGCATCCCGCCTAGCTTCACGCTCTGTCCCCACACCACTGTGACAATCAGCCTCCGGGATCTAGCGAAGACATGGGCCAAAACTCGAAACAATGCGCCCTTCGCAATGCTTACACGCTTCCCTCTCCGCCTCCCCAAATCTTTCGATCTGTCTCACCCGCCCTAAACTATAGAGGCTCCCACCCACCTCCATATGCCTGTATTTCCTCTCCAGCCTGTCCCGTTTGTTGTGGAAGCTGGAATCAGTAGGGCACAGAGCAAAGAAAAAGCATACACATACGCATACGCTAGCAAGCGAAAGCAAGCAAGACAGCTAAATGCCAACAGTCGTTGGGAAGTATCAGGCAACCGGTGCCCTGGAGAAATGAAACTAAGCTAAACAGAGAGAGAGAGAGAGAGAGAGAGAGAAGCAGTGGGGTTAAGCAGAAAGAAAGAAAAGCTCGGTTTGCTTCCCTGCAGGTTCGAGACCCCTACCAATGACATATAGGCAACAAAATAGAAAAAAGAAAAGAAAAGAAACTAACGGAACCATACAAACAGGTAAGACCCTGCAAAGCTGCAACGCGCAGGAAACACGCTGTATACATGGCCTATCGGCCTCATCGCACCCTCCGGCGGGTTTCAATAAATGGCCCCGCGGCCGCGTCTACTACAGAACTGCGGGAGGACCACCCCACCCACCCCCCGGAAGTCACCCCGCAGAATAACGCTTCGGGAACGGCCGGGACGCCGGGGTGCGAGCGGCGGGTCCCGTTGGCTGCTGCTCGGCGGCTTTGTCGACCGGTGGACCGGGGAGGAGTGGAGTTGAAACATATGGCCTCTATCCCGGCCGGCTTCAGAGGTTAGGTGCAACAGTGCGCCGTTACAAAGCGGCACACGTACGATACACCGTTCGTCACGAGCGCATTGCGTACCCTCCGAATGTTGGTGCTGCGCGCGCGTCCGCTTCATTTCTCGCTGTGCGATTTAAGACGTTTAGCGGCGAACTAAGCGCTAATAACTTACACAACATAAAGACACGAGGAACAGACCACGCGCCATTGTGTAATAAATTCGAGCTTCGTTTTCCGGTCAACATGTCCGACAAGAACTAGCCTTCTGGCGTAATATGGTTGGGAGAATGCTTGTCTGTTGATTTCAATTGGGCGACGCGGTAGAATATCTGAACGATTGTGCTTTTCAAAGCCAAATGGTTGACTGCTATAGAGGTAGAATCCGTAGCCAGGAACAGAAGTGGAAAGATCCCTGGCGCTTGGTGTTAGAAGCCAAAGAGGAACGCTCCTCAAGATCAGTTTCGCAGGATGATGAGCCCCCAAAAGTCGCGAGTCATACCAGTGTGGCAAACATGTGCGCCAACTAACGAATGAGAGTGCTGGTAAAGAAAAAAAGAACAAGAAAATCATTGACTGATTGAACGTTCTATAAAAGAAAGCTATATAGCATTTCCTGGCCCCGCCTAAGCATACCTCTAGTGTCATTATTCGGCTGGTTTCTCCAGCAACGATATGCAAAAGCAACGCAAGGTAACGTTCAATCAATAATTAGAGAATATAGAGGTTATAACAGCTGTAACCGGGCTTCATTATCGCTATCGGAGCACACTTACGGTCGCATTGAAGCCCTGTTGCCTTACACCACACTAGAGTGCTGTCGGAAAGCTGTGACACGACCGCTCGAAGATGTCGTTTGCAAGACAAGAAATGGCGACACAACCCATCTGTACATCCTGCACAGAGTTACTGTGTATGGCTCCCAAATTAAAGCTACCTTAGGTAGCATAGACAGTCGCTCCACTCCTGAAAGCCGCAGCGCTCCACAGTGCGGCAGGAAATATCCGGAGGCAGGTTAACCTTCCATCGTCCTTCTAGAAACATTACCCATATTCAAGAACATCATATTCACCCCTCTATAGAAGCATTACTAGGTATGTTCAAGTACACCTACATAGAATATCTATTTATTTCCTATATATTGCTTTCCGCTTTTATTTCCTCCAAGTGTATACCGTATACGCAACCGGTATCGACCATATATGATACATATATGACCATATATGACAGTGATAATGATGTTCTCATAGGCATTTGCATCTCCCCACTCAGGGGATAGACAACCAGGCGGGTGGCTTTCACGAAATATTTGAAGCGTTAACATAATGATGCTAGTAATATTAACGACAAAGGAGTGGTTAACTTCCTTGCCTTTCCCTCCTCCTCTTTCTCCTCTCCACCTCTTCTTTTTCAGGCCCACCGCAGCTTAGTTTGAGCGCTCTTCCATTCCAGTGACTCTCGCCCTGCCATCAGTAAGTACAGCCGGCGTTAATCCGAGGGTCATTAACGTTTATCAGCAGGGGCTCATCGCAGCTGGCAAATAAAAAAGTGAACCAACCGCGTATTCCAAACGCAATGACCAGCGGCGCGGAAAGTCCAGCTGGCTCGAGACAGCGCCCGATTCTCTCTTTCGGCAGTATACTCTATTTCGTATTTTTTGTTACTCGGTCGACCCCGGCTGTACGCTTGATGCGAGGGCGCAGCACAGCTAAGAGCACCGGCAGGGAAACGTGCCGCGAGTCAGGGATGAAGGGCGCCAACTCTTCCGTGAAAGCCGGAAGCGACAGGACCACCGGCACAGAATGTCGAGGTCCCGGAGGAGCTTGCATTATATGCCCCGGGAGGAAGAGGAGGCGGAGAAAAGAACTGCGTACGTGAGTACGCGTACATTAAACATCAAAGAAAAAGAAAGCGGGAAGCTGTATACATGCGCGACTCTCTGATGCGTGCAATATGGGCCACGTGAAGTACGTACGACGCCGCGGTTACAGAGCAAACAACGCCAAAACGGTTGAACCGGGGACGCGAAGTGGGAACCGTATATTCCTTATACAACCGTCGCCGGAGATGCGTTAGCCGCGTTTTAAGGGCCACGTTGCGTGTGTTATATGGGTTCAAGGTGTTCCAAGGTCGAGCATGGACTGCGTTTCTTTTACGAGGATCGCGTTTCAACAGTTCCTGCAGCTGAATATACAGTCAGCCGCAGTTTAACGAGCAGAGTTGAAAGATATACACCAAAGAGGAGCAATAGTAAATCCGGTAAGACTAGGGAAAATATTCTTTCAAAGCACTCTTATCATCATGTGGGAGCAAGAGGTGAGCTGCTACAAAAAAAAAAAAAAAAACGCAGCAGAAGTCTCGGAAGCTCGCCAGGTTGAGTCCTGAGCTCATCTAGAGTGCAATTTAACCCTCTTTCACCGATAAACAACTCAGCATATACACCAATGGACGCGCTTCTGTGAAAATACGTGACGTCACGGCGTGCTAGTTAGTGCGGGAACTTTACGGCGGCGGCGCAACTAGTCTTTCGTTCTCGCGCGTTTTCCGGCTTTGCCTAACGAAGAATGACTGTTTTGCTATTGCAGAAACATATAGCTTACAAATATGACTTAGCTCAATATATAGAGACAAAAGCGATGGACTTCATCCTCTTCCCTGGCGAACATCGGCACCCAGCCTGTCCTCAGAGGACTCCAATCTGCTGCACTTGGCCCCACCCGAGATACACTATACAATAACTGTACGGGCCATGCTGCAATGCATGACGCGATGCAGGACTAGCCTCAATACTTCGTACACGCTGTTTGTGTTGATGATCAATATTCTTGTCATCATGATCATGATTATCATCATCCACCCCTCTTTCGTCCCCTCCCCCCCGTCCTTTGTGTGCGGAACAGAGCGCAAAAGCATAGGACGATCGACCTCTCTGCATTTCTATAAATAAGTTATGCAACTACTACTACCCCCTTAATACTAATGTTTAAAGTTATAAGCTTGGTTCACCTTTGTTCTAGCTTGCGTTGATTCACTAACATTTAGTACTGATAGCGACATCGATGGTTTTTCAGATCTTGGCTAGCGACATTATACCAAAGTCTTCTTTAGTGCTAATAGTCCTCTCTTTAGCGTTAATTAATGTAGCTAAGAAAATACGGCGGAGCGGGAAGATGGGACACTGCGAGGGCATGTGGCGTCTCGTCTCTCTGTTGCACCGTGTATTTTCACGACTGGCTGTGACGGCACGAGGAAAAAAAGCGAAATACAGAATATCATCGCGGAAAAGTTCAGACACCACAAAGCCGAGGAAGAAGAAGCGGATGACCGAGAGGACGGAGTGGAAGGGGGTCATCGAGAACAGCGACCCTCTCTAAGAGAGCGAGAGAGAGATGGCGCATGGCTGACGGAGAAAGATTAATGGCACACTATCGCGACCAGCGTTCTTGCCACTACGGCGAAGCTTTATTGGCGTAAATGGATGAAGAACCCAAAAGCGCGCTTGATAGATACGGGGATCCACGCGACGTCAATTGGGCCAGCGATAGAGAAATATCACCGCGGTGCCGGAGGCGTTAACCGATGGAAGTTCGCGTCCTCACATGATGCTCCGTGCGAACCTCGGTAGCTTAACTTAAGGAAGAGCCACCTTAGTGTCTGGTTCCCACCATCCGCTCGCTGTCAGATCTGCTCGCGAAGCTAGTAACTGGCCGAGCGTGGAAAAAAAAAAACGCCGACCAGCAGAACGCCGGCGTCAGCCGCAGCTGACGTTGTATATGCGACCTCCTGGCTTCGGCACGCGCGCAGCCAAGCGGCAGCTGTTTTCTGACGTCTCTCTCTCTCTCTCTCTCTCTCTCTCTCTCTCTCCTCAAAGCAGCCGGCCGACCGCGTACTACATCGACTGCTGCCGCTTCGCTGGAAGCTGTCGGACGTGCGAAGAGCGTCGTTGCGGCGTCTATGCTGCTGCCGGTCGCACGCGCGCTCCCATTTCGGAGCCTCGTATACGCAATCCACAGCGGCATGCGGCCTCCTTGAAGCTGAAAGCGCACGCACGCACGCACGGACACACACACACACACACACACAGCACAATTCTCGCCGCTTTGTTCTCTCTCACTTCTTCACTCTCTCTCTCATCTCACCTTCTGTTCGAGTAGAGCAGCTGTTCGCGGGACCCTGGCGTGGAGAATGGCTGAGCGAGAACGGGTCCATCATGAATGGGGCAGAGGGAGAGGAGAAGGATATGCATCAGAAAGAGAGAGAGAAGAGGGAAAGAGGAGGTTCAAACTCCGAGTCTTCGAGAATAGGCGCTTTCCGCTCGACAGATGAGCTCGGGGAAGGGGTGCGCGCACTGCTCAAAACGAAGACAAGAGCGCGCTATAGCAGGAAAGCGAGAGTGTCCGTGTGTGTTTTCTCAACGCTGGTCTGGAGGGCGAGGGGTGGAGGAGAAGAGGGAGAGAGCTAATGAGACAAAGCCAAGCATCGAAGTTGAAACAGCCGCCTCACCGCGCCTCTTCTGCGTAGCCGCGCGTCCTGCGTTTATTCGTCGCGTGGGGTTTCGGGACAAGTCGCACTACTGCGCGCCCTTTTCTACGGATTACGCCAAAAACAGAGAACCGTGTCCACACAGTAGAGGGAACGGGGAGGAAAGCGAGAGGGTGGAAGGGAAGGAAGGAAAAAGGGGCTCCCTTTGATATGGGATAAATGCATGGATGAAACCCTCGCCATTCCTTTTTTAAACGTCATCGCGTGCCCTTGTGTTGGCCATATAAACCAGATCTCCGTTGAATGGCCGAGATGAGAGAGTCATTGTGCGTCGGGCGGGTCACGGCACAAAGGCCGGGTTTTGAGCGCAGCTCTCGGAGGAAAACTACCCCGCCCCCTTCCTCCTTTCCCTATTCCTTAGCGGAGGGGTTCGGGCAGCTGACAGAAGGCAACCGCAACAGAAGGCACTTTGGGGAGAAGCCATGTGCGGCGAACGCCGCTAAGAGAAAAGGAAACTTAGTAGCTATTACGGAAAAGCGAGGATAGATTACCCCGATGGCGTTGTCTGTGTGTGGGGGTTCCCCGATTACGAGTGCTTCCATGAGTGCGACAGGCTCCAACGCCGAGCCTTCGGCGTGTACAGGCAACGGTTCGCATTCACCCGCGACAACTGCAGCTGAAGACAGTTGCAGGGAGACTTGAAATAGATTTACTTCAACGGGGGAAGGAAGAGCAAGGCGACACAGGCGACAATGGCCGCCCGCAGTTTGTTTGAGCACTAATGGACTGGTGCCGACGAAATTTGGGTCAGTAATGATCGGCTCGCACATTGCGACGTTTTCGCCGCTGCGACCTCGTTCATTTCCCACGCCAGGTATAGAGACCAACACTGACTGCGTGTCGAAAGCGTTACGACCCCAGTTCTCCTCTCGTACACAGTGTAGGATACCTCACCGCAGGCACCAAAGATGACCCACGTTTTCTTTTCGCAAGTGAGTGAGTGACAATACCTTGATTTGGACGAGTTGGTTCATCTTGACAGTATTCAAAAAGAAAGCGCTGAAGACGAAGACGAAGTCGAAGAAACACATACGACAGGACTGGCGCCAGTCCTGTCGTATGTGTTTCTTCGACTTCGTCTTCGTCTTTAGCGCTTTTTTATGAAAACTGTTGAGTGAGTGAGTAACAACATTATTAATCGAGGACGTAAGGTGAAAGGGAGGATAAGCTACGTAGGCTGCCAGGCTGTGCTTTGCGATGACGTCTTCAGCTCGTGTCAAGACCCGTGTCTGGACGTCTCGGTCGGTGCTGGAGGGAAGGGCCTCCCATTGTTACTCGGTGGGGGTGGCGAGACGAGGTAGGAGCAAATCCCGCAACCACATCTAGATATCATGTTGACGATGATAATCAACTCCTTGAAGTAAGTGTGGCGAGCACAAATTTTGTGAAGAGAGAGGGGGAGAGGGCGTCCGCAACCCGCAGCCTTGTCTGTGCGCTGTTCCTGCTCCAGTACAGCCTCACTGCCAGACATGTATGGCAGTCGCGATGAGGTACGCAGTACGATTCCGTAAAACGAAAGAGCAACGGCAACGTAAGACAAGCTGAATATCTACCGTCCTGCAACAATTTACACTGTGCTGTATCGAGAACGAGTAACGCGATCTAAAACACCCGAAAACACGTGAAGGGAACGCCTAAAAAGATAGCGACGTCGATATGACCGCTGGAAGACCCGAGCAAAACCGCAGAGCAATACCGCGCACGCTGCTCTTTCTAGAGAAAAGGAGCTTTCTTTCTTTCTTTCTTTCTTTCTTTCTTTCTTTCTTTCTTTCTTTCTTTCAATTAAACTTGCTCGAGCTTCTTGCCTACACGGTTTCGCGATTCAAGGAAAACCTTCCACGGAGCTCGTGCCACGCATGTTAAGCAGCCACCGGAGAGCGTCGGCGAAAGCGTATCATCGGCGGACAGCGGGAAACTTTGCATAAGCTTGCTGGGCGTGCTACAGACACCCCACCCTACCCCCCCCGCCACGACAGAGCGGGTGGCCGTTAAGATAAGCAGACGTCACAGCGCGGAGACCGCGAGAATTACGCACACTATATACAGCGGCTGTAATATGTAATACGTATACGGCAACCTGACCGTGAGGAAGAAGGGGCTGACACTTTATTCCTAAACGCGTTCAGGGCTCTGTCAGGAGGAAAAAAAAAAGTAAAAATAAGAAGCCGGCAATGAGGTGACACGCCTTTTTGAACACGTAACGTAGTGACTTCGAGACACACGAAAACAAAGGTGGCGGGTGAGGTTGTGGTATGCGCGCAGTGTATGATACACATGCACGTGGCATTCATTATGCACGGCTCGCCGCTACTTACACCGGCGTCACAGTTTGTCCTGTCAGGAATGACGTAAGCAGAAAATATCACAGGCCGTTCACGGTGTCCTGCAAGACGTGACAAAGCTCTAAGGAGAAGAACAAAAAAATTACGCTGCGCATGGGAGGTCCTGCTGCAGCGTACTCGGGTCCTGCGTTCTCGTTAAAATTCATCGAGTCCATAGTCGCAACCTTTTGCCCCTGTGCACGCTTACCGTACATAACCTCTAACGACGCAGATGGCTTCGTACACGAGTAGTCGTCGTCCCGAAGGCCATGCAGGTATATTTACGCCGGTCAGGTCTCATAGGCATTCTTTAAATCTTTTGTTAGTAGTCACCGGGGATTAACTTGTTTGTTTATTCCTAGTTTCCCTTATTTGTCGTTTTTTCCACCGCAAGTGTTTCCTCACCTGAAGTAGCAAGTCCTACGTACAGCAGGGTTGAGCATCTTCAGTATTCATTAAGCTTTCTCTCTCTCTCTCTCTCTCTCTCTCTCTCTCTCTCTCTCTCTCTCTCTCTCTCTCTCTCTCTCTCTGCCACACAGTAAAATAATTTACACCCTTATAAGCGAAAATACTGTAAACGTGTCTAACTCATACCCTTAGGGTGTGATTTACGAAACGGACACCCTAAGGGTGTGAGTAATAGACACGTTTACACCCTTTTTCACTTTTAAAGGTGTAAATTATTTTACTGTGCAGGCGACCAAGCATTACTTGCCGAGTCGTCTGCGCAAGGTACAGGACGTCTATAGACGCACGAATGGGCGTTCCTGCAGCTTTTCGGTGCCGAGAAAACTCCTAGATGACCGGCGCTCCTCGTGAAATACAAATGAACGTCCATAGTAGAGGTGCAGGAAAGCGTACATTCTAAATCACTGTACACCGCGACGCTTATAGGCGGTCGCGCATCTCGGAGGCGCTTTGTCTCCAAGGCCGCGCGCGGCGGCACGCGAAGCACGATCGATGGACCCGCAAAGGCCGCAATTTGATTACAATTCGACTGCAATCGCGAACTGTAACGAGCGCATGCCCCGCACGCACGAATGAACGCGCGAGAGCGAGAGCGGTCGAGACAAGCCAAGCCACGGCCAGACACGCGACCGCCTCAACGCAAGCGCAGGCGTATTTCTTCGATCCTATATGGTCGACCTGCGGCAGCTACACAGGGTGATCGTTTTTAAGCTTTATAGAATTTTTAAAAACAGCCTGTTGCAGGTAACACAATTCTAGTCGCACTTCTAGTCGCAATTCTAAAGAGGCGCACGTTACTCGGACGAGAAATGGAAACACTTATTCAACTAACTAAAAAAATTCGCTGTCTCCTGAATTAATTACCTTACGCCACATATTACATTTACGAATTGTAGCTGGTGAGCTTGCAAGGCATATCCTCTTGGAATGAATTTCCAGAATGACGCCAGTTTGGATATACGCGCATTCAACCTCGCCGTAAAAATGCGCTGTTCCGCTTACTTTTTAAAGAAAACACTGTTTCATGTATTGAAGCACAAAAGTAACTGGAACCCCCGCGTATTTCGTCCCACAGTTTGGTAAATGTTATGATGGAAATTCAAGTACATACGTCTTGCAAGCTCAGCGGCTACAATTCGCAAATTGCAATACGGGCCGTAAAGTAACCAAGAAGTTAATTAGTTGGAGCATGTGTTTTCGACTTCTCGTGCTAGTAATGTCCAGCTCTTTAAATTATCGAGCTCAATGGGACAATAACTATACTATTTGCCACAGCCGATCGTTTAGAGAGAGAGAGAGAAAACAAGGGTAGGAAAGGCAGGGAGGTCAACCAGAACAGCATCCGGTTTGCTACCCTACACTGGGGGTGGGGGAAAGGGGAATAGAAAGAGGAAGAAAGGGAGATCGGCTCCCACACGTACTCAGTGCCGATCGTTTAAAAATTCCACAAAGCTTAAAGATGATCACCCCGCACATTACGTTACACGAAGGCACGATGTCTCCAATTGGTCAACCACTACGCCTTGGAAAGAAACACGTGTTTCTTTCCAAGAAGCAAAGAAACAAGAAACAGCCTTTTTAGTTGTTCGGTCACTGCATGCACACAGACCTAATAATGCTCTAACGACGGCAGACTACAGGTTGTATTAGATAGTTCGTTAAAGAACCGCCTTGGATTTATTACTGCTCTGCGAAACGAAGCTTGGACAGTGTACGCCTGTACACATATATCTTCGGCTAAACACCCTGCCTGAAACCTGCTTTCGGAACAGTGCGGGAGAATCGGATCAATTAAACGAGAAACTAAGCTCATAGATAAGTAAACGAGCTCATACGTAAGAGGCGCAAACATTAATCGAGACGTGTTTGCGCAAAGCGTTTGCAAAGAACGTGAAGTGCCGAATCACAGGGAGCGCAGACAAGATATAAATCAGATAGCGTTCCGAAGCACACAACAGATCTTGTAGATCGGACAGACGATGCTTTGGAGTCGTATAGAACAGGCGCAAGAAGAAACACGAGCACGAAAAATGTAGGCAAAACCGAGACCGGCGATCGCAGCAATGTTTTGAAGATTTGCGAGCAGGGGAATAAAGCGTACATCAGAGCTTTTTCTGTTCTTTTTTTTTTTTCAAGAAAGAGAAAAACAGACGGGACCAGCGATCGCAACAATGTTGTGGAGATTTGCGATGAGGAGAATAAAGCGTACATGAGGTTTTTCTTTCTTTTATAGAAAAACACACACATTTATCACGATCTGATTTGGGCTGCAACTACAGCTTACGCACACAGATAAGCTTAAGTGTTATTGCCATGGCATCCAGCGAAAGCAATTAAACAATAATCACAGCAAGACAAAGAGGTCACAGGAACATGGAGACGAAATTAATCAAGAGTGAACGAACAAGGGAGGCCTCCGCCAGGATACAACGTTTCTAAACCCTTACGACGGTAACATTATTAGAAGCGCAAGTTTCAAACTTAAACGCAATAGACAGGCCGATTTACGTTTACGTATAGACGTAACAGTTATGTGGCAGTGTTTTCTTTTTTCCTTATCATGCAGTAAGGTAACGAGAACAAAATTAACTTTACCGGAGCAACTTATAAGTAACTTCGGCATGATCAGGTGCAGTTACTTCGCCACTGAGCGTCTTGTTATCTTTAACGTGATAGCGTGTAAAGGGGGGTGTAACTGAGAGACGGTGACGGTACCTGGAGAGGAAACTTAATACTAAATCTGCTGAAGTGAGCACAAGTCCCTGCCGAACGCTAACGGCTCAATCAAGTTTCCCCTGCACGGCCACAGTTTATAAGTTCAATAACGTCTGTCGCGACGTGAGCAGAGTAGCTGCAGCTCTACGCAAATCGAACGCCAGGTCAAAGAGACACTAAAGAGGAACACTAAGTCGTTTTAGACCGGCCAAGTAATTTTTTTTTTTTCAATGCCTTATTTTTCTTAACTTCACGGTAATAAGTTGGTTGGTTATAAGAGAAAATGAAGGTTGAATTTCCGTGTGTAAGTTTTTTTTTTTTTTTTTAATTCCCGCCGGAACCCCAGCGTCAGTATGTCAGTGTGACGTCACAGATAAAGTTTTTTTTTTTCGTATTTGTGCCGTTTTGGCGCAGTAACGGTTCTCGAAGCTTGCTAATTTCAGTATCTGGCTCCTTTAGAATACAGTGTATTTCATCGAATACACATATAACAGATGAACTAGCCCCGAGCAGACGGTGTCGAACTACGTGACGTCATGGCTAGCGGGTGCGGGAACTTAAAGGCGGCGGCGCCACCAGTCTGTCATTCTTTTGCGTCTTTTCTATCTTACGAAGCCTCCTCTCAGTAAGAGTGGCGTCTTTGATATGTAGGACGGTAATTTACTAATACGGCTGGGTTAATTTTTTTCTCTCTACTGTCCATTGAAAAATAAAAAATCTTGCTGGTTACCTCTCATCACGACAATTGGGGAGCAAAACGCGACCTGTACTCGTTCTCGGAGATCCTTTAAGCTATATGTAGGCCTTCATTAGCATGCGCGCTCCTGGGATTGTGCTTGTTCATGCAAGGTTTTCTTCGAGGGTCACTGAGCGCGACTATACATATACGCGTCACGACCTCGCCTCGCCACAGTTCATCGCCTGCAATCACCGGAACAAGCAGACGCGACCATGCAGAGCACACACGGCCGGCTGACGTGGAACAATCCACGAACGTGAAGTGCATAGATGCACAAATCTGAATAAGGCGTCCAACCCTGACGATCGCTAAATACCGGATGAAGGACCCCTGCGACGAATAACGGGTGTCATTCCAAACGCGCGAGGAACCATCATGAGGGTCGTGGCAAAACGGACGAGCCAACTTCACTTTTAAATTTTCCTCCATGCGAAGTTTTAATCAGTCGGGCTTCTGCATGAGTGCAAGCGTTTTCTTTCCGCTTCCGCAATTATTAGTCTAGACCTAGGCCGCGCGTTAAGCAACACTACGACACCGAAGGCGCGGCACTAGAACAGTGGATCCTTTACTCGCACATGCTTCAAAAAATACTGCCGAAGGCCGCTGATAAGCTTCTTGAGTGAAGCCTCTTGTGTCATATGTGGCTCTGAGGTGTCTAGCGACGCAATATTTTACTTCAGATAGAAAGTGAGGCTTAGAGGGTTGCACTGGCTCATGTCAACTGGTCTGAGGCCGCCTGTGTCGTGTGTCTAATCACGCAAGACAACTTCAAGGCAAAAAACGTGAGGCAATCAGCGAGGCAACCTCAGAACATATATAAGCAACAGACCTCGGTCGCCGTATACATAATAGATGGCGCCACAAACACAGCCGCAGAAAAAAGAAGAAAAGAAAAGAACTTTCACCAAGGCGTGCAGTATCCGCGTCTTGCTATATCGCAAGTCCTTTCAAGTCACGGTTTTATGCGTAGAGTCTTTGGTTTCACTTTCCGTTATTTTCCTTTTTTCGGGTGAAGTTAAACAACCGGAAGCATGGCCTCCCTTTTGCTTAACTCCTTTAACCATACCACACATACCGGCCGAGCAAAACGCGGACATCGGAGCCGTCGCTCCAACCGTAACTCAAAGGTCCAAAAAACACCGCGTTTCCGTTCAGGAAGGCACGCACGTGCCTTTTCCCTCCCGCAACAATTTCAAAAACCGCGCACGGCCGGCCACCTCGGATCTAGTGATCTACTGCACTCCGCATGATTCAGGACGGTCGTGCTTCCTCTCTTTTTTTTCTTTTTGCACGCGAGCAAGTTATAAAAAAAAAAAAGATGAAGAAGCTATTAAAAGCGTGAACCACATACGTATCTCGAGGATCCGCCTCCGCTCCCATCCTCACAGTCTGTGTACAACCCACACGTGCTCTCGTCCGAAAATCGTGCCAGCGCGCGTCGCAAAGAGGTGCCCAGACACACGTTCGGCGAACGCCGTCGTCATCATCATCAAGGTTAATGCGCCATCTTAATGCCTTTTCCCGCACGGCACACAGGAGGGCCTCAAGTCACGCGGGCCGCCGTGCTCGTCAACGCACACGTGTCCCAGTCCGGTGCCGCATTCGTCGAAAGAGAACGCAGAGAGAAACACACACACAAAAAAACACTATACACTACGGGGCGAAGTGCTATATGCGGTTCGAGATACGGCCTTACCCGTGTACACGCGAGCATCACGATCCACCAAGCTGCGTCGATGTTGCTGAGCCTGCCTGACTCTCGTTCCCCAGCTCGTGTGCGGTATATGGGCTACGTATATAGAAGGATGAAAAAGAGGGGGGGGCTGCTGCTGCTGCCAGTGCGACGGCGCCAGTCGATCTCGTCCACTCATCATTTCTTTGTGCACGCGTTTCGTGAGAGCTATATACTGAAGCCGAGCTTGGCGCGGAGCGGGCCTGTGCACGGGTGCTGCTCCAGATATGTTTACCGGGCGACCCCGAATCAAATTGAACCGCCTTCTGAATGAGTAACAGACGATTCTCATCCAAGGGAACGAACTGTCTGTCGCTATATACCGGCGATCCCGGTTCCACAAACCCTCTCTCTCTCTCTCTCTCTCTCTCTCTCTCTCTCTCTCTCTCTCTCTCTCTCTCTCTCTCTCTCTCCATCGTTTTCTTCCTTTTTTGTGCCTGATTGGGTGCTGAAATCTAATCAGCCATCCTTCCAGAAAGTTATCAGGCGCAGCCTTGAGAGACAACCCGAATGATACGCTTTTGACAAACTTCAAGTTACCCTCGTTGATTGTGGTCATTTTAGATTTGCCTAGCCTCGAAACTATAACTGCAGCAGTTCGCGGCACAAGACAAGCCTGGTCACAGACAACCGCTACGGTATACGTAAAGAAGCTAATATAAGATTGAGAAGAAGAAGAAAAAAAAAAACGAGACGTGACTGATCGCAAGAACGTCCGCTTCTTCGTGTTACTTAAACGCAAAGCGCTCGGCGATAGCCGGAACCTTCCCGAACACAATTCCAGATGGTGGTCACGACGCGGTATGGCCATCCGATATCACTCATCTCTACCGCCCAAATCGGCTGCAGAGAAGTCCCCCCCGGGTTGCTCACGACGCATGAACGTGCACTAAATATATACATACACCTATATACGACTCTTTAAATCCGTGCAGCACGGGGCAAAGTATCTCAACTTGCATCCGCTAGTCATGCGCGCAATCCACAGAGATATTCGTACACCCTTACCATGCACGGTAGCATTTTATTAAAAAGGTTCACACATCTGCCTATAGCAGCAACTTCAAAGGCACATTTCAGGCTTGCATAAAACCACTGCGCCGCAACTTCTGCTCACAGCCTGAAATCGTTATGCCAGTATGGCTTCTGTTCAGATCAGTCGTCAAGATCGGCCGGCCGCAAGAGGCTCATGGTATAAGAAAGGAATGGGAATGGAGCGAAAGCAATGCGTACTTTACATCAAGCTATACCCGCAGCTGTCGGCCGTCCTCGTGCCGACAAACACAGCATTTCGGGGGTCAATTTACAAAAGGTTTTCTTTCGCGAATGCGGTTGTCACGATTGGTTGGCACCTGCTCGTTTAAACGGTCCTACAAATAGTCCTACGAACTTTCCTTTTTGTGTGTGAATACGGGACCGAGGTGTCCGCTTAGAGCTCGCCATTGACAGGCCACATTCGCTAACCACATATCAACAATCACGATCACTAGTCGCGTTTACATGAATGCGACGGAATGCGCCAGTAGCGCATCACCTTTCCTAGCGCATCACGAGTAATGCGATGCGCCAGCATTTACATGTAGCGCATTACCCTCGGTGCGATGGTGCATGGTGCGCGCGGTGTCGCATGCACATCGAAAGGCAGAGCAGCGCATCAGACACTTCCGGCGCCGCGCCGCAGCTCGGTGGTGGTGGTAGAAACATTTGTTGCCAATGATATGAATGGTGGGGGGCGAAGCCCCCTACATGGCACTTGAGTGCTCCCTTACTATGAGGGGGCACCCTTACAAAGCGAAGGAGAGTCCTTGAAGCGCAATCCTCCTTATAGCACTGGAGATGATCCGGCACTGGTCTTGAGCGGAAGTGCAGGTCAGGAGAGTCTCCCAGTAAGACACCGCCACAGGAGGTGATGGGGGATGAGGGAAGGTGGGGCATGTGAGGAGGGTGTGCAGGAAGTCTCCTGGTTTGCCGCAAAGTTTGCATGTTGAGGGGAATTGGTCTGGGTATCTGGCATGTAGTATAGTATGGGGTATGGAGCAGTCCGAGTTTGTAGTCGACGCCAGTGTGCGGCCTGCTCTATGGTGAGGGATGGGGCGGCGAGCGTCTGACGTAGAAGGTAAAGCAGCGCTTTCAGACGCGTTCGGCGCCAAGCCACGCTGCAGCTCGGCGAGCGCAGCTAGCAGATCAGCAGCACATTCAATTTCCCAGAATTCCTAATGCGATGCGATCGCGTTTACACGCATTGCGAAAGTCGATTTACTCGTCTCAATCCACGTCGGTCTGGCGCATTAATGTGACGAGATTTCCTAGTGCATTAGGCCCGTTTACATGGATACGATGCGCTAGAAAGTTGATGTGATGCGATGCGATGCGCCAGTTGTCGCATTCATGTAAACGCGGCTACTCAAAACTTTGTCGCACTTAATGTAGTTCGTGTAGGGCCACGCTGAGAGTCTGGTGCAGCGAATAGTACACGCTTCTCCTTGCCCACCGAGGCCCCCTGGCACGTGAGAGTGTCGAAAGATTGTCAGGTATATAGAATCAAAGAAAGGCAGCTCCGATGACTGGAACATATTAGTCAAAACAAAATAATGGTTTCGAGATCCGCACAAGTTCCTCGTTCCACAACGGGCCAAGAAAGACGTTCATTAGCATAGCTCGAACGCACAAAGCATTGTTGAATAGCACGCGTGACTAGCGCTGGCAGTGGAAAGGCAGCGGAGGAGGAGGGAGGGCGCGGTGAAGCGCTATACAGCTATACGTATACAGCAGCGCCCAGTGCGGCGCTATACGCATTGCGCACGCCGCCGGCGGAAAGCCCGTCCGCTCCCGCGCGATATATAGTATACGTATAATCTGGCCGCAGACGTGCAGCTGCGCGTTGCCACGATGCGTGCTGCCATGCGCTTTCGCGCAGTGTGCGCGGGAGGCCACTTGATAATGGATGAGCGAAACCATTAGCGCGCCGACTTCGTGCTTCTCCGCTGGCGCGCCGGTGCCCGTTCGCGGTGCCTGGCGGTGGCAAGGAAGAAGGATCGCGCGGAGCGTGCTCACGAACGGAGAAGAGGGAAATCGCCCCCCCACCCGCCACCCCCTCCACAAACGATACGTACGAGGATCGGCGGCAGGTGGCTGCATCCTGCAGTGAGCTCGAAGCGCTAAACAATGGCTAAACGCGGCTCGAAACACTTAGCACGTGCTCTTGATGGCCAGCCCGCCTGTTCGTATACAGCGCACAGGAGAAAAACGTCCACATGTGCGGTCGCGGACAACTAATTAAAGAAAGAAGAAGGAGGAACGGGTAAATTCCAATCAGAACAGTACAAATCAAAACAGCGAAATTGGAAGGTTTAAAAAAAATATTATGCGGTTTTACGTGCCAAAACCACTTTCTGATTATGAGACACGCCGTAGTGGGGGACTCCGGAAATTTCGACCGTGCACCTAAATCTGAATTGGAAGGTTTTGCTTGAAGTATATAATACATCGACTGAGTGAGTGAGTGAGTGAGTGAGTGAGTGAGTGAGTGAGTGAGTGAGTGAGTGAGTGAGTGAGTGAGTGAGTGAGTGAGTGAGTGAGTGAGTGAGTGAGTGAGTGAGTGAGTGAGTGAGTGAGTGAGTGAGTGAGAGCGTGCGCTAGCTTAGCAATACCTGAAATGGAAAATTGGCGTTAGCCTACCTTCTAAGGTGGGTGCCAAAGCCTCCCTTTCATGGATCTATACCGCTCCTTGCGGGATTACGCCTAGCTTATTTTGGTTACAAACACTACCTGGTACATATCCACGGATAATGTTGGCGTTCACACAGCTGTAGCTTCTCGCTATAGCGTATTTAACTCAAGCAGGTGAAACTCGCACACTCTCAATTACACTCGTCTACAATAAGGCCTCGTAGTGAGAGGTTCGTGGGTCAAATAAAGCAAGCGATCACTGTAGTCGATAACATGAACAATAAGACACGATGGTAGCGAATATAACCCATCTACATCCTAAACATCCACTACAAACCACACAGTTGACACGCACGGCCGCTAACAATTATACACTCAAGCTCACGGAACGAACTAAAGATACACTTGTGCTAGTGATGTAGAAATTCAATTAGCTCTACTCCAGGTTGCAACGATATCAGGGTGTGAGCATAAAGCTGCCTCATGGGCCGCTTGACGGGCTCTTGCAGACTTGTGCCTTGCTAGCTCTACTGCTGTGATGATGAGAAAAATACAAAAGAATGAAAGAAACTCTTAGGGTAGAAATTATTCCAGTCAGAACCATGACAGCGTCGAAGGAACGAAAGTTTGGAAGGCCACAAACGATAAAAGAAAAGGGGGGGATAAAAGTGGCGTAGAAACGGAGCATTCGGGAACCTCGACACCGATTCGCACCACGGGCCGGCAAAAGAAGAAAACTTGAGGTGGACAGCTTTCACTTCGTCAATCTTATCCTCGCTTCGTCGAAACCAAATATCGCACCGCTGCCGATTCGATTAGCGCCCGCACATCAAACGATCGTCCGGCTTGCTTCTTGGCCTCACGCACAAGCAAGTACGTGGTATACGCATATAAACCAACAATAAATAAATCAGTGCGCCCTGCAGCCCGTCAAGAAGAGGTGACTGTCCCGAACAGTTTATGCGTCTCCTGTACTGCGACCATGGGAATGGCACTGCGACGGAAAGAACACACACACGCACACGCTCAGATAAATACAGACAGACAGACAGGCATAAACACACACACACACACACACACACACACACACACACACACACACACACACACACACACACACACACACACACACACACACACACACGCGCGCGCGCGCATGCACACGCGCACACACACGCACAGAGAGAGAGAGAGACGGCATAAAACGCGACGTGAGCATCATGCAGAACAGGATAGCGGGACGAACGGTGCCGTATAAGCGCTTCGGATCGCCGCTACAGAGCCACCGGTCGCCACACGGCTTGTTCTTCGCTCTCCGAGGCGCTCGGGGCCTGATCCCGAGGGGGGCTCAAGCTGTCAGCCGACGCATCTCCTGCGATTTGCGGGCCACTGGGCTCGGCCCAGAGATGGATGACAGCTTTGTTCACCCCGCCCGCGACGACGCTGCCGCTTCCTTCTTTCCCAGCCGAGTCCTGCATCCGGTATATACACGACTCGACGCAGCGCGCGGCCAAAGCCGCGTACGGACGCCGGATCGGCGAGAACCATGCAGTGTTCCAGAGGCTGCATGCGACGCACAGGGCAAGTTGAGAAGATTGAATCGAGCGTGGACACTCCTCGTAGCGCGTTATAATTCGCAATCTCGCGGACACCTCAGCGCAGCACATTTAATAACGAGAGGTCGCGGTCTGTTAACATGCCACCCTACACGGTTAAATTACATTTACACCCTCAGAAGCGAAAAAGGGTGTAAATCGGTCTATTACGCAAATCCTTAAACCCGAGAATGAATGTAAGTGTGGGAGCTATACACCAGTTTACACCATTTTTCACTTTTACGGGTGTGAATTATTTAACGGTGTGTATACCTATTTAGCAGAATATTCTATCGCATAGCATAGCATACACGGTAATCGTTGTCGATGACGCCTGCCGCCAACTGCGCAGGCACAGGATTCACCGCGCATGGGTAGTTACACGAAAGAAAAGAAGGTAACCGTAACGACAGACATACGGAATTCTACGAGAAAGAAAAAAAAATTAAAATCTGAGGTTTTGCGGGCAAAAACCACAATCTGATTTATGAGTGTGCGTGCAGTTACGTAGAAGTACCCGAAAGCTGGGAGGCTTCGAGCATTTATTAAGATAACTTAATGGCCATATCTTATCTCTCTCGCTCCTATCTTCCTCTTCTTCCCTTGCTTGACCACCTTGTTATCCGTCTTCACCTTCATCATGCTTCCGTTCTTAACTTATGTTCCTGACCAGGGAATCTTATGACTTACAGTATGTGTCCCTGCAGCGTCTTCAGCGAATTCCCGATTGGCTGAATGGCCAGCGCTATAGCGCGCACGGTACACTGCACGCTTCTATACGCGTAGCGTGCAACTAGCTAGCTGCCTCCAGACCGGACGCGAGGACCACAGTGGGGTTCGTGTTCCCATGTCAACACCCTCAGTGGTCCGGCACGACGCCGGAATACGTGAACGACTGCCTCTGCGACGTTGACGAGCGAAAGCACCGCCAACGAAGAGTACACACTGGACTCTTTGACATCAGGCGTCCTTCGTAACCGGTATATACACTCTGGATTCCGTTCCACGTACATTCCAATAGTAAGTGGAACACATATGCAAAAATGTGCAATGTAGGTGACGCCAGCTAAGGGGAACATATTTGCGAAGATGTCCCACTTGGTGTAACTTATGGGGAACGAGATTAACCCCCGTATTCAGAAACGCATCTTGAAGCCCACGCTTGATTTAAATGACGCCTGTCGTGAACGCACTAGAGGAAACGCAATGAGCGTCTTGGACGCGTTCGCACCAGGCGTCATTTATATAAAGTCAAGCATGGGCTTCTAGTCAAGATGCATTTCTGAATACGGGTGTAAGAATGTATATATAGACTTGGTGCAAAGCTCGTGAAGTCCCCCTGTCGAAACGCTGTCCCCAGTCAGAGACACCTCTCTTGTTCGAGCATGGATGATGATTTGAAGTCTCCATGTTCCTGTGCGTACCTGTCTGAAGCTTTGGTCACGTGAACTTGACGTGGGCGGGTCGAGCCAGAAGTCGAGTTGACCCATCCCGAACACGATCGCTTTTATACGTGTCTTGCCAAGTGGGGTTATACATAAGACGAGCCCACAACCCATCCCTTTTGAAGGCGGGTCGGCCGAATTCACCTCGACGCTCTCTCGATCCGACCCGCTGTACAGCGGTTAACTGCACCCGACCACCGCTTTTCATGCCTACAAGCCGACTCGACACGTCTCTGTTGGGTTCGCGTAAGCGCAGCTTTATAAGTAGAGACACACACAGCAAGCTTCATAACCACGCTGAACCCGGCCGCGCGCGGAGCCGTTGACAAAGCATTCGCCCACAAAGCAGCTGTAGCGTTAAAGTGTTTGTTAACGCGCAAGCGAGGCACGGAGACACTGGCGGAAAGGATGCGCCGAACGATGCGTCCGTGCTGGGAATCCCAGCAATGCAATCGAGTGGCTAAGTCAGCAGCGCCGCTGCATGCAGGCAACGCGCGCGCATCACACTATACACACTTGCTCTCCCGGGAGAATGTGCGAGTGTTTCCGTGAACCTCTCGAAGTCTGCGGTATACACAACTGCGCAAAAAAAAAAAAACACGTAAGTTAGAAGAAAGATGAAGAAAAAAAGGAAACTACGAAAAACGACTAAACCGCGGAGGGCGCGGCGCCAGAAATACGACCGCGGAAGAGGCGGCGCGGCGGTGGGAACACAGGGACTGACGGCCGCGGGGCCGGCGCTCGCAACGGGTTGCACGCGTTCGCGCTATCTCGCGAGCACTTTCGAGAGAAGAGACAGAGCCCGCGCAATAAATCCGCGGGTCGCAGTCACCGCCCCTCCGCCGCTGTGGAAGTTGGAAGCGCGCGGCGAGCATCTGCCGCAAGGCGCGTATAATTGCGGCGAGCATGCATATACGCGTGCGTAGTGTGTATATATATAGACCAACCGCGGTTATAACGGAGTATGCACACGGCGCTGCATGTGCGTCACTTCGCTCCTCGCATAGGAATGAATCAATGTGTATTGTTTAGTGGTAGTGCAATCGCCAGGTATGGCCAAGCAGCGCCATTCCTCACATAGTAACTTGTACAGTACCTCCTCCTGCCCCGCCCTCCCACCGTTGTTCTGTCGCGCCTTCTTTTGTATCACCATCTATGCGCTGCCTAAGTGGTACGCAATTATTTATGGGCGCAGCTGCGGGTGGAACGGTAAACACACACATCGTTCTTCGTATAGAGCAGCTTTCCTATACACTTTGCAATTCGTTATACCACTGCTACTACGAAGGAAGATTGTTGAAGTACACACACGCACACACACACACACACAGCTCGGAGTGATTTGGCACGCACGCACGCACGAATGCAAAAACGACGCCCGCTCTCGGCACAACTCGCCGTGGTGGCTCTGCAGTGTGGTCATGGCGCACTGCTGCTCAGAACGAAGTAGCGGGTTCGACTGCCAGCCGTGGCAGTCGCCTTTCAACGGGGGCAAAATGCGAAAACGCTCGCGTAATAAAATTTAGGCGCACGTTAATGGACATCCAGGTGTGCCAAAGTGCTTCCGGAGCCGCCTTCTACGGCCTCTGTCAAAGATTTGGGACGTTGACTGAATAAAATAAATAAATAAATAAATAAATAAATAAATAAATAAATACAAATAAATAAATAACTCGAGAACAGTGACGACGCAGTTATGCGATTTCCCGCCAGAGCAGCCTGGAAAACAATTCGACAGGCACCAGTTGAGAACCCTGGTTGGATACGTAGGTTTCATCACTTATCCGTCGACTGAAAGCTTGAGTACGAACCAGAGTCACGATCGAAGGCTTCTTTATCGCCTTCTTTTTCTCTCTTTCAAGTTTAACATAATAATTAACTAACATGGTTTACGTGTGCCGGTTGCATGTGTATACGCCAACGAGCTGTGAGGCATGCCGTTGTGCAGCAGGTGGCTCCGGATATAATTTCTGACCACCCGGAATTCTTCGACGTGCTGCATCTAAATCCGAATACGCGAGTGTTATCGCACTTCTTCCCCCGAGGAATGCAGCCTCCGCTGCCGGGATTCGCTCCCACGCACGACTCCATGGTCAGCAGCATGCAGAGCGTCTTATATAGCCACAGAACCAGAGACTCGTGGAAGTGGCATCATTTCAGTCTACAAGGTCGGAACTTCCGCAGAAGCGACATTGAACATGCAAGTTAGAAACAGCATCTGTAATAGATTGCTCGTCCCGTTTCATGTCGCGTGAGAGAGAGAGAGAGAGAGAGAGAGAACGATGTTTAGAAGAATACATCATGGCTGTACGCGCCTGCTTAATGCAACATATTTGAAACTCTTGCAACCTGCAAGTTGTAATCCGAGTTGCCCGCATAATGCTTAGCGGCAGTAACGAAGATTTACGCGGCGCGCACCACCCGCAATTTCGCGCTGGAAGATACGGACTGCGCGGTTCGCAGGCGACTCGTAAGCATAGTATTTTTTTTTTCTCGTCGCAGAAAGTGGCACGGCGCTTTTTCAGTGACCGCGAGCCGCTTCAAGAGAAACACGCTATTGACTTGCTTCCCATGGTTGCTATGGAGACCCTAAGCTATAACTGCTTTTTCTTTTTTTTTTTTTTGCCACAAACGCAGTACTCTGTCGTATACGCTCAACGATTGAACTTTAAAAAAAAAAAAAAAACGTATTGCTACATTTTACTGACGCTCTCTTTAAACGCAAACGCATTCGAAGTGTTCTTGTCACGTGGGCGTCCGCGTCGAAGGAAGAAAGAACTGTGCAGAAACCATCGACGGTGATGGTCACAGTAAGCGAATAGCCGAAAACTTTGAGAGAGCTGTTCGCTTTATTAGAGGAATGATGCGCTTGAGGTAGGGTTGCCAACTTTCGACGGGGTGGGGGGATGAGGGGGGGGGCAAGTAGGGACGGGACGGGACGGGGGTGGGGGGCCGGAAGGGAGTGAGGGTGAAAAGGGAGAGAGAGGAAAATGGCGACGACCGACCAGGTCAGTATAAGTGTCAGAGCCAGAAGCCGCCAGTCTGTGCGCGCGCAACAAAGTTATACAAATTTGCTCAAGCCTATCGCCTCGCGGGTTTACATCGTGAGAGTAGCAGTATAGTTGCCCCACTTACACGGCTACCAATACGGATAGAGGTGCTGTGGACGGCTAGGGCCCACAAAAGAACTGGAACCACGCCAAAAACGAAACGACCTTCCTGAACAAGGAATAACGTGCTAACGGGCTGTCAGGCATTATAAAAAAGGAAACCTGGGCTACTTAATGTTATCCAGCAGAAACGAAATGCAAAAGTCGTTACATTTGGCCGTCCCGACTGGGTCAAGTCGGCACACGGGACATTTACTCGAGAGTGGGGACTGTCCCATTGGATTCAGGACGTGGTTGGCAACCCTAGCTTGAAGCCGCGTATATTTGTAGTAAGCACATTCATATATAGCTTTCGTTGTATCAAGGCGTGATTCCTCAAGGACAGAGCCGTTAACCGGAACATCTGTAGCGGTCTATGAGTGGCGATACAAATAAGCCGCTTCGTAATACGCGCGCTGTCTCTCAGCTACGGCGCGCCGCGGCGTGGAATGCCTTCCTCCTCCCCCGCTGCCACAGGCGGAGAGGACGGCGAAAGAAGACAGAGGGCTGTCCGCCTTCCCGTAGGAAGTCAGTACGATCTCGTTCAGTGAACTTTAGTGAGCCTTTAGACAGACGCGTCTATAACGTCAGAATAACGCATCAGAATCTCCCGCACTCGCGAAATTATTGACCATAAAACGTTCCGTATGCATATGCTAAGAGTTTCGATTGGATTGGAGCCAACTTTATTTGTGCCTGCAGTTTCAAAAGAACCACGCGCTCGCTACTTTGCTTCAGCTTCGCAAGTCTATAGAAATCACGAATGAATCAAATGGCGCAGCAGAAAATATCTGTTCTGAGCCGATCGCGAAAAAAATAAAGGAAAAGGTTGAGTCAAGTCTGGTATACGGGCCGCTGAGACACTGCAGCACCGGAGCTTTGACATAGACGGCGCTCTGCATGCATTCGTGGAGGCGCAGCTTGGTGGTGCAACCCACCGCCCCGTTCCAAAGGGGACCCTCATAGCACCTATCCATCTATCTATGAAAGCGCTAGAAAGAGAGAGAGAGAGAGAGAGAGAGAGAGAGAGAGAGAGAGAGAGAGAGAGAGATTTGAAACAAAGGCTCTGCTCGGTTACTGCGAATGGAGCCCCTCTTTCAGGGGTCCACCGGCTATTGAACTGGCTTCCCAAGTCTCGTTCAGAGTGTGGGGCCTTCCGCGATCAATTGTGGAGTGTGGCAGAGTTACAGCGTTACAGGCGCAACATTCAAAACTTTACTTTCGATCTAATTTTTTTTTTCAGGATGAATCAAACATTCTTCCACCAATCGAATACAAACAGAATTTTGAAATAAACAATCTAGCATAACGAATTGATGTACCGTTCGTACTCATAGTTTCCGCGCATGTGGAACTCCTTGCCTGCGGTCTGGCTCACGGCCCTTGGGAGAAGGCTTGCGGCGTTCGCTTGTACCTTATGCATACAGTCATTGCTTCTGCGCTTCTGAACTTATAAAGGCACGCTCATGTTCCTCTTGAGAAGAATCTGCAAGTCGGGAACAGCAGTAGTGTTTTCCCTTGTCCCTTCAAAGACGTTCGCTAGCGCGTTTTGTGCTCTGTGGTCTCGTTTATGGCCCTTGGGAAAGGCCTCTCGGCGCACACTGAACTGGCCGAGCGCATCCGTTCAATGGACCTATGCTCAACCTGAACAATTCCGTGCAGCGCGTCATCCAACCACAAAATGAGAAACAGAAGAAGGGCTTCCCCTCTGTCCGCCTCTGATCACTATCCTGATTGGAAAGCTTAACGGAAGGATTATCAGCGCGCAATGGGCGGTCCCCCTCCTCCTGTCTACAGTGTTGTGTGTGTGTGCGTGTCTGTGTGTTCCTTTTTTTTTTTTCTAGCCGTATGTATAACGAAAACATGTCATAGCGTTATCACTTGTATTTTAATACCGTGTTACCCACGCGCCTTACTTTAGTACTGTTGTGTAGAGGAAAGAAGCGATAGCTCGATCATGCATAGGTCACGTGCACAGATGGCGCCGCTATCACGTCACGCATGACGCAACAGGAGCTAAATTTAGCCTCTCGCTCGGCGTTCATTGAAGGCTTAGCTCGGCAGTACTTTTGTCGATCCGAGGGGGAGTGGTCGCGTTTCTTAAGAGAGCTCACCCAGTCATTGTAAACGTATAATCCATCATCAGGAGTTATGAGGCTTACATGTGTGCGATTCGTTGCAGGAATTTGACGGTTGCTTGGCTATGGCGCCCCCGCATTCGACATTATATATATGTATGGTCCAGAAATGGCGTGAGGAGTCTCGGGCAGCAAGACAGAGGGACGGGCCAGTTTGTGCCCGCCACCCTTCGACCAGGGCGGGCACACTACGAATACAGAAATGAGCCCGATTGCAAGATCACACCGTAAGACCTCCACTAGCTGTATTGAAAGTTAGACATGTTAGCTTCTAAATGAGTGAATAAATGCGACTTATTCGGAGGAACGCTGAACTAATAATAAATGTAACCTGTTCAGTTGGTTACGTCATTTGTGTACCCTAGTGCGCATCTGCGTCACCGACAAGACCTTTCACGCACTCCACTGGGGCTGCTACCCTGATCCAGCCGACCCATTCTTCTGATGGGGTTTTCTCATTACCATATTGCTGCAGAATGTAATAATAGTACAGTGTACTGAGCTCTGTGCAATTAGCTTGTTAGGGCGGGTTTTGGCACACTGTCTGGAATTTAGTTGCCTGTTTGCCACGCTTTCAAATATAACCACTATTTGTAAACCGTATCTATGTCTGAATGAGTGAAAAAAAAAAAAAAAGTTTTGTATACACGTTTGGCGTGCCTTATACATCACCCAACTGCCACCCGTAACTGATTGTTCGAACACGAGACGTAGCTCTTCCTTGCAGTGCACGGCATTACCATATTGCTGCAGAATGTAATAGTACAGTGTACTGAGCTCTGTGCAATTAGCTTGTTAGGGCAGGTTTCGGCACCCTGTCTGGAATTTAGTTGCCTATTTGCCACGCTTTCAAATATAACCACTATTTGTAAACCGTATCTATGTCTGAATGAGTAAAAAAAAAAAAAAAACACGTTGTGCATATATACACGTTTAGCGTCCCTTACATCACGCAACTGCCACCCGTAACTGATTGTTCGAACACGAGACGTAGCTCTTCCCTGCAGTGCACGGAGTTCCGTCAAACGCTGTAGCGTGCACTTTTCCCTGTCCTTCCAAAGTGCGCCCTTGGGCCTCAGCGGTATATCGCGAGAACGCGGCGAGCGAACGAGCGTGCTCAAGCGAACACAACAGAGCACGCATCTCGTCAAACCACCACCGCCACAGGGACACGGAGCCGGCGCACAAGAGGCGCGTCGCGAGAAGAGTCGGAGAAAGACAGAGAGAGCGAGCGAGCGAAATGTGGCGGAGCGCGATGCATGACAGGTTTTTCCTTTTGTCGTCGCCACCGCAGTCGTGCGGAACGGCGATCGGGTCGGTCTGATACTCATGCTGCTGTATGCATTACGCGCTCCCGGAGTAGCTATAGAGGGCTGAACCGCGCCTCCTCCCCTTCTCTCCCTCACTCCCAATCCTTCCTGGAAAGAAATATGCGGGCGAAGAAATCGTTCGAGGTATATGCGACTGTGCGCGGTAAACTTACTTCGGGGTCTTCGTGTTCCGCGCCATCGGCCGCGTTGAGCGAAGGCGGACCGACGCGGCGTGCGTGGACGCGAAAAAATTCGACCGACCGACCAATTAGTCTATAGAGTGACCGACTGACCTGGTGAATTGATGTTTCAGGTCTTCCCCCTGTCCTCCCCCCCCCCCCCCCCATATTTTTCTAGAACACGCACATGCAATAAGCGCGCGCACACACAAAAAAATCATATCGAGACATCCGACGTCGCGAGGTGAGCATACGCATACCAAAATGAATAATATATATATATATATATATATATATATATATATATATATATATATATATATATATATATATATATATACACGCTGGAAAGAGACGATGAACCCTTTGCAAGACGTATTTACTTAACCTTCTCGGCTTGTGGACCAGCCTTCGTCAGAGTACAGCACACACACACACTGTACTCTAACGAAGGCTGGTCCACCAGCCAAAAACGTTGAGTAAATATGTCTTCCAAAACGTTCGTCGTCTCTTTCCTGCGTATGTTACGTCGGGTTCTGCGTGCTGAACTTTGAAGAAACTTGCTGTCACAGTGGGAAACATCGCTGCTGTTGTCAGCTTTGTCGCATCAACTTCACCTGGGCAAGTAAGTTGGTTCACACTGAATATGACTTCAAGCAGCGCGAACGGACGAGGACACGTACGAGAAAAAAAAAAAAAAAACATCCTGTCGTGATTGTTTTCTTGTTCACGTCCTCGGCCCTTCACACTGCCTTCGAGTTATATGCATCCTGATTTGTTGTGCGCGAAGTATATGTAGGACAAGTTTCAATGAACAGCAGATGTTACGCGGTGACACGTTGGCAAACTTTTCGGGAACGTCAGGGCTAGCTGTTGGGATATGAACTTTCCGCAGCGCGAACAGGACCCCCTCAACGTGAACACAAAGGTCGATATACTAGTTATTTTAAATATGTTAGTGTGAGCGCAACACACGCCTGACTTTCAACTTCATCATCTCCCCGTATCACCATCCATCGTACACCTTCTTCATCTGTATATGTCTTCACCAGCTGCACAGCTTGATCCTAGTGGTAGCAGTATACGAGCTCGGCTGGATTACAAGTTTTACAAGTGGCGTGGAGGTTAACATATACCGAAACCGTAAGTGTTCAACAAACACGGTCAGGAAATATAACAGAAAACAAAGTAACACACACGCGCGCGCACACAAATTGATAAGGTTCCAAGCAGTAAAAGTTCCGAGCAGATCACGCAAAACCCGCCATTTTAGGAGAAAAGCCGGACGCGAACGTCAGTGTATATATACGCACAGTCAGAGTACGCAAAACTGACGGAGCGAAAAGAAAGAAAGAAAGAAAGAAAGAAAGAAAGAAAGAAAGAAAGAAAGAAAGAAAAGCAGACAGGTATATACATCTGCTCTTCGTGCTTCCTGGTCTCGATTACGGGGAGTAGGGCCAATGCCTGTAATCCAGCACGCGTAGAGGAAAGTGCGTCGTTCGGAACTATACCTCGCTGTAGGAGGAAAA